>NC_141376.1:6337847-6937847 GCF_017979445.1 Akebia trifoliata
TCCTCTCTCCATGAAGAATCCCACTTTTTTCTATCTTACTAGAGTAGTTTCTACTCTTTGAATCATGAACCAGTATGAAATTAATAAGTTTCCAGTAAAATAGGTATTGGGCTCATAGAATACAACAAACTTGTACTAGCCAATTTGCCTGCAAATTCAATTATTTCGGATTGTAGAGTTTTGTCATTGGGTTCGGGAACCAAACAAAGAACATACAACTTATCTTCTTTAAGATATAAATGAAAAGCTTTTATACACATAATGTCAACGGCCCGTGATTCAATGACTGATGGAAAAGACATGATCCCAATCATTGGACCACAAAATTCAACAGTTGAGATTTATCGTCGAGGTAAGTATCTCCGAGATGTGTATTGTTGGGATACATATAAATCCCAATTTTGTGTTTGCACGGTTGGGATCATGTGTTTTTTCAGGACTCATTCTTCATGAGTCATTAGATCCTGATCCATATATATATATATATATAGGGTCAGGTTCAAGGGCCATGTGAGAAAACATGTAAGAAAACTTTCGGCGGTAAATAAAATTTTAAAATATGGGTTAGAAATTTTAGATTGAGCTGATTTTTTGTGAGGATGATCTCTATGATGGGAAGATCATCCAAAAAAAAAAAATCAGCCCAATCTGAAACTTCTAACCCCATTAAAAGTGATTTAGAATGTGGACCGTCGATTTTTTTTCAATTTTTATGACTAATTTGTAAATCACTTTTGATGGATATAGAGGTTTCTGATTGAGCTGATTTTTTGTGAGGATGATCTTCTCATCATAGTGACCATCCTTGCAAAAAATCAGCTCAATCCAAAACCTCTAACCCTTATTTTGAAAAACGAAAGTTTTCTTACATGTTTTCTCACATGGCCCTTGAACCTGACCCATATATATATATAGAAATAGTCGTTGACCACCCATACGGATTTTTCCCGGTTTACCTTATATGTGTGGGTGTGGTTTGTGGGGTATTGCATGTACTCAAGGGATTTGAGCGAGATATGGTACTCTAAAAGGTTAGTTGTCTCACCCCTATTAATTGGGGCAACAAGTCGAAACCCATAATTAAAAAAATGAAAATTAAACAATCATAAACCTTAAGATATCATTGGACTTGGTACTCTTACGTCCAAGCACCCAGACTGTATATGGTTGCTAAGCTTCAAAGAGACATTTGATCATTAAATGAGAGAGATTTGCATATAATCCACGCTAATTCTTTATGTAGTTTATACATACATAACAACACAAGGAGGAACCAATTGCCAACATTTGGTTTGTGTCAGAATCTATGGAGCGTCAGTTGTGATGGTTAAGTCCTCAAAATTGTGGATTTGTTACATTACATAATTTGTTACTAACTAAGAAAATTTTACAAGATAAAAATATTTTTCTAATTTATATTATTATAATTAGATTATTTCAAATGTATTAATAAATCCAAAATAATAATAACATTTTTGTATCAGATTCTTATTCGTAAACCCTGAGAGAAGTTAGTCGTTCCATGATTTATGTTTCAGATAACTCTAAAAATCTCAAGTGTCCATTTGTGGATTCTTTTTGAACGACTAGAAATAAAAGAATGAGAGTCTCGAGATTGGTTCTGATCAAGCTGTTTTCTCAAATTAAAAAAAATATATAAAAAAAAATAGGTATCTTACCTAGGCCAAGTAACTAAACAGCCCAACACTAACCAAGATCAAGCATAGTGTGAAAAGAAATTTGAGTGCTTGTTGAACTTATACCAGAGCACATGGTACATCTTGATCTAGTAGAATATTACTGACTCTTAACAATTTAAATGAGGGCGAAAAAAATCAGAATGCGACAATAATGAATTTTACAGACAAGCACCAAAAAGCACAATCAAATTAATGATTTCAACCATCCATTGTTACTTCGTCTATTAACCATGGAATTGAGGGTAAGCAGTAAGTACTGCTAGAGATGAGATGCATTGTGTTACAAACATCATATTTTGATAAAAAGTGTTAGGTTTAGCATGAGTCGTATTAAAACCACGTAAGGGTCCATGTCATACTCATCAAATAATCATTAAAATTTCATTACTCTTGACGTTTACATGGTCATTTTCCTAGTTTGTGACTGTTAGGAATAATTAAATATTCCTGAGAATGTTTGTAATCCTTGCAAGAATGGTCAAGTTACAATTTTACAATAAATAAAAATACAAATTAACCTACGGAAGATGGATCAAGTTTTGTACTTATGAAAAAAAAAATCATAAAGAAACATACAATCCCAATCAATAAAGGATTGGGATCCCTAGACTCATAAAAAAGGAACTCAAATGTTCACGCACAATCCTAGTCATGTACTAAATGTGAAATTCAATGCTCCTGATAAAAGATATTCCAGGTCGTGATAATCTGACACCCCCCCCCCTCCCCCCTCCCCGACATGCTCCCCCATACTCTCCTGTCGTGGCATGTTGTCCTTGGGATATGCAAGTGCACATCCCCATAAATATGTGCACTTGTGCATCCTGAGGAAAAATATCTATGCACATGCTATGTCAAGGGAATATGGGAGAGTATGTTAGAGGGGGGAGTCAGAAAATCATTATTCTTTCACATTTACACAGATTGTGTGTGAACATGACTTCATTTCCATAAGTCTACGTATCGCAACCCATCAATAAAACATAAAATCCAATGGTCGAGATAAAACACTTATTTTCTTTACACATACTAAAGGGAAGAGAAAAACAGATTTCCTAGGTTTTAGTACATAGCATCATAAAGATCAACTTTCTATGAAAGCCCCTAGGAAAGGCTTTACATCTCTACTATTGAGTTGATCCTCCATTTCTAGTTTCCAATATAACGGAATTTGTTCTTGAAATGTTGGGAATCTAGATTTTTTTTTTTTTTTCTATACATTTATAAAGGTAAATCCATGCGTGAAGTTTCCGTGCCTAGTAGACCATCATCACAAAATTAGTACAATCTATTTGTACATTATTAGCCTCATGAAAGCCTGCCTTGAAGTTCAAATTTTTTGACAGTTTGCCGACAATAATCATATCGTGTTGACAATAACTCAATGTCAGGTTGGATCACTCAAAATGTTATTCATCTGGACCCCCACAAGTGATAGTAGAAACAAGAAGTAGGCATATATATATATATAAGTATAAATTTATGTAGTAATGATATTTTTTTCCATTTTCTCCTTTAGTTATGAGTGGGCAAGCTGGGATATCCCTTCCAAAAATAGAGCTATGTGGATGAGAATGATAATTTTTTTAAAAAAATTAATTAATTGTTAATTACCTTCAAATAAATATTCCACATGTCCCCAAGGGGTTGGCCTAGTGGCAAGCCGAGCCTTGATAAGCTCTTCAGGAAGAGTAGGTCAAGAGTTCGAAACCCCATGAAGTAATGACACTCGACTCAACCAGTTGCATGTAGGACTTTCCGAGGGGGTGGTTCTTGTGTCCGTGGGACTAGTCGCACTTGAAGGGCGGGAATACCCACTATAAGCAAAAAGAAAAAGAATCTGCATGAGTAATAGTTTTTCATCTGGTCAGCTGGTCCCAAACCCATATAAAGGAGTAGGGTTGTTACGTTAGGTTGGCAGTCGGTGTAAAAATTTCGTCACCTATTAACATCAATTACTTCCAATTAACAATAAATGTAATTCTATATATGTGACCAACGCTGAAGATTTGTTGTATGAAGACGAGTATTCAGAAAGTGTATGTCTGATCAAAATTAACAAGAAAGAAAGAAAAAAAAGGGATGATTTTCAATGGCACTTAATGAGGTTACATATAATTTATATACAAAAAAGTGGCATATGAACTTCACTGGACCCTCACAATGAAAATACTCAATTCAGGCCCACTTGTTCCATCGGGATTTATCATGTAGAATGCTTCAGAGTCCTTCGATCCAATCACCCTCTCGAATCGACCCCTCATATATGTCAACTCCCCATCCATTGCGTCCTTCTCGGATGGGGGAGGAAGAACTCCGGCCCCCATCGAGACTCCATGCAACAGTTGCATAACATGAAGCTCATCATCCGACATTTGCTTCCTTCTAATAGAATACCCCGTCTTACGACCATTACAAAAAACAGCCCACACATATTCCTCAAGGAGTTTCTTCTTTGAAGTCTTTGTTTCACTCTCTAGAGCGATCCTTACTAAGCCCGTGGCCATCTCCTTATGCAATGCATTGGCGAGCATTGGTAGTTCTATAACAAATGTGGGCACACACCGAGGATCCTCTTGTATGGCTAAGCTCACCCTACCTTTGCGATAACCATAAATAGTTCCCGTCGTGGCCTTGCTATCGAGTAATGCCTTGCGTGGGCGACCCAATAGTGCCACCATCTTGCACCCTGAGCTCAATAGAGGGAATAGCTTGAACATGCCAAAGATCCCACCCGTAATCTTCGACCTTTTCTTACCTGAAGTTTGTGTGAGCAACGACATCAACGCTTGATTCTCCATTGGCTTGAATGGGCTAGATTGCGGATACGGCATGAATGAGATGGTTTGTTGTGTTTACTGGGTTTGCTCGGTGAAAGTTGGTGCTAAGTGAATGGCAAAGAAAGGCTTCTTGTTGTAAAAGATTGTTAAGAGCATATGCTGTATATAAAGAGAGATATGGGGTTGAGGTGGAAAAATAGAGAGAATTGATTGGGTGTTTGGAATCTTTGAAGTCGGGGAAGGTAGATGGCCTCAAGTTGGTTAACAGAGAGAAAGCTAAAGTTTGATGTGACCAAGTTTGGTGTTGGAAAGAAAGGTGAGTGAATGAGATAAGATGAGAAAGGGAGAGGTTTGGGACATTGGACCACAAGTTGTGGGGAAGGAGAGAAGAAAAAGATGGTAAAAAAGGAGAAATCTGCTTTCTTAGTTTGGCATGTGCCTCTCTGATCATTACATGGGAAAACAACATCACATACATTATGCTTTCCCCATCTCATCCCAAACTCACTCACTAATTATTGGGGTGCAGCTCATCTGTACACCCCATACCTCAAAAAAAATTTAAAAAAATGTATGAGAGATCTCACTGACCCATCTTTGGAATCTTGTTTTTCATTGAAAATCTCTTCAATTCCACAAAGTTCTACAATATTTTCAGTCATGAGGCACAATTTTATGGGAGGTCTTAGGGGAAAACAATGTGGGCTAATGGAAAAAACTAATTATGATGTTTTTCAACATTTGAAGCACTATGCACCGACAAAAACGTGTGGATTTGCAAATAAGCAATCAAGTATTGAACTACTTCAAATTTTTTATTTAATTCGATCTGTATGATTCACAGGCGCACCAAACAAGGCGAGCAAATGTGTAAGGTTAATAATTTTGAGTTTTCTTACCTCACATGATGTTGAGACCGAGCATCAATTATTCCACTGAGATGGGTCAAGTATTTGTAGAGGCTTATGATTATGTTGGATGGTGCCCAACTCATATTTATTTATATAGAGTTTAACAGGATAGCCAATTTTTCGATCTCTATACTAAGGAAAGATTGGGGATCTGCCTTAATCCCCAATTACCCTTAAAAATGAAACGGATCTGCTACGGATTTCGTAGGGATGTTTTCCATTGAAATCCCTATGAATGGTTTTCCATCCCAACTGTATGTTTGATATTATGTCTCTAAAATTATTCGAGATTAGTATTTTACTTTTCCTTTATACTTAGATGGTCACATCAATAAATTGCCCCATTTGTCAATTTGGAAAAAGCAATTAGGTCAGGGCGATAACGGGTCCGTTTCAATGATAGGGATCATTTTTTATATACAAGTGTACGTAAGACGATGTTCCCTGGGGATGCCCAAATGAAATGGATCATACGAAACATGTACCGATCGGTCACTGGGTAAACTATGGTTTTCCTCCTATCTCATTCTTATGTCTGGTGTCGTGCAGCAAATCACGTTTGAAGTTTGAAAAATATTAATCCCAGAAAAAGGACTTTTAAGTAGTGGTGTGATCGGGACCACCATTAGCAAGTTGGTGATCCTCCTTTCTTTTTTTTTTTCTTTTTCTTTTTTTCCAGTTATGCTTTTTAAATATTTGCAAAAATCTCATCTACCAAAATTCATAATTTTATATTATTAAAATGGTTATCTGATCCATGGACACTGCCGAACAATTTGGTGAATTTATCTTTATGCCCGTAAAGGGTTGGGGTCCATTGGAGATACAAAACTTGGAGATACTTATCCCAAGCATAAATCTCAATCATTCGATTTTGTGTTTAAATTGTTGGGATCATGTGTGCTTTTTTTCATTAGTAAAGGGATCCTGACCCATAAATATAGCTTTATTATAAAGCAAATGGGTAGTAATAGTCTCACTATCATTTTCATACAACTGAATTATTGATGTATGTATGCTCGGAATCAAAACAACTTATATTAAAAGAAGTTAACATAAGCAAAGTCCATCTGGTAATGGTTTTAAGTTATCATGCGCATTAATGTTGTCTTTAAGAGCATATTTACCTCTTTTGTACAACAATTAAATTACGTAGCAATTTTGACTCCAAGATGTAATGGAGTTTGGTTGCAAATCAAATAATTTATCGAACTTATACACAGTTGCAAAAGATCAAAAAAGAAAAAAGGATGGATAGAAATCCTCAAAATTGGGCATAGTTTTAGAAAACTGAAATTGAAATATTACACACTTAGATTAATACATAATTTTCAATCTTTGTGGTTGCTTGACCCATCCCACAGCCTACATTACAAAGACTTCAATACACCCTTTTGTGGGTGCATGCAAAGTGTCTATCCTAATTCCTAACCATTGGATTAAGATCCCATTTAACGACACAAATATAACATAATGTTTCAAGACCCAAAAAAAGAAGTGATTTACAAATTATTTTATAAATTCCCGGCATATATTTTGCTTTTATATGTGGATAACATCACGAAAATTGATAATAGATAACACATTGATTTGTCAAAGGTTGAGATTGATCTTTCTCCAATAATAGAGCGTATTTGCATGGGCCAACCTTCCAACAATGTGATGGATGATAAATCATGAAGCGTCATGAGTGGAGGTGGTAAGAGAGCACCACTTCACCTAATAATTTAATCTAAACTCCTCTAGAAAGTCTTGAAGGAGCTGAGGATGATCACCTATCATGGCATGTTCCTTTCATGCTTTAGTTTAAGCAACGAAAGAGACTCCTCGAAGAAGTATATGTGAAGGAGAACGAACCTTCAGTCTTCGTTGTTGTCAAATAATCCAACTTTAGCGTCGTATTATCCACATGTCATCTTTCAAGCACTTCTTTCGGCTCCCAACCTTACATTGGTTTTGTAAAGAAGGTCCCTACAAGAATTCCGTAGATTGAGCATCTTCAGCCCTTACTCACATTCATATTCAAATTTTAATTTGAATTGAAAGAGTTAAAAAAAGGAGCTCCACTCCTTTATCCAAACTGATACCAAATCAGAGGAGACTCACATCTTTACCCAAATTCTCAATGATCACATTTGAGTAACAATTTGGTGGAAAAAAAAAATAGATGTTTGGGAGGAAATGGAAGTTTTTAAAAAAGATTTTAGTAAAAAATTTGGTTTGCCACTAGAGTACTCTTTATATATCAAATGAAATTTTTACTAAAATTTGAGTCATGGATGGAGATGTCCTTGATAAGATTCATGGTTAGATTCATAATATTTTGCTTTCTATTTATACCAAGGCCTATATGAATATCATGTTTGATAAGGGATTCTCACAATTTTCAAAATCATGAAAAATTGATTTGAGTTTCACAATCCAAAACATTTATTTGAATGATTATTTTAGATCAACTTTTGTTAACTGATCTTTGTTAGATAAAATTAAATAAGTTACATGTCAGAAGCATGGACAAACCCATGCGCATGCATGGGGAGAGTTGATGTTCTAATATATTTTAATTAATGGGAGCTTAGTAATCTCTACAAACATGTATTTTCCACATTTGTAATTAAAAAATAATTTTTATTTTTTAATTCATAAAAAGTAAAGATTCTATGATAAGTATAAAAATGGCAATTTTGTATAAAAGAAATTAGTGAAAATGTAAAAAAACTATTTTTGGAGGTTGTTAATGTTTAATTGGAGTCTTCGACAAACATATAATTTCTCATCCAACTGTTTTACATGGGATTTGAAGCAAGTGTTCATAATTGATATTTTTTTAGCAAAAAGGACTCCATACAAGAATTTATCAAGTCTTATTAATGTTATGGTTTGTGGAGCCTGATGATAATGGCTAGGAAAGAGTATTGTTCATCATTCAACACAAGTCTGCAAAAGAAGCTTTCGAGGTTATTTTTGTAATTTCATCGGTATTATGTAAAACCTAGTTAGATTTTCTTGGGATATATATATATATATATAGTGAAAATATGTAATCTGTAACTACAAATTTTCTCTTAATGGAGGAATCAATGTGTTTCGTGAACGTATTTCAATCTTGAGGGAATCAAGGGTGGAGCTAGTAAGGAACTGGTAGGGGCTATTGTCCCCACAGAACTTTAAAACACTCCTATATTTTCAACTAATTACATTCCCCATTTGCCCTCATTCCCTCACCTCTCTCCCTATTTGCCCCTCCTCCCTTTCTTCTTGGACTTAAGTATTTTCTAATCTGAGTTTAGAATCTTTCTATGCACTTGTTCATAAATTCCATTACAAAACATGATTGAAACCACAGCTAAAAATCATTAATAACACATATGATTTGGTGTGGGTCCACCAAAAAGTGGGAAAGATATTAGTGAGTAAGTGAGCCTAAAAGACAATCTTACATGGTAGCTCTACATCAGCCCTACCAGTTGGCCCAATTCCGGCACTATTCAATGTTTCTATTTATAGCATAATACTTTGTTACCAACATTCCTTGCGTGTTTATTAAGGCAAAATAGATCTTATCACCTTTGATTGAATTGTGGGTGACCATGCCCCATGGTCTTGCAAAAAGTGAATTAATCATTTATAGAGTTTTAACTCTTTTTTTCAAGTAAAATTTTTTTACTCACTGAAAAGTTAATCTGGGATTTTATGAAATCTGGATTCAAATAATCACATAAACCCGTATGTAGTAAGGCATCCTAAATTATAAATTACTCTCATTAGATTTTGTGTGCTTGATTATAAAAAATTCTGTAAAATTTCTGATTGACTTTTTATATATATATATATACACGAGACGGTTCATGGGACATATGTAAAAATAATGATTTTTCAAAATATGGGTTAGAGGTTTTGGATTGAGCTGATTTTTTGCAAGGATAGTCACTATGATGAGAAGATCATCCTCACAAATGATCAACTTAATCTGAGAGTTCTAAATCTATCAAAAGTGATTTACAAATTATTAATAAAAAATTGGCAAAAAATCAACGGTCCACATTCTAAATCACTTTTAATGGGGTTAGAAGTTTTAGATTGGATTGATTTTTTTTTTTTTCAGATGATCTTCCCATCGTAGAGATCATCCTCAAAAAAATCAATTCAATCGAAAACTTCTAACCCATATTTTGAAAATTTATTAATGTTACATTGTTTTTACATATGTTTTCTCATATATCCTTTGATCCATTCTCATGTAAATCACTTTTGGTCATCCTCACCAAAAATTAGCTCAATTTGAAATTTTTAACCACATAAGACAAAACACGTTGTAACTATATGAGTAGGTATATGTGTACATTATGATGATGAGGTCATCCTCACCAAAAATCAATTCAATCTGAAACTTTTAACCTCATCAAAAGTGATTTATAAAAAATGGACGGTCCACAATTTTTCAACTCATAAATACAAGGTTAAAAGTTTTAGGTTGAACTGATTTTTGATGAGGATGATCTCCTCATCATTGAGATCTTCTTCACCAAAAATCAGGTCAAACTGAAATTTTTAGCCCACATAGGACAAAACACTTTGTAAATATATGAGTAAATATGTATGTACACAGGATCCTGATCTTATATATAAAAAATAAAAAATTATTATGTTCAAAATTTATTGAAGGTAAAAATGGATAGATGATTTCTACGGGTAGCCCTATCCCTCGTGTACAAAAGTGGTATTTTCAGTACACGTGGCATTTCCTAGTGGATGGACCCCACAAATCAATTAGTGGTAAGAAAATGCGATTCGTGCACTGGAGTAGGGTCCTCCATGTGTTGCAAATATTTGCTGATTCTTTTATGTCTGATGTCAAATCATCGTGACCTACACGTTGCACTGTCACGACAAGAACATGCCTGTCACATGAAGGTAGCCAAAGAAAAATATGTTTTCAAATGAAATTAATCCCTAAGGTGATTCAGACGTAATCTTATGTCCTAAGTGAATATTTGAGATACCACTTTGTTTTCGAATAGATGATGTGGACTCTTGACTTCAGTCTACCCTAATAGAATAATAAAAAAATATGTTAAAAACCCTTATCTACCCCTAATAAATTGAGAGAAAATATGTTATACGTTAACTACCTTTGTCTAAAACTTGTAGTAAAATTATTTTGATGTTTTTCTGCAACTCCCCAATCTAGAGATTCTATCTTATCGTCATGTCAACATTCAAATATCAAAAGTTATATATGCTTTTTTGAGAAGTCAAAAGATACTAAAATTTTGGATAGACAAATCAAGGGTTTTCTACGGGGGATTAAGGTGGGGTTGAATATAATGGATAGATCGAGATCAAATTGATTAAAAATAATTGTCAGATGTTGAAGAATTTTTCAAGATGAGATACTTACGAGAAAAATCAAAGGTCTTTAGCTTGAAGTGAAAATGAGGGTAAATATGTCAAAGCCTATTATTTATTTTTTCCTAATAAGTATAAATTTATTAGCAAGGAAGAAAGAGGACAAGATGGCAACAACTTACAAAGCAAAAGAAGCTACTTAAACCTAAACCAATGCCACTTCATTCCTCCAAAATGACAATTCCAATAGAGCCCATCAAATCATGAGTTGTATCCTATGAACCTTTGTCAAAATTGATAAAGATGTCGTCGACATCATCATTGAGATGAAAATCAGGGTTTGACATATAGAGCCTATATGTGTATAATTGAGAATTTAATTGGGGAATTCATTTCTTTTTCAAATGATATTTTTCTAAAGAAGATGATTTTTCCAAACGATATATTCTCTCATGGTTATCCTCACCTTGCAAACTAAAAAACCCTCCTTTTGACATTTTCGCACAATCAAACATTGAAATTCAATTTTCCTTGAAAATGTTTTATGTACAATCACATGAACTCTTAAGTGTTCACACATACTTAATCATATCATTTGGATTTTGTGGTGGCAATTTTTATTACTTTAAAGGGATGGAGTTTTTTGTCTTAGCTTCTCTCTTCTCTATTGTGCTGAGATTTAATGAACTCTTGGCTCTAATGGATCATATTCTTGGTAGGTGCATTATAAATATTGGTGTGTTATAAATGAAAGTTGGTGTAAAAAGATCTTCTCTTGATCTTTAGCTATCATATTAGGAGTTGTTCTAAACTGACATCCTAGTGCACTACGTTGACGTGGCGAAGTGCACAAAATCATAGATGCTTTCACTCATATCTCAACCAAAAAACTTATGCAGTTCTATACAATGCCATGTGACATGTCAACGCAGTGTCCTAAATTGTCAATTTAGCATTTTTCATAATTTTCAAGCAATCTCTAATGTCCTTGATGTATAGAGTAGGAGTCGTGATAGAGTAACATTGAAATGTACATCGATACTCACATTGTTGATGTGAAGGTGCACACATAACTATAGATGCTTTTCACTCGTATCTCGATGAAAAAGCATTTATGGTTTCGTACATACATCCACATCAACAATGTGAGAATTGATGTGCATTTTAATATTACTTCAACATTTTCATAAGTAATTGCCACAATTTTAAAACTCGCTCAGAAATAACTTGGGTGAGTCATCCCAAAATTGAGGCCACCTTCAGAGATAATTGATATGAAATTATGAATCACCAATCATGTTTACTCGTCTGAGATCCAAAATGAATTGTTTGATATTATGAAAACATCAATCGAGTCAATGAAAATTCGATTGAGTCAATTTAATTTATGTTTTTGATGTAACATAATTAATTTTTAGTGAGTTAAATGTTTGTTAGGTATAAAACTAAGATTTGACTAAGCATCTACAAATCTACCTCCAAGCCGGAAAAATTATAAATATTTAAACATAAATATATAACAATAAATAATTTTAAAATGATTCAACTCGTCTAAGAACAAGATGAATCGGACGAGTCAAATCGCTGTGTAGCGATTTCACAGCAAGTGAAAGACCACAAGGAATAAGGATGTATGCGCAGTACGCACCATGCGTAGTGTAAAACCCTGCATTTCTTCGGTCTCTTCGGCACAAAATCCACTATGCTTTAACTTATTCGGTAAAAAAGCAAATATCGAGTGCAACAGAGAGGTAAAAAAGCGATTCTGTCTGCTCCATCGCACAACTCACGCTCTCAAAATGGCCGATTCTACTGTTAAAATTTCCGATTCCAGGTACGATCTCATATCCCGAAATTAGGGTTTTATTGTTATTGAATGTTAGCCTTGGACCTGATTGAATGAACTTTGTATTTCTTCTGATTAGCATGTGTTCTCAATCTGATTGCAATGGTGATGTTGCATGCGATTCTATTGGTTCTGATTATGCGGAGATTATTGTTGTGCGCCATGGGGAAACATCGTGGAATGCTGATGGAAGAATTCAGGTTTGATTTTTCTGTTGATTGTTTTTGTAATTTGCATCCATTCTTGTCGAATTTTATGTGTTAACTATTACAATTAAACCTGATTCCAATTCAATTTAATCCAATGTGATGTGGTTTGCTTGGGATTTGATGATAGTAACTGTTTCAAGATCGAATGGGTGAAGTTGGGATTATATAGAGTGCCAATAATGATCTATTTATGATGACTAATTTGGTCAGCTTAATTGCATTATTTGGGAAATTCCATGACACACGATTACTTCGCCAAATTCTCTTAACTATGTATGAATATTGGTGTTGCTATGTCTTACATTCTTTGATTGAAAAAATATGCACCCCTTGTTTGTGAGATACCTATAACAATTAAGTATATAACCATACAAAGACTATCCAATGTGCACCAATTGCTCTAAACTATTATAATACTAGATGTGGCACTGGCACCCTCTTGGGGTTTAGGGGGTGAAAGAGGAAAAACAATAAATTTGGAAGGGTATTATTGGAAAAGAGGAAAACAAGAAAAGCAATATAGAAAGTTGTAGAGGAGTTTTTGAAAAGGTGTAGAAGAGAAAAGACAATAAAGTTGAGAGTATTCTTGGGAAGGGGAAGAAGAGAAGACAGAGGAGAGACAACCGTCCTCGAGATATATTGTTTATGGGAAATAAATCTTGAGACAAAGGAGTAGGATCCACCATTGTGTTTTATTATATAGATTAATAGATGTAATATAATTCATAATCCTATAATTTTTTTGATAGGCAGCTCTTAATCCTACAGATCAACACATATTTATTTTAGGTAATGAAATCTTATATTGATACTATTCAGTTCTCATTTCCAACAAAAAACAAATATCAAGTAAACTGCCGCGTCCATATTCTATCTTTTGCAGTTTGTTGGGTACTATATTGTATGCCCTTAGATTCAAACATTCATACCCATTCCTCTTCTATATTTTGTAATTAATTGTTCATCTCATATTGTATATTTCAATTACGTTTTTTTGGTATGCACATTGGTTTTCCAATAACTTCCTTTCATTTATTAGGGACATCTGGATGTTGACCTAAATGAGATTGGAAGACAACAAGCAGCCGCGGTAGGTTTAGATTTTTCTTGGTATACTTTTTTCTTTTCTAATGCTTGAGTGTTTGATTAATGCTCTCATTTTCTTAAAGGTGGCTGATCGGCTGTCCAAAGAAACTAAAATTTCAGCCGTATACTCATCTGATTTAAAGCGGGCTCATGAGACTGCACAGATAATAGCAAGCAGTTGTGGTATTCCTAAGGTATGAATCATGAAGGAGTTTGCTTGAGCTACTATTTCTGGTTTATTATTGATGGGCACAATTATATGCGAACTAAATAGATGTTTATAGTGTTTTTTTACTGCAAAAGTAATGAGGTATAAAAATAGGATTCGTCTTAGTCTTACCTTTTTCTTCTATACTTAAACTAAATTCTATATTTCTTTTATTTATTAACTATGATGATCCTGATCAGATCTAAAAGATCAGAAAAATATCTTGGTCAGATCTTTGGTATACTTTTCTTGATTATGTTTGATTTCTCATGCAGTATCGATGGTTCAGTTTGATTCTTAATATTTGCATTTCCTACTCAAATGCAGCCCACTGAGTTCAATAGTTTATCATTCAACGTTTTGTGTAACTTGTTAGCTACACTTATATTTCATTTGCTAATTGGTTTTGCTATCCCTAGTATATGAAAAGTTTAATATTGACTTTCAGACGAGGATTTTCTGAATCAATGTGGCCAAGTAAAATGGAAATAGTTTCAAGGAGTTTATTGGAGCAAGTTGAACAAAGAGTTTTAAGTTTTTCAAAGATTTGTGTTCAAGTGGGAAGAGTTATGTCTTTTGTAATTTGGGTCGGGCGTTGTTGTTTTTTTCTTTTTTGGGGATTTCTTTGTTGTTCTTGTTTTCTCTTTTTCTTCTTTGCTTTGTATGGGGGTCAGCTCGTCCTTTTGTTTCTTCTATTCTCTTTTTAATAAAATTATACTTATCCCCCCCCCCCCCCCCCCCAAAAAAAAAAAAAATAAATAAATAAATAAATAAAGAATCAATAAGAAAGTTACGTGAACGTGGAAGTTGGGATGAGAAAAGGTGATGTAGACATTCAGTGGAAAATGAGATCAAAGAGTACTTCAAGAACTTTTGAAGGGGTGGAAAATGAGATCAAAGAAACGTGAAGAAAATTTCTTACCTTTCCTTTGTTAACCTCCATATAGTGTCACCTTATTTCTCAATCTAAGGCATTTCCTAAATCCTAAAAGCCAAGAAAAAACAAAATTATCAGACCAGCTATCAGTTCTCACATGAATACAAGTTGGTTGTGGCATGGTCCAATAAATATTTTGTTTTATAACTTGAAAGTGTCTTGTTGAGTTTCTGAAGAGTGTGGGTTTTTTATTTAGAATTAAAGAACGTAAGTCACTTGGGTAATGTGGAAGAACTGTTATCTTTGGAAGTTTCTTGGTATGCTTTTGTGAATGTTTTTGTGATTTAGAGCTACTCTTCTACTTTTATTTTCTTTGACAGAAAGATGGAAAGGATCCAGATCTTATGTCACCTGAGCCCTCCTTAAAAAAGAAGAAGAAGAAGAAGAAAAAGATTTAACCTTAACTTCTTCATCTTCTTCTTCTTTTTAAGGGGGCATCTGGAGCCATTTGTTTATTTATTCTATTTCTTCACAGTAGTGAGTTTATTATTATTTCAGGTTATACAAGATCCAGAGCTGAGGGAAAGACATCTTGGGGATCTTCAAGGTCTAGTATTGCATGAAGCAGCCAAACTTAAGCCTAATGCTCATCAAGCATTTATATCTCCCAAAACAGATCAAGAAATCCCAGTAAGTCATCCCCATTCTACTTCTTTTCTACCCACTTTAATTTCACGTTCTTTGAACACTTGGGCCATTTTAGTTTGATAGGTTGAACAATTAGCCACGAATGAATGTTACTTTTTATACTATCGATCAAAAAAAACTTTTTATACTTGAAAAAAAAAAACAATATTGGCATTATCCATCTTGTTACTTGGAAGGTGGCTTGCTTATCTAAAGAAAAAGCAGATATGGAGATTAAAGTTCTTAGCTATTATATATTGCTCTCTTCAGGAAATGGTTGTGGAAATTTTCGGCAAGAGTAGACTTTTGAGGGGGATTATTGTGTCGAGGTGTGGAGAAGGGTGCTAGGGGTTAGATGAGTATGAAAGTCTTTAGTTTTGGAGTGGGGTTGTGGAAGGTACGGTATTAGATTTTTACATATTCTCATGGAGTGAAAGAGATGTTCCTGGAATATTTTATTTATATTGGCAACCTTGTACATTTCCAGCTAATTTAGTTTTCCTAAATAAGAACTTCTAATGCAGAACGGTGAGGGAAGAAGGTGAAATACTAGCAGTGTTGTCAAATGCGGTCACATATGCTATACAGTCAATGTTGTTAAATAGTATATGCAACCAGCACGTGCTGTTCGCAAATAGCATATGCGGTGGCATATGCTGCAAGAAGGAAAAAAATGCATAAAATGTTTAAATCTTGATTCCTGAGTAGCTTTCTTTTTTCTTTTTAGTCTCGAGAGTTTAGAGTGAGAGAGTGACTTGAGTTGAGACTTGAACTTTGAGAGTAATAGTGTAGAGTAGAGATTAGAGAATATTTATAATTATGTAAAAATGTAGTAGAAAATGTAGTGAGATTTAAGAGTTGGAGGCTTTGTGAGAGTAAGAATGAGATTAGAAGGTAGAAGAGATGTTTTAAAAGGAGTATGGGGGGTAGAAGTGAGATATTTATAAGAGAATATTGATTTAAGCTCACAAAAAAATGAAAATCTGTGTACAACGGTCATATTTCTGAGCGTTGGGTAGTATGCCATCGCACACCAGAATTGATCAATGTAGGTCTTTGTTATTGTCTTCTTTCCGGATTTGAATTCTTAGTTTTGGACCTGGGTGCATTGTCAAATACTTTGTTGAGAAGTTGACATGTCTCCAATGAGTGTCTTAAAATAGTTCAAACATTTACTTACATTCAACAAGTTGCTTTTTATCAGATCACTGATGACTGGTTCAGCAATATAATATATATATTCCTTAATTCTCCAAGAGGCTTTACTAGATGCATTAAGATATACCTGCTATAATATGTTGATGCTTGGATGGCATGTGATCCCTAGGCCATTGCACAAGCCCAGAGTAGCCAAGTATATAATTGCTCCTCTATTGAGTTCAAATGTCACATTCCAGAAATCTTTCTTGGATTTTCTTCTAGTTTAGTTAAAACTCAGAATCTTATGTATTGAATATTTTCTGGGAACCATTCTGTGTACTGGAAATAGCTTTTACAGTTTTCCTTATGTTAGTAACCAGTTACCATAATTATGGCTAATCATCCCAAGTCCTTTTTTTTCTGACATTCAGGGTGGAGGAGAAAGTCGTGCCCAACTTTATCAGCGATGCACATCTTCGTTACAAAGAATTGGCAGGAAGCATAAAGGTATTATAAATGTAATAGAACAGAATATCATTTAGTTGGTCGAAAATCATCTTGTTGATCATAAAGTCACTGCAGATTATCCTTCCATGATTGTGTGCCCATTGCACCAGTGCCTGCATTTGGAATTTTATGGTCATCTAGCTGATGACTACACTGTTGGAAAACATTTCTTTACTACATGTGTTAACATAGTATCCTCGTACTCAATTTTTATTACACATCTCTACTATATATAGAGAAACAGACCCTTTGTGAAATTTTATCATTTTACCACCTTTTTTTAATCTTTCAAAAATGTCACCCCCTATACCGTGAACTTATTAGTATACTATTATTTTGCTAGTTTTTTAGTTTATATAGGGCACCCTTAGAATCATTCCTCAAGTTACCCAAACTTATAATGTTGCCAAGCTACTTTATTGCAATGCAACCAACCAAATCTATCATGCATGATTGCATGTTTCCTTTCATCTCATAAAAAGTAATTTTTCTTAATTGAAAAGCCTATCAAGTTTCTGGTTCTAATCGAATTCTCTACTACATTCTTCAAAATAGAGGGCAGCAGCAAACCATTGCTTCTTTGTCTCGAAGATTAGGAAGTTTACATTGTCTGTGTATTAATACATGTGTTTGGTTGTTGCTGCTGGTTACATAGAGAATAATACTGACAACCTCAATTTCTTCTTTGGTGTGGTTTATTTCATTGCAGGAGAACGTGTTGTGGTGGTTACGCATGGGGGTGTTGTGAGAGTGCTCTACAAGCGAGCTGAACCAAGGGGAAAAACTCTGGGAAAGATATTGAATACATCAGTAAACATATTTCACTTGTCAGATGAGAACTGGGTTGTAAAGGTGAGAGGTGATGTGAGCCATCTGAGTGAAACTGGGTTTCTCAAGAATGCATTTGGAGGTGACAAGAATTCTGGTTAGTTCATATAGTATGCCTCCGGAAGTCTGCAAGGATTTGATTCAAATTGGTGTGATGAAGTTCATTTCTAATGATTGGCGGTATAAACATTCTGGCAGCTAATTGCATTGGCCTGGGTAGGAACCAGGTTTATTAATAAAACTATAATCAACTATTCTGGAATAATAAAATTGATATTTTCAATGGCAAATTGATTCATATTTTCTAAGAGAAATTAATGGTCAATTATTATTACCATGACCTTGAGAGCTAACGGGATTATTAATCGGGTTCTTTAGTGCAAATAAATCATCTTTTTTTTTTTTTTTTTTTTCTTGGTTCTCAACTTTCTTGTCTGGTTTGTTGCTTGCACTAAATTCTGGATAGTGAGAATTGTTCTGTGAAAGACGCATCATATTGAACCATTGTTTGCTTTGCTGTATAAAGGGGTATCAGGCTACCTGATTATCTGACAGTCTACAACCTAATGATTTGGGTCCCCATTCTTTCTTTTAGGTTCCATTGACTCAAATGTGAGATGAACCAGTTCTTTTGGCTGGGTTCAGGACCATCTTCTGGACTGGTAATTGGGTTGGGGCTGGGTTATACTGGTTCCTGACCTGTTGGTACAACTAAACTGCCACCAATGCCACAATAGGAAAAAAACATGGAGATGTTCACGACTTCATGAGCATTCATTGGTAAAATAAAATCTTTAACTCTACTCATTGTTGTATTTATCTATTTTTCTTAAATGAGTATTTGCCACAATCACATTTACAATTTAACATCAAAGTTATATATATATATATGGGTGTCGTTCGGAGGCCCTAAAGAGAGCCAAGCATTTTTTTCAATATATGGGTTGGAAGTTTCGGAATGGGTTATTTTTGGTAAGGATGATCTCCTCGTCATAAAGATCATCCTCACAAAAAATCAGTTCATTCAGAAATTTCTAACCCTTATTTTGAAAAATGTTTGGTTCTCTTCAGGGCCTCCGAACGTTTTCCCATATATATATAGGGGGTGATTCATGGGACATATGTAAAAACAATGATTTTTTAAAATATGGGTTAGAGGTTTTGGATTGAGCTGATTTTTTGCGAGGATGGTCATTATGATAAGAAGATCATCCTCACAAAAAATCAGCTCAATCTGAAACTTCAAAAGTGATTTACAAATTATTGGCAAAAAATCAATGGTCCACATTCTAAATCACTTTTAATGGGATTAGAAGTTTTGGATTGGACTGATTTTTTTTTTTTTTCCAGATGATCTTCCCATCATAGAAACTTCTAACCCATATTTTAAAAACTTATTAATGTTACATTGTTTTTACATATGTCCCTTGATCCGTTCCTTATGTATATATATCATACATGCCTCCCTTACAGAACCGTGGGTCATTTGTTTCGGGATATGCATAATCATAATCTTTTTCTTGTGTGTCCCGAGGCAATTGATCTACGGTTCTGTGACGGTGGCGTATGTTAGAGATGGGGTCATATTATCACGACTCATTTCATTTTTGTAGGAGTTTCAAAATAAATACATCTTTTTTTTAAAATAAAATAATGACATCTTTGCTATTATAATAAGAGAAGGCTGAATTGGTATTTGTTCACACCAAAATTTTAAATACCCAAAATGCCCCACTTTTACATTTTTAACCTTTTCTTCGTTCAAAGGGATGACTTCTAATCCCATGGTCTCCTGTAACCACTTTAGTTACTTTTAATTTTTTTAAATTATAAAAATATAATTTTTTATTATTTTATCTATAAAATCATCTTACTTAATATTTGAGCTGTTTAATACTATTATAATGTAATAGCACCCGAACCAAACCAAATCAGAATGAAACTGAAGTCGGCTTGGTTCGTTGGATTGTCAATATTTTATAAACTTCCTTGCAAGTAATATATTTTGAATGAAAAATAAATAAATAATGAACATAAAATAAGTCATTAATCTATCAATAATATAAAAAAAATCTTTTAATTTATCCATAAAAAGAGTCTTTAATCCAATGTCCTAATACCTAAAAAGTAGCAAGTCAGTTAAGATTTGGTTCTATAGAAGCCTTGAATCGAGAATTGAATCAAATTGATTAATTCTTGATTTTTTCAACTCAAAATCCAACCACAACTTATTCAAAAACCAATCCAAAGCTATTGGTTTTCACAAGCCACCTACTAGTAAGAGTGAAGTCACTTTAAAGGTCCTACCATAGACACCATTCGTACCAAAAATGGATAATTTTTTAGAGCTATTGTCACCCTAAGTTTTACTTATTACATTTCAATTAAAACGTTCTCTCTTTTTAGTTTAGATTAGATATCCATTTGTTAAAATTAGGATTTTTAATGAGCCTAATCGTTATTGTAGACAACTGTTCTAACGCTTTGAAATGTCGAGGTAACAACTTCAATATCAAGCTTTAGTGTTTGAACGGTGTATTTTAATCTTTAATTGGGGGTGTGATAAATAATTTAAGGAATTGGGGTGCCAATAGTAAACCTATAATTTTGGCTCGTTAAAAAGGTTGGGACCTAAATTTAAGTTAAATCAAAATGGCTATTATATGGGTCATAAGTACGCAACTGAGCAGGTGTGCTTCGTCTGCGTCTTCGATCTCGTACATCTTAAGTGGCTTAAAGATAAACAACTATCTCCGTAGTTTCTCCATCAAACGCAATCAACGGCAGCAGAAGCAACTGTGCCTGAAGAGGATGGCATCAACAGTATCATCAAGTTCAACTGAAGTAGTGAAAGAGGAGAAGATAACAGCTCCTTATGGGTCTTGGAAATCGTCCATCACTGCTGATGTCGTGACCAGTGCAGAGAAACGCTTGGGAGGCATCTCTCTCGATGGTCATGGCCGCCTCCTTTGGGTCGAGTCTCGCCCCAACGAAGCAGGGTACACTTTAAACCCTAAACCCCAATTACAACAATACTTTTATTAGTTTATATGATTCATCAATCACTCAATGTGAAATTGTGAATTAAATTTATTTTTGGTGGTAATAATTATTTTGATTTACTGATATTTATGATTCGATACAACTAGTTCAGACGAGCAGTTCTTGTTAGGGAAGGAGAGAAACCAGGTGATGAACATATAGATATCACACCCAAAGATTTCGCTGTACGGACACTAGCCCAAGAATATGGAGGTCAGGCATTTGCAGTTTCCGGAGATACGATCGTTTTCTCAAATTACAATGATCAGAGACTCTACAAACAATTAATTGGAGGTTTACTTCTTATTCCTTATATTTTTCATCCCCAATTTTCGTTATTTTCGTCTAATATCCAAGTACTTTGTGTGTGTGTGTGTGTTGATTAGCAGATCCCTCTCCAATTCCACTCACGCCAGATTACGGTGGACCTGTACTTCGATACGCAGATGGAGTGTTTGATTCACGCTTTAATTGTTACATCACTGTAAGAGAAGGTAAGCTATTTATGAACTGTTGAACCTCTTCAGTGCATACTATTCTGATCTTAATTAGTTGTTTGTTGTATTTTGTGCTTCTCATTAATCATTCTCCCCATCGTTTTTGGTAGATCACCGTGAAAGTAGCTTAAATCCAACCACAACAATTGTAGCCGTGAGTCTCAAATGTGAAAATATTCAGGGTAAATATTTCTAGACAAATAATTTACTTAATTGCTTAGTTTCTAAAGGTATTTATAATTCTAGAGATAATGGGGGATTCTGTTGTTCATCTGTTTGTTCATTTTGGATGTTGTAACATTTAGAACCAAAAGTATTAGTTGGTGGCAATGACTTCTATGCCTTCCCACGCGTGGATCCAAAGGGAGAGCGACTTGCATGGGTAGAATGGGGTCACCCCAACATGCACTGGGACAAAGCAGAACTTTGGGTTGGTTATATTTCTGAGAATGGGTGGGTATGATTTCTTGTTTATGCTACATGTTATCGGGCTCTCCTATATTCTTATTTGTACAGTAATGATGGAGAAGTTAATTTTTTTGTTATGGTTTATGATTGGGTTTTCTATCCTCAAGAAATTTTTATAGTACATAATTAGGTATAAATTATTAGAGGAAAATATTGGTGTGCATGGGACACAATTTAACGTTATAGTTCATCATCATCATCATTCTTATTGTTATTATTCATTTTTTATTTTACTTTTATGTGCATTTTTAGTGATTGTTAACATAATGTACCACATACTTGATTGAGTTGATTGGCCACGGATCAAGTTATTTGTCTGAGCCATGGTCAACTGTGCTGGGTCTATTGAGTGTCATTCAATTTTATTTTATTTTAATAATTGAGTTTTGATTTTTTTTATGTAGTTTTAGGCCAGTAGTCAAGGTGTTATTTAAAAGATTCTTACTTTTCTTTTTGATAACTAAAAATAATAATAATAATAATATTCCTACTTTTATTATTATTATCAAAAAGAAAATAATATTTTACTAGTTAACCCTCTTTTCCAAGTTCCCGTTTATTACTTGATCTTGACCAACTGTTTGGAAAATTTTCTTAAACTGTAAGTCTTGAATCTTGACTGAGTGAGTTGACTCCATTTAATTTCATTGACTACAATCTTTTTAGATTATTTGCTCAATGCTTTCTCTAAAATGTAATCTTCCCTTTTATGCTTATATGAAAGGGACCGCCTAGTTGCACACCATCCATTACCAATTGCACCCCATCACTTAAAAATTGTCCTTTGCACTCCATTTGGATGCTTACACTCCAAAATTAATTAAAAAATGTTGCACTCTTTTTTTTCGCCCCAATTTTTCTTCTTCCTCAACCATGTTCGTAGAAGTTTTTGTTCGTTTGGTAATTTTTGCAAGGAATACTTGGCCATTTCTAAACCATGTTTACAAAGTTGCGTGTTTCGAAACATTTTCCGAGAAATACTTTGGTTCCAAAGAGAACATGAGCGAAATAAATCATGAGAAAATAGAGCACGAGTAGAGATTGCAAACAAAGTAGAGCATGAGTAGAGAATACAAAGCTGCGAGAAGATGAATAAACCCTAAGAGGTTATGTATTGAAGTGCAATCACTAGGTTAAAAAAGTGGTCATAAAAAACAAAAAAATAAGGAATTTTTTAACGGTTGGTGTGCAACCAACAATTAGTGGTTTGCAACTAGTCGATCCCATATGAAAATTATGTTCCACTGAACCACATCTTGCATTACCAATTTCTTTTTTTGGTAAGTTATGTTAATATAAGCTTTTGTGCAGAGATGTCGACAAACGCATCTGCGTTGCTGGTGGTGATCTTAAACTAATAGAGTCTCCAACTGAGCCCAAGTGGTCCTCCAAAGGTACTTGTTTTGTTTCCATTACTACTTGAAGGACCATTTCTGCAATCGTTAATGCATTGTAAATGTAATATTTGGTTTGTTTCCTATAATGTTGAATATAGTCATTATGGTCAAAGTGATAAAAAGTCCGTGAAATTGTTGACTTAGATATACAATAGGGTCTCTTAGATATCAACCAATCTTCAATTGCTCCAAAAGTAGTGTACATCAGTGTTTCCATTTCCCGCCTTAAATATTTGTTTTCTTATTTCTTCTGAACTAAGATGTGGAAATGTAACTTGATTTATTGTTTATACCAAACATGAAGATTGAATGAGCCTAACATGGTTGACCCTATAGCTACCCCCATACACATTCACATACTTGCACTACAAAATTGTAAAAGAAGATACCAACATTGTAGACATCCTATTTCCCTAGCTATGCTTGTTTGGCTTTATGTTTAGAACACGAGCATGAGTGTGTGTCAGCACTAATAATTGAGGACAAGCATGCAAGAAGGGTGGGCAACCCGACAAATCGGATTTTGAACCTTCCCATGCATGAAGGATGCTTTCCATTGACAGTTCTTGACAAGAGTCAAACTAAAATGCTTAACATCCTTAGGAGGCAACAGATGTATCTAACTAAAACATTTCCATACTCAATACCTATAGCCTATTTGACAAACATGGATTGAGAGACAATTCCTTGTAGATGCCAGCCCCTAGTGTGTGTTATGGTATTGCTCATGTTTGTTACTCTTGGGCTTCTTCTCTGTGGTATTCTGTTTCTTCAATTGATTAATCATTCCTTAGATACTTATATGAAAGTGTTGGCGTTACTGTTTTCAGGGAGCATATATTATTTATTTATTACAATGTCAAAATGCTACTATGGTGGCTTGGTTATGAGTTTTAGTAAACACTTTGTAGATTTAGTGATCTCAGGGGCCAGACTTAAAATTATTTTGTTTGCTGTTATGCAGGAGAATTGTTTTTCGTTACGGATAGGAATAATGGATTTTGGAATCTTTATAAATGGGTACATTCATATTCTACATTTATCTGTTTTATCTTGAATTGAAACAATATGTTTCTTTTTTTGGTTATAGATAATTTATCAAAGAAAAAGGGCCTACAGGACCCAAAGGGGAGGTTTAGTGAGAGAGGGACTTGCAAAGACCTAAAGGATACATGGTACCAGTGAAGGAAAGGGGAACTAGGAAAAAACAACCAAAAATACCTGGGAAAAAAAAACAATAACCCTTGGACAATATTTTCTCAATGAAAAAAAAAACCCATCAAAGCAGATGCTTTTGAACTCATCGGATTTGGAGATTCAGTCATACGGAAGAAATTTAATTCTCAATATCACCTCATTTTTTTGTTGCCAAAGAGAACTTCCCTTGTTAGAGAAGAGGATTTAATCAGCCAACATGCAATAAGCTCCAAAATGTGATTAGCGAAAATCAAGAAGATATCAAATTGGGTGAAAAAGGCATTCCAAATATGACTGGCAAAAAAAAATCAGTGGATGACGAGGTGATTTATACTTATGAGACTTCCGTTTTACTAAAAAAAATACCCATGCATATTCAGCTCGTCTTTCTGTTCATATTGTCTTCTTTTTTATTCAACACAGATTGAACACAACAATGAGGTCGTGGCAATTTATTCCTTGGATGCTGAGTTCACAAAACCACTATGGGTTTTTGGCGTGAGCTCTTATGATTTTATTCAGAGAAATGGGAACGACTTAATTGCATGCAACTATAGGTCTTTCTGAGATACTCATCTCCAAATCAATCCTGCTTTTCATATGTTGCTTGTAATTAAGATTCTGGATGATGGCATGCAGGCAGAATGGTAGATCATATCTCGGAATCCTTGATGATTGTCAGAACTCTTTATCTGTGCTTGATGTTCCTTTCACAGATATAAATAACATTGTAGGTTCAAAATCTTTTTTATTGGTCGGTTAATTATTTTCAAGTAGTCACTTGAAATCATATAGCAGCACAAATCACACAAAGGTTTGTGATTTTTTTGGTTTAATCTATATATTTTCGTGCACAGATCTCTGGATGTTCTTGCCTGTTCATTGAAGGAGCATCAGCAATTCATCCATTATCAGTAGCAAAGGTGTTACCACGTCAATTTTCTGTATATTTTAAATCTTTTAGTAGCAGAGTTCTGAGAACTGTTAGATACTGTAGAGAATAATCTTTGGTTAGTCTCTCATGCTTTGTGACATTCCACTTTCTGTGCAAGCAGGTTCCTTTAGACGATAGCAAATTAAATGCAGTTGATTTCTCAATTATTTGGTCTTCCTCTCATGACGCTGTGAAGTACAGATCATATATTAGTGTGCCGGAATTAATTGAATTCCCAACAAAGTTCGCTGGTCAGACTGCTTATGCATATTTCTATCCACCGTCCAACCCCATATATGAAGCTAGTCTGGAAGAAAAGCCTCCCTTACTATTAAAAAGCCATGGTACTGGATGATTATTTCCATATGTCAAGCATGACCCTTTTTTCGGTTAATTAAGAATTACTATTTTCCTGAAATATTTTCAGAATTAGCTTAGTTTTTTCCCTTTATGATGCTTAGTATTTGTCTTGTGCGAAACTTTTCTAAGCTATTGGATTTACTTAAAATAAGACAATGTTCAAGATAATAATTTCTTTTAATGTTATATTTGACCATAAATTCCAACATGTAATCAATAGCACAAACATAGCAGCAGCCTTTTGGTCTTACCTCTTTCTTTTACACAAAGAAATTTATTGAGAGAAAATTGTTAAGGTTCAAATCGACTGTTTGTGAGGTTAGGACTGTCAATATGAATTGATCTTTTTCAAGGATCCATTGTACTGTTAGATTGTTCAATATTCATATGGCATATTCAAGTTAGTCTATACTTACTCCTGTTGTATGGCCATGTGAACATCATTTTATATGATCCAACCTTTGAGTGAATTGGACATATCTTGGAGACCTTACAAAATTTCTATCCATTATGAGTTTCTTAACCTGATGAAGAGCTATTGAAAAATATGGACTGTTCTATCCTTGCGTAGCTAGTAATGTTTTAATGGGTGCTTCCCTGTTTGGTAGCTTTTCTATCATATCTGGCACCTCATTGATAAAGTCATCCTATGATCTGAGTTTGTGTTTGTAGTGTACTTGGGACTCGAACTGTGGGCTGTAATCCATTCATCAACCATATATTAAGGGCTTCAGTTTAATAGCGTTCTATGAATGAAATGAACGTCTAACTTCAGTACCACAATCAGATTAATATCATTATTTTGGGCAAATGGTGCAGGAGGGCCTACAGCTGAATCTCGTGGGATATTAGATCTTAATATTCAGTATTGGACTAGTCGAGGTTGGGCGTTTGTGGATGTTAATTATGGAGGAAGTACCGGTCTGTTCTCAAACTTAGTTTATGTGGTTTTACTTGTTAGCTTCCAGGTTTATAAGACTCAATTATAAGTCACAATCCGGAACGGTGTCCCGTTCCTGTAGCAAAATACTGTGTCTACGTGGCACGTGTTTATTGGAAAAAAACACATTGGGCTGTGTGCCATGCAGAAAAACGGCTTGGTTAGGAGCACAATGTGTTAAACTCTTACCAAAACATGCCACGTACACACGGTTCTTATGCTATGGGAATGGGACACTGTTCTGGATCCTGACTCTTAGACTATTTGTTTCATGGTTAGGTTGATATAACAATTATGCAGTGTTCGAGTACCAACAAGAGTTCATGTTGGTGCAAGTGGCAGCCTTGCTGACAAATAATTTGGGTTCTTAATTCACCCAGACACATTGAATGACCAGTTTCATCAGCATTCATGAATTGCATCTTGTACTGAAAGTGTCTTGAATGTAAATTGAAGGTTATGGCAGGGAATATCGAGAACGACTTCTGGGACATTGGGGTATTGTTGACGTTGATGACTGTTGCAGTTGTGCTAGATTTTTGGTACTATTTGGAAATTTCTCTCTCCTTCCAAGTTTGTAATAGAGAGGCATGCTAATGCAATTATTCGCTTAATAAGAAAGAGTTGGTTTTTTAAAGGTGGAAAGTGGAAAAGTAGATGGGGAACGTCTCTGTATTACTGGAAAGTCTGCTGGTGGTTACACGACATTAGCTTCTCTTGCTTTCAGACAAACATTCAAGGCTGGGGCTTCCTTGTTTGGTGTAAGTGGCCCATCCTGCATTTTTGTGAAATATGATACATAGTCTCAAAATGGCTTGAATTCATGCTTATTTTTTATTTTTTATATCAACCTTGAGATTTTCTCCTTAGCTTTTCCAGTGATGAATGGAGCCTGTTGTCACACACTCACCCGTCCCTGCTACTAATTGATTGATTAAGAATCAAGAAACTTCTCTAATATTTGTTATTAAAAGATTTTCTTTTGAGTCCAATATTGTACTAGGATAATTTCTCTGTATAATTCAAAAATCAATTTATAATGTAGTAATAGTAATAGCAGAGTTGATATGGGACAGACGTTCAGCCCAGTATTATGACAGTGTTGGACAACACTAGTACATTGCTTAATCTTCCACAATCAAACTTCTTTTTCTTTTTTTAAAGCAAATGTTGCATGGCATTCCTGTTAATCAACTCTTCAAGTTTTAGGCAATGCATTGGTAGTCAATGTTCTTCTATACTTCTTGTAGTATGTATCTTACCCTTTTTAAGAGGAAGCTTTCTTAAATTACAAATCATCCAACATGAAGTTTTTTTTTTTTTTTTTTCCCTGATACATTGAACCGGCATGAAGGTTTTATATGGAGCAGAAGTTCAAATTTGAATAGAATGCTTGTGAAATTTAAATTTGGAATAGATTTTATCTATTAAGAGGTGGTTGAAACCAACCTCTTTTTAAGTTTTCATGGTCAAGTATGTTACTTTTGGTTACATAGCAACTTATAGATAGGACGTGCTGTGTAAAATGCTTCGTTTTGACACCTTTGCTTAATAATACCATAGAAATGTTTTTTAGTGAAAAAGATTAACATTTTGATTTATCCATTATGAAATAGAAAACTAACCATCATTTTATTGTTTGATGAACAGATAGCTGACTTGAATTCCTTGGAAGCAGAAATGCCTAAATTCGAATCTCATTATATCAACAATCTTGTTGGTAATGACTAAAATGTTCATATGTTTAGTTGAAATCCTTTGATTTGTCTGTTTGTGAGATTCATACTTTCCTTGGATTGCAGGGACCGAAAAGGATTTTTATGAGAGGTCACCCATCAATTTTGTTGATAAATTTTCTTGCCCAGTGATTCTATTCCAAGGATTGGAAGACAAGGTATACAGCTCAATGTTCTTTTGATTTTTAGTCTTTTCTATTTTCATGTATGATAAGGTGTTTCATTCGGCTAAATATTCAAATAAACTTTTATTTGAAGAGGAATAATATCAGATTGATTAGTAATTGGGATTCGTCGCGAAACCAAAGGAATGCATACATGAATTGTGTCTTCTTAGAAACTCATGCAGTGATCTTAGAATATAAACAAGGTCTATCAGATGTGATTTTTATGTGGATATCGTTTTTACACATTAAAATGGTAATCTCTTACCATGACAAATTCCAGAAGTAGAGGCTCTAGCCTGGAAATTTTAAAGATAATCCATTCTTTCAAAGGTGTACTTCAAATCTATGGAAACTTATATGATGTATCCACTTTTACAAGGACCTCCAAGTAAATGAAGGGGCGTGTTCAGATTTATTATCAGATTTTAGATTTAGATGTACTGACTTGATATATTGTGCAACATCTAACTCAACAATGTCTAATATATTAAAAAACAATACATCATTTTAATAAGTTCCAAAATTAACGATTGCTTTACATGGTTCAGATTGTAACACCAAATCAAGCCCGTAAAATTTATACAGCCTTGAAGCAAAAAGGGCTGCCTGTCGCTCTTGTCGAGTATGAAGGAGAACAGCATGGATTTCGTAAGGTAGAGCCATTTTTCATATTATTCTTCTCAAATTTGTTTATTTTCTGATTGTCAGCACTGAGCCAATGTATTATACACAGGCTGAGAACATAAAGTTCACACTGGAACAACAGTTGATGTTCTTTGCTCGTTTGGTTGGGCATTTCAAGGTGGCTGATGAAATTTCTCCAATTAGAATCGACAACTTTGACTAAGCAGTCAGTGTGTAGTGTCCTGCATTGAGTGTACCAGACTTCCCTCAAAATAAAATTAGAAAATTATCCTTGAATACATGTTTCAAATGATAACACTCTATTCGAATAGAGCTTATATCGTAAAGAGGGTTGGTTGTGGGTGAGAGCCAATGACAAATATAAAGTACAAAAATGGGCACACAGATTTCCATGTACTGTCTCGTGACATGTTTTTGAAATACTTATCAGAAAGGGTGTGTATTCATTTTGGTATTTTTTTTATAATCAAAATCAGCTGAATGCTTTTATTTATAGCCTTGTTTATAATTTCGTACAAATGGTCTTTTATTTGAGGTTCCAAAGGAGGGTATAAAAGAAAAATCACATGGATACCTTTTTTGGCAAAAATATGATCATTCAAATGGGTTTATGCCCCTTTCTGGGCGGGCAATTTGGGCAAAACTACCCCTCGTTTAACACCCAAAAATGATTTTTATGGTTTTGGTTGGTTATATACGGTCGAGATGTGGAGGTAATCTGCGTTATACAGCAGACATTAGGCAAAGATGTCTCCTTTTAATTTTCTAGTTGCAAGTTCTTGGTGGCCAAATAAAAATATTAGGCCAGAAACTGCTCTAAATGCAATACTTGCAATCAAAGGATTCAAATAGTCCAAGGCTCAAGAATGAGACATCCGAACGTATGAAGTTGGTCTCTGTATTTCATCCATGATCTTTACTCAACACAGCTTTCTCTAAGAAGAAACAAGTTTTGTTCAAGGTAACTCACCAACTGCTTTATATCCAAATGCATCATGGTGGACCCATTATACATTGAAAGTTTGGTAGCTTTATCATGTCGGCACAAATGGACATTTTACATGGGTCCTATTAAAAGTTGTAACTTGTGGCATGCAGAGGGTTGTGGACAAGCTGTATTTATAGTAGTTGTTTTCAAGTTTAAGGGCATTTTTGATGTTTCGAAGATGCAGTTGAAGTCTAATTGAAGTTGAGAGTTAAACAGAACTCCTAAAATTTACTTTTACTTTTCGAGTTTTTGTTGTTCATGTTAGTTGGAGTTATCATAGTGTTTGATACGGAATGTTTGCTTTGGCCATCACAAGATGGCATGAAAGTGCCCACTAGTATCAGGGGCATGGTCAGCGTGAGGGGCATGCGTGGGTGAGCGGGTGAAATCTCAATTCTACCAAGTTTAAAAATTGGAATTGAGGTTTTGCAACTCAAGAGAGTACCCCCATTAGAGAAATTTATCAAAGTTCACAGTTATAATTTACATTCCAAAATATTTCCAAAATCATGTTGGTCATTTATGATACTCATTGATGATCTTTTGACAATTTTTTTATAAATAAATAAATAACCCTTCTACTGACTTTATAAATAGTTTGAAATGAGTACCATCTTGGTAAATAAGATGAATTCTCACATGTTTTGGTAATTCACCCTAAAACAATCGATGAGAATAAAATGTCATGGGCGTTGCAGCCACAACTATGACTTACAACCACATCATTTCACCTTCAACTTTTCTTGGTGTTTTTTTAACTTTTTTTTTTACAATAGTACTTATTTAATAGGAGAAAGAAAAAAAATATTGATTTCGAATCGTAAAAGCTCATTGATAGTGGCCAAATTTGGTATCCACTCGACGTGATGGGAGAGAGCCATCACATTTACTCATTCTCATTTGGTGGGGAATCCACTTAAAAGCAAAAATAATCGAGTAAAGAGAGGCAATAATGATTTTCTACCCCCTCCCCCCTCAGACATATGCCCCCCCATCACAGAATCGTAAATTATTTATCTCAAGATACATAAAATCATGTATTTTATTATGTATCCCGAAGCAAATGATTTAAGTTCTTGGGAGTGTATATCAAAGAGGAGGACGGGGACGGGGGCGGGGGGGAGGGTCAGCTTATCACGACTCACATTTGAAAGTCATTTAACCTTGTAATCATGGTTTTTAAACTCGGTATCTCGTCTCGTTCAGCTCCGATATCGAGTTGTCTCGAATGAGTTTTTCGATACGTTTGAGACGTCTCGTGAGACAAATCAAAAAATTGCACATGAGTCATAAAACTCGATAAAAAAAAAAAATGACTTTGTGAGTTGGTTTTGTTCAACTTCGATACTGAGTTAACTCGGGCAATACGTCGGTCGCGGACAAGTTTAAAAACCATGCTTGTAATTAAGTATATGGGAAAAAAAAAATGGGACCCAGTTGAGTTGACTTTTAAAAATTAATCATGAAGTTACAGGGGTATGATTGGAATTTCAACATAGTGGTAATGTGTAGGCTTAGGCTGGGCCAGACATGATATATTTCTTTGCATCTTATCAGGGCATTTTTAGTGGCGCAAGTGCTAGAACTATGCTCTCGGATTAGTAGATTTTGGATCCATTCCACAAAGCTTTGGGTTGGAAGCTTGTGCGATGTGTCCTTGTCTCTGTATTATTTCACACGTGCTATCTTCGCTGGATCGTAGACACGTACGGAGCTTTTGTATGTGGGTACTACGCAGGCCTATTGAGGGAACACAATTGAAAAGCACATTCGAAACTTTGTAAGTTTGAGGGACCCCCATGAGCATAAAGACCAGAAAGTCACCGATTCTAAAAATGCTAAATGACAGATATTTTTAGTTACACACCAAAAATTAATACGGTTGTGATATGTAATTCTGGTAGCATACTAAATTATTTGTAGGCCACACATCCAGGCCAAGAGACCGTTAGTTGCAAGCCAACATCACTCAAATTAAGGTGGGAGTGGGATCGAGAACTCGTGATCCAAAATCGACTATGGGTACAACCTCTGAGTTGATAGTTTCACAAATAACTACATTTACACATCTCAATAAATACACACAACTTGTGTCTGAAGGGTCATGAAACCATACTACCACATCAAATACAACAGTGCATGAGATTTGAGCGATTGCTATGTGTTGTAGAAGCAATTTTTATGAATGCCCCCGGACCATGTGATGTACCGATCGTTTGATCCTTGGATTCTCGAAATTCTTCTTTCTTCTCCTGTTCCACAAAGACCTTGATGCTTAAGTCAGTAAGAACTTTAAGTTATGAGAATCTAATTAAATAGAAAGAATTATGTACCTTCTTTATGATGTTGAGCTCTTATTTATAGACTAACCACAAATTCCTTATTTGATCTAAAATCATATATTTTCTTGATTTTCTCTTGAATGTTCTCCAATCGAAATGAAATTGTTCAACTTAACATAGGATCCTATATTTTTAGGAATCTTAGACTTAGACGCTTCCCCCAACCTTAAGACTTGCGCTCTCTTTCTTTGTGTTTTCTTCAATGGATTAGATGACTATTCTGTCACATGTTCATACTGCGACACTTATAATTTTTCCTCCACACGTGTCATCATCTCTCAGAATACTATAATTAGGGTTTCATACATTAGAACCAAGGAGTTAGGAATTTATAAATAAATAATCAATAAAAGTAAAATTATACGATCTTGATTGAATTATCCTATATCTTATTAAATTTAAAATTGATTTGATTGTTGGAATGTATAAGTTCAATCAAGCATCCCAATTTTTATTTTTTTTATTATCAACATTGACCTAAGAAAAAGATCCACTAGTAGGGATCAATTAAGATACAGAACCCACATTGACCACAAGATCCCTACACTAAAAATGAAAAACTCCAAAAATCATATATGTAAGGCCAAACATTGGTTATCTCAACGAGTTCAAAATCAATGCCACATGAAAATTTTAAGACCTATGAACCACATTTCAGACTGAAAATTTTGATAAAGGCAACTTTATCCTTGTCTCCAAACATAATATACCGATTGATGAGGTAGGATGACGTGGGTTTCATGGTTTCTTGGGCTGTGGTCCATTTGAAATCGTCATTGTTTTTTTTTTTTTTTTTTGACTAAAATATTGTGGTTGGGTTTGACACCATCAATCAAGTAAGGCATCATCGTCAAACTTTATTAATTAGTCGTTAAGTTTGTTTTTTCACAAAATATATTATATTATTTTTTATTATTAACTTAATTGAAAAAATAAAATGCAGATATTGACTGCTCTGTTTCCAATTCTTGTGAATCCCGCGCTTCACGTTATTAAATAAACTATTATTATGTAGTATTTATTAAATAAATTATTATATATAAAAAAAAATGTGGGTTCTCTGAGTGGACACAACAGACTTCTTTGCCTACGAAACCTATTCTTTTCTTATCCTAAATCCTATTTTGACGTGGGAACAAAGTTTGTCTAACTGGAGTCTCACTCAATTCGTATCAGCAAAACCGAACTAAATCTGTACGGTTCACCTTTTTCATGAGTATGATTTAGATGACCCCTTCATGTTTTTTCAAATATTTAATATGCCCCTACATTTTCAAACTAATTACATACTCTCTTGACTGTGATTTTATTTTATAGAGTACCAAGAGGACCTTACTGTTTCATTTTTATTTCAAAAACTCCCTTGAAATTGTGACTACTTCAAAGAAACCTTACTTTAACAAGTTTGCTACCTAACAAACCATGGAATGGAGTTCCACGTCATAAAATTCAAATTGATGCCATTAATTTGTTATTAAACATATGTTTGAGTGGATCCTAACCATATCAATTTATGATATCCAAAAACATGATTTAATGTTGCAGAGTAATAAAGGATAAAATTTGAAGAATTAAAAAAATAATAATAATAATTAATTTTCATTATTGAATTTCAATTTTAAATTTGAGAGTTAGATGGTCATATATTTTCAACAACTTTGATCAACCTCACGAGTGGAGCTAGTAAGAAGTTAGTAGGGGCAATTGTCCCCCACAGAACTTTGAGACATCCCTATATTTTCAATTAATTACATGTCCCATTTGTCCCCACTCCCTTACCTCTCTCCCCATTTGCCCCTACTCTCACCTCCCTCCAAGTTTTGCCCCTCCCCCCCGGCCCCCTCTCAATTTTTTGTTGATGACATTGCCTCTTGACGGGACCTTTTCATATATTAATTGGAAATGACGTAAACATCATTTTCTTCAACTTCTAACAAAAGACTTTTGAATTTCTCCATAAAATCATTCATCTTCAAAATTTTCAACTATACAACTAATCATAGTTTGCCCCCACTACAAGAAAATCCTGGCTTCACCCTTATCAAGCTCAAAATTGATTTTTATTTTTATTTTTTTTAATTAGAGTTTTTTAATGAAATCAAGAAAATTGTAATGTTGGATTGTGAATTTGATAGTTCATGTGGGCCAAACGACCCATAGTAAGATGTAGTTAATGCTAATTTGATTCATAAGTAACATTGACTCGGTAACAAACTTGATAAAGAGAGTTTTTGTAATAAAATTACAACTTTGTCCAGTAAATCTCTTTCTTTTGATTTTATTTTTTGAGTAAGCTGGATTTCAACCTATAACCTCAAAGTTGTTTTTTGCAACGTGTCAAACCAACTAAGTTATAGGTCTAATCCTATCAAACAATTAATTGTGATCTTCTATGATGATCTAGCGTAAAATTATTAAATCCCCCGTACTATCAAACTTTTGCCTAAAACCCTAGCCACTGTGCCCAACATTTGTTAGTTATCTGAAAGATATTTAAATTAAAGATAAATCCTAATTATTGAATTTCATGTTTACACTATTAATATCATGTTTTTTTTTTTTTTTTTCACCGAAACCTAACCCTTTCTTCTAATTGAAATTATTAAAGATTGATGAGTAATTGATCAATTTGTAGGGTAGAAAAAGTTGATGTAGCTGTCAAAATCTAAGATTGAAGATGAAGAGTTTCTATAAATAAATAATAATAAATCTAGATTTTCTTTTTTCTAGAACTAAAAAACGAGGGTATTTCGATCATTTTATTATTTTTATGACCGAAGCTCATTGTCAAGGGGCACATGTCATAAGTTCGAAAACACTAGGGGTATTGAAAATATTCACTTAAACGGGAGGGGGTATATCTAAATTACCCAAATCTCCTTCCATTCCTACAATTCCAACTTTATCTCCAACTTTAACCGGGTATGAAGAAGCCGAAGACAGAAAAGACGAGTGAGTCGACAAACCAGAGAAAAAAAAACTCCCAGATGTTCGATCAAACCACACGATGAGTTCCAAAGAAGATAAATGTTGTAAGAATTAGGGTTTCTCAATTGTGTTCGTTGGGACGAAATGGGGGTCTGCAACTCGAAACCCTCGCCCAAGACCAATCTTTCCACTCCCACAGACCAACGGAACCAAAACCCTAAGCCTTCTGCATCTCCCATTAATGTCGGAAGCGAAAATCACTCTCAGAATCAGCAGCAACAACAACAGCAACAAAAAGATGACGTGGAGGTTGGAAAACGGTCTCCATTCTTCCCTTTTTACAGTCCAAGTCCAGCTCACTATTTATTTTCCAAGAAATCTCCTGCTCCGAGCTCTAACTCTACGCCACGAAGGTTCTTTAAACGACCGTTCCCACCTCCTTCTCCAGCTAAGCACATTCGGGCGCTTTTGGCGAGGCGGCATGGATCGGTGAAGCCAAATGAGGCGGCGATTCCTGAGGGGAATGAAGCTGAAGCTGTTTCAGGGCTTGATAAGAGTTTTGGGTTTTCTAAGAACTTTGTGAACAAGTATGAGATTGGGGATGAAGTGGGGCGAGGGCATTTTGGGTATACTTGTGCTGCAACGCTCAAGAAAGGGGACCTCAAGGGACAACAGGTTGCTGTTAAGGTCATCCCCAAGGCCAAGGTTTGATCTTTCTCTATGTATTTTTTATTTATTTTATGAATTAATGATTTCTTGGTTAAGATTGGTCTGAAAATTCGATCTTGGTCTGTTGGAACTGATTCATGGGTTAATTTGAATGTCATGGGGTTAATATGTTGTGAATTATTGGCGCCCATTGTTTGAATTTAATTTTGTAAAATGGATTTGGTTTTTCTCTACAGAATGCATGTTCCGGTGATGAAAATGTATGAATATTATTGTGCCCGTATTTTTATACCATGCAATGAGTTGCTTGTGATTGTTGCCTATAACTCTGTGTTGTAAAATTGATTGTTGCATGAGGGTTCTGATGTAATGGGAAAAGAAAGTTCTCAATATCTTCAAGTGGATTGGCTTAATTTGGAGGGAATAGTGTTTTATTGATTATCAAATACAATTGTAGTTGGAGGTGGTCATAATTAGCCTTTATGATACGGGAGGTCCAATTTTACTGAGTTGACTTCCATATGGGGAGGAATTGAGGGAACTGAGACAGCATATATGATGATCTTTGATATGTGAGTTATAAGTCAAGTCACTTTTTAAAATAAATAAATAAAGTTCCTTCTAATTCTTCTAATTGATAAAAAAGAAAAGAAAATGGATAACTTAAGCGTCAAAACAGACACTTTTTTGTGATACAGCATAGAGGTTGTTCGGTAAAACTCTTTGTGCACAACAGAGTTAGTTTCATTTTGACTGTCTTCATCAGGATCACACTAGTTCGTTTCCCTTCTGAAACGAGTGGTCTTGGAAATTTATATTTACCTTTTGGCTATATCAGGAGGAAAATAATGGAAATGGTGGCATCATCGTCTGCACCTCATCCCAATTACTGCGTTGGCAACATGAATCCTATATCGTCACAAGGTTCATTATTGGAGAAGGTTGATGTTAGTTAGATCATTGTTTTACTGGATAAGGTTTTCTTGGAGCTTCCTGCTTGAATAGGCAGAGAGTTGCATTGGAGTTTCTACATAGGGGTAACTAAAATCATGCTTACCAAAGGGAGGCTAGGTTTGATGGGTATACTTTAATGTGGATGGTGATACAATATTTCCCTTTTATGCACTTGTTTGGGAGCATGAACACATCAGAGAGTAGCAATGGGCAATAGAAAACAGGCTCAAGTTATTTCTTGTGCGCAATGTGGTAGTATAAACTAAGAACCTATCATGTGCCTTATGGGGAAGTCCATTCTTCTCATGGCTGGTTATTGTCTAGCATCTTCTCTTTCTCTTTCCTCTAAGTTGTACATTTCTTGTTGATATAACTCTTTGCAAGAAGTCATTATTGGCATTCTAGGTCTTCCGTTCTTTTGATGTAAAGCCTTTGAGAAAGTCCAGGAGAAGGGGGGGTTGAAGATTTTTTGTTTAGAATGTGCGTGAACAAGGACTTATCTTTTTTTATTCTTATTTAATTCCTTTTTACCTAGAAATGCCTTTAAAAAGTAAAAAAGGAAAACGAAAGGCCATATTTTGGTGGATAGAATGACAAAGTTAGAGGCTTAATTTTAGTGGCATGAAGCACAAGTTGGCGCGGGAGCTGGAGTGATACCTGGGGTAGAAAGTTACTTCAAATTTAGGTTGGATATTCTAGTTTGACAAATTATTTTACATTTTCAATCCATTTCTATTGTTAGATTTCTTTTTGATCTGAGTTTTGACTGTTATATTATTTCTCATTTTGGACTTGTTAAAAGGTCCCTAGAGTAGGGAACTAATGGCACTTGATATTAGTATTGATAATATCGCAGGTATTGGAATTGGTATCCCATCATACATTTTGAGGACTTGCTTTATCTAGATATTGGAAAGGTTTTCCTTTGGGGTTAACATCATAAAAAATGCTTGAAACTTTTAATATCACAAAGTTTCTATCGAAATAATTGTTATAACTGTTTTTTACACGGTTTTGTTGATTAAAAAAACGATTGTTCGGAGTTAAGAAACTAACTAATAATAATTATGAAATGAGAACATTGTGATGTGGAAGTACATATGTAGTAGATGTTATTTCTGCTGAGATGGATATATTGGGCATGTCGATTTTTTCGGGCATCCTAGGTACATGACATTTCTTTTTTTCTTACTTTATTGTGGAATATATTTGAAGGTTCCCTATCTAATAACATAAATATATTCCTGTGTTGGCAGATGACCACGGCTATTGCCATTGAGGATGTGCGAAGGGAGGTGAAAATATTGAGAGCTTTGACAGGACATGATAATCTAGTGCAATTTTATGATGCATACGAAGACACCATCAATGTCTACATAGTAATGGAGTAAGCTTGAAATAAGATCCTGCTATTTGAAATTAGTCCTCGTAAGCATGAATGGCATGTGCTGTTGCTACTTCTTCTTTTGGGTGATAATAGCCACGTAATGTCAGATCCCTTATTCATATCAATGTTCAGGTTAAAGTGACATTAACATGTTCTCACTCACTAGTGATGGGGATGATTGGAAGAAGACGTGTGTAATTGGTTGTTATATGAAATTTGTTTTATGGCTAGCATCCACCATTATGATGGAATTTAATTCCATGGTCCACAATTGTGTTAGTAGCTGATGTAGATGTACATATAAAACACTATCTTGAGTTTCAAGCGTTCAATCCAGTAAAGTAGATAAGAAATGCAGATATTTTATACAATTGAATTAACATGTTGAAGTGACATTAACATGTTCTCACTCACTAGTGATGGGGATGATTTGAAGGAGACATGAGTAACGAGTTGTTATATGACTTTTTTATGGCTAGCATCCACCAGTTTGGTGGAATTTAATTCCATGGTCCACAATTGTGTTAGTAGCTGATGTAGATGTACATATAACATACTATCTTGAGTTTTAGGCGTTCAATCCAGTACTCAAGTAGATAAGAAATGCAGATATTTTATATGATCGAATTAACAAAGAATGGATCATTTACATCTTTTGTGGATTGGTCAATTGAACACAGACCTAGAAAGGGGAGATAATAAAGAGGAAAGTAAGAAATTCCGTTTAGTGTATAATGTTACCTAAATAAACCTCTTTGTTCTATGTATTGGCATCCCAATAGGTGAATATATGGACATTCTTCAAAGGGTGTTATATTACTTCTCCTTTTACCTTGTATCAGGCATACAGAGTTTGATGGATTCATTATGCATATTTCAGGTTATGCAAAGGAGGTGAGCTTTTAGATAAAATACTTTCAAGGTATTTTTTCTTCGTCTTAATAATGATGTTCAAGTTCAACTTTGTTTCGTGAGGCTTTCAAATGTTAATTTGGAGAATGGATACCACTTTAGTTCGGAGTAGTCTATAATTTATAATTAGATAGTCTTACTTTCCTTGAACAGGGGTGGGAAGTACACGGAAGATGATGCAAAGGCTGTCATGGTGCAAATATTGAATGTTGTTGCATTTTGCCACCTACAGGGTGTGGTTCATCGGGATCTTAAGCCAGAGGTAGAGCACATTCCCATGATTACTTTTCTCATACCTATAACTAAAGGGCTGTGATATTACTACACCATTATAATATGAATTCACACCATAAGTGATTTTATTATAAAATCACTATATCTAAAATGGGGTTTTGTCAGTATAGCATCTATTCACTTATGGTGTTGATTTCACATTATAATAGTGTGGTAATATTACTGCCCTAATTAAATTGATTTATGATTTTAACCCTAGGCAATGATTCGGCGTATGGAAAATTTTGAGTTCCCATTTATAAGTAGGGTAAAAAATTACTTATAAAAAAAAAAAAGTAGGGTAAAAAATTTGCTTAAGGCTGAAACTTTGGTATACATGACTACATATACACAACCTAAATCTTATTGCAGGCCAAATTATCCAACCCTTTTTAAGCCCTTTTATGCATCTAGCCACTTGTTCGAGTTTCAGGTCCAACCCTCCTTTTGTCCCTTGAAAAATCAATTTTGTTCATTACCTTATATTATTATTGAGTTTAGTTTTCTAATCAACTGGAAAAGATAGACATTTTGCACTTTACTTTTGTCTTATGAATTTTTAAATGGCCTTTAAGAAGGGAAATAGAGAGAGGGAAACTTGCCAGTTTCTTATATAATGAATTTTGTTGATATTATCACTCGTCTAATGAGAAAAGAATGGCTTGTTCGGGTTCTTCTTGTGAAGATTGATATGTTTTGTTTTGCCAAGCTTGATAAATAAGTATATGCTTTTGGGTATTTTGTCCCCAGAAATTTGGGATAAGGCTTTCATGGTGGTCATGATGATAATGTTTTGGCTTTTTCTTTTTTCTTATTATATGTGTGTATTTTTAGTCATTTCTCCGAAAGTACAGTAATACACATTTTGTACTTTTTTTCCAAGCATCCTAAAGAAGGCAACAGTTTTAAAGAAACCAAGTTTGATGCAAGGGTTTCACATCAAACAAAACGTGGAGCCCGCATAACTGCATAAGATGACATGTCTCGGCTGAAGATCCTGTCCTAATCTTGTACAACATGCAAAGATCCAAGGAAAGTGAATCCTGCATAAAAGGCATTGTCTCTTGGGAATGACTTGCCACATTCCAAGGGCTTTGGCTTAGGAAGTGAGGCAATTGAAGATCAACTATGGTGTTAGATAAGCTTAGATGATGATGATATAGACTCAAATGAGGGGATCAATTCCCTTGTTTATTTGCTTCTATTTTTGGAAAATAAGACTTTCCATCTTAGAAGTTATTGCATATTTTGGGGTGCAGCGGATTGCTCGATAAATATTATTATTATTGTTTTGTTTGTTTATTTCTTGTATTGTTACTTAAAGTAGCTATTTGAATGGGTCAGAATTTCCTGTTTTCTTCAAAGGATGAGAACTCCCAGTTGAAGGCTATAGATTTCGGCTTATCGGATTTTGTGAAACCAGGTCATTCCTGATTCCTGAGTGATAAGTATCCACTTCAAGTGCTAGTTGGTTTTAGACTAGTTTCAGTTCTGAGAGTCATAAATGGGTTTCTAATGCCTCTGGTGCTTTGCAGATGAAAGGCTCAATGACATTGTTGGAAGTGCATACTATGTTGCACCTGAAGTTTTACATAGATCTTATAGCACAGAAGCTGATGTATGGAGTATTGGCGTAATAGCATATATTCTTCTATGTGGGAGCCGTCCGTTTTGGGCTCGAACTGAATCTGGGATCTTCCGGGCAGTTTTAAAAGCCGAGCCAAGTTTTGATGAATCACCTTGGCCTGAACTATCTTCTGAGGCGAAGGATTTTGTCAAGCGTCTATTGAATAAAGATCCACGCAAAAGAATGACTGCTGCTCAAGCTCTTAGTGAGTGCTCTCATCCTCAGTAGAGAAATGTTGGTTTTCTGGTGTTATATTTCTGAAATTGTGCAAAACCCCCCCCCCCCTCTTTTTTGCAGGTCATCCTTGGATTAGAAGTTATAATGATGTAAAAGTACCACTCGACATTCTAATATTCAAACTCATGAAGGCATACATGCGCTCATCATCTCTGCGTAAGGCTGCTTTAAGGGTGTGTATCTGGTGATATTCATGAAGAAAATATATATCTACATTTCTATTGTGTGTAAGAGAGTATGCTGTATGACATTCCCGTTGACACCTTTCTGCAACTTCCTACCTATTTATTGGATTGTCATGAAGGATAAACTGATTGATTACATTCTCATTAAATTTTGTTTCATTTGCATTTGGGTGGCAGGCTCTGTCAAAAACGTTGACTGTGGAAGAACTCTTTTACTTGAAGGAACAGTATGCACTATTGGAGCCAAACAAAAATGATTGCATAACCTTAGATAATATCAGGATGGTTAGCTTTTTCAAGTAGTTTGTTTAAATTTCTTTACCGGATTATTATGAAGGATGTTTTCAACCATTTATTTCTGGACAGGCTTTGATGAAAAATGCAACAGATGCAATGAAGGAGTCCCGTGTTCATGATTTTCTTGCTTCGGTAGATACTTGACTGCTAACCGAATCTGTACTTTACTATGTTTTGTGTGGTCAATCTTGTTTGGTTTCTAACTGGAAAATGGTTTCACTATCTGCCTCCTTTCTATGACAGCTAAATGCTCTTCAGTACAGAAGGATGGATTTTGAAGAATTCTGCGCTGCCGCATTAAGTGTCCATCAGCTTGAAGCACTTGATCGGTGGGAACAACATGCTCGTTGTGCCTATGAACTTTTTGAAAAAGATGGGAATAGAGCTATTATGATTGAAGAACTTGCTTCTGTAAGTTGGATTTTTTTCCCCCTTTATGATTAAGCATACTTGATATAAAAAAAAAAAAGCATACTTGATCCAACATTGACTGCCCGATAGTCTTAAAATCCGTGACTCCATATTCCCCTTTGGTCGTTTACATATCTTTTTGATTGGCATTGTAGAAGAACTACTGAATTATATAGAGATCATCATGATTTGGATTCTATTTGTTGGAAAAAGACAAAATCTGGGGTCTAGTCTGGGGTTGGAACTCTAGTTCTACTATTGTTGGTACCAACACATTTCGGGGGGTCCACTATTTAGCATTTTTATTTTGGGACTCATGACATAACAAGAGTTATAGTGCTTCATTGGATTTGGATTGAACTAAAAGAGGATCACAACTCCTCCGTTTAGATTTAAAGGTACAATATGTGCAATGCTCACAAGAATCTTGAATATTCATTGGTTCTTATAGGAGATTGACAATTGTAAAAAACGTCAAGTCTTTCATCATTGCTATTCTTTAAAGGGGGGCATGCTTAGTTGTTTCAATTATGCATTCCATGGCCAATTGTCCAAACCTTTTATCTGGCTCACCTTGTAACAACCCCATCTTGATGGCTTGCTGGTCAACCTAAGAAAATACAAAGATAGCAATGCACACCAAATGAGGTGAAACTCTCACAAGTAAGCAAAATCACGAGGCAGAGAGAGCAACGCAAGGAACACAATGACACTGCATGGGCTACACTTAGGAGAAAGTTTTTCAGGCTTCGGGTTCTCTCCACTTAGGCAATCTGCTTCTTCTCAATGAGCACTTTTCCATATAGCACCCTAGGAGTTATGATTTCTTACAATGACTTCAGATGCTTTTTGCAGATATGTCACATGGTGTAGGTTAAGAAAAGCATTGCTGGACAAAATGAATGTCAACAAAAACCTATTTCTTAGGGTTACAAAAGAGTGTGTGTATCATTATCATCATATCCATTCTTAATACCTCCATCTACATCATCTCCAGCCTCACCTTTTTCGGACCCTTTGACTTGCATCCAAGCACTCTTCCCCTATGCCTATTTTGGCTTGTTGTACTTGCCTACTATGATCTCAGTTGACTTTATTAAAAAAAGCAAAAATCTCCTATAGAGTCTATTCCTAATTTTCTCACATGTATTCAGTCCCAATTGTTATTCTTAGCTTTGCTACCCATTCATCTTAACATCCTCATCTCTACTAAGTTGTTTCATGATGCCCATCATTACGCTATACATAGAGCATGGCTGATCTTAATGTCATCTTACAAGATTCCTTTATTTTGATCCTAATGATCTGGAGGGCATAGCATATAAGAACCCACCATGGAGTCCATATTATTTCGTGGGACCAAAATTATTTTGTTCTTTTCTTCCTTCTTCTGTAGTGGCTCTAGTGGCTCTATTACCGCTTTTTATTAATTCAGCATAAATGTCTTAGTTTCCTTTTTAACCAAGTTGTGCAAACCTCCAGTGACTTATGATTTTTATTCAAAATGGGTATATCTTTAAACAATCGTTTCTTCTTTCTACTCTAGTTATATCTTTTCAGCTGGCCAAATAGGAAACTTGAATTTGATTTTCAAAACACAACTAACGTAGACAGTTTTCTTTTTTGTAATAATTTTCTTTCAGGAACTTGGACTTGGACCTTCTGTCCCTGTTCATGCTGTTCTTCATGACTGGATAAGACACACAGATGGGAAGTTGAGCTTTCTTGGATTTGTCAAATTGTTGCATGGTGTGTCTAGCCGGACCCTAGCAAAGGCTCAATAAGTTAGTGGGAACTCCTATAAGTACCAGTTGTTCTATACTGTTTGTCCAAGACAACACGGATTATTGCTGATTAGACTCCCTTGTGTCCCTGTCAATGCTGTTCTACATGACTGGCTCTTTGTTAGGCACGGGCCAACCACATCCCACTGGGCTCAAAATTCAGGTGTGGCAGAAGCTTATGGTCACAAGTTTGGCCAAGTATCATGGAAGTGGAGCCATCCAGTATCACAGATGAGGTCCTTTTTAATGTGTTAGAGCCACAAAATTGTTGTCCACTTGGTGTTATTCTTGTCAAATTTTAGTTCAGTGTGTATGGATGATTGAGGTGAGAATCTACTGTACTTGTTATACTTCCAACACGATTGCAGTCCCTTGTTTTTTATTGTCCACTGCAATGCCTTGAAAGTGGAATTAAGAATTCCATTTCCCCAAGCTTGTTTCATTTTTATTTTATTTTTTATCCTTTCATCCTAAATGCTGAAGTCATAATGGTTATTTTATGCCAATGATCAACATTTGGTTCCATGGGTTAAGTTTACTTAGGTAAAAGAGAACTTGGACCTAGAATATCTTTGTAAGACAGAGAAAGAATATGTTTAATATCAATTAATTAGAAGTCATCAACCATGAGAGTGGGTAAAAACTCCCCTTAACCCAAAGGGCATAATTATTGAACGGCTTCTTAGACCAAAAATTAGACTGGTTAGGTGATCTTAACCATCTGTTAATTATATTTATTTTTAATATGCCTTGTATAGATTTTTTATGGTCCAAATTCTAAGGCTTAGGTCTTTTTCATATGGTTTTGATGATGATGATGATGTAGCTAGCATTAGGTGGTTGGCCCTTTGCAAGGATGGATAGATCGTTTCTTACTACGTCATCCAATATTTGAAGAAAATGGTAAAATTGCCCCTATCATTAATAGGCTGGATTCCAAGTGATGGTAGGTGATCTGCAACTAGTCAGTCCTCAGACTAAACAGTAGCACATCTGATGCCTGTTGCACTCCATCACTTAAAAAAGAACTCTTGCACTCCAAACAAATGTTGTACTATTCTTTTCTTCTTTCTGAAAATGAGAGGAACCATGGCACAAGATTCAACATCCAAGTAGGGTAAATATCTATTGAAGCTCCCACTAATGATAGATTTGATGTAAAATTTGCAAGAGCACCCTCTTTGATGTAAAATTCTCTCTTGAGGTGCAATTAGTAAGGATATATGAAAATTTTAAAAAATAAGCTCTCTTCTTTTTTTTTCCCGTTTGTTCGAGTGCAATTGATACTAAGTTATCTACAACTAGTCAGTACCTTATAAATTTTACATTTTATATTTTACCTAACCTTGATGTTTTGCAAACTTCCAGCAACAAAACTTTTGCAGGCCTTTTTTTTACAAAAAAAATTCATCAAACTTACTAAAAACATAATTGTCGTCATCGATAGAGTCCAAAATATAAATAAATCCAATCCATATTAATTAATATTTCTCAATTGTAAACTTGTTCATTTAAAATCGTCTCTCTATGTAATAATAATAATAATATAAATAAAACAGTATTTTTATGTACAAAAATCCTGAAGTAACAACAGAAGCCCACAGTATTTTACGAGTCTTTATCCACACGTTTATCATTTTCCCATTCATACTTGTTATGTGAGAAATCACATTATGTTGCATTCTAATGAGATTTATTTCACTATTGAAATTAATTGCTATTTCTATATATAGAATGCAAGAAGTTAGGTAGGCGTTGGATAGGACTCCTAGCTACTTCTGACTCTGCGGGGAGTTAGAAGTCATTTTGATGCGTTTGGATAAAACAACTCCTTCGAAGAGTTACTCCGCGTAAGAGCAAGAAATTACTCTTTGTAAAGAAGTCGAGAAAACCTATTTTCAAAACTCATCTTGCGGGGAGTCAAAATTTAATGGTTCGTTTTACCAAAATACCCTTAACTTTATTAATTTTCTATGTGAAATATTCCTAATTCATTTGCCCTTAAATCAAATGAAGAAACATTTATTAATATTAATTTTATTTTTATTTTGAGTATAATGGATTTAAACACATTATATTAATATTTAATATTTAAAATATTATATTAATATTTATTATATTATATTATATTAATATTTATAGTTAAACCATTATATTAATATTTAATATTTAAAATTATTATATTAATTATATTAATAGTTATAGTTAAAATGTCAAAAACATATAGTTTGAAGGCATATTATGACACTAAAAGACAGTCAGTCAATTTTTTTTTTAAATTTTGAGTATAATGGATTTAAACACATTATATTATATTTTTAATATTTAAAATATTATATTATATTATATTATATTAATATTTATTATATTATATTATATAATATTTATATTAAAATGTTAAAAACAATATAGTTTGAAGGCATATTATGACACTAAAAGACAGTCAGTCAATTTTTTTTTTAAATTTTGAGTATAATAGATTGTAACACATCTTAATATTGAATATTAAAATATTATATTAATATTTCATAGTTAAATATAGATTATATTATTGGATCTAGAATATTATCATATTATCTATATTAATATTTATAGTTAAAATGTCCAAAAGAGTATAGTTTGAAGCATATTATGACACTAAAACAGTTTGTCAATTTTTTTTTTAAAATTTGCGTATAGGATTTATAATAGATTAAACATTATATAATATTTAATATTTAAAATATTATATTATATTATATTAAATTTATTATATTATATTATATGAATATTTATAATTAAAATGTCAAAAACAGTATAGTTTGAAGGCATATTATGATACTAAAAGATAAAAAACAGTAACTAGTATAATATAAGGGTATTCTGGTCTTTTTTCTAGAAGTCATAAGAAGTCAGTATTTCCCAAACAGACTTCCAGCACAAAAGTACTTCTGCCAGTACTTCATAGAGTTGATTGTCAAACGCCCTTTCTGTACAGAATTACTTTTCCAGCTCCTCCATAGAGTACTTCAACTCCTGTTCTTTGGAAGAGTAGTTCTGCTCCTGGTATCCAAACAGGCCCTAGAAGTCCTGACTTAAGAGTAATAAACTCAAAAGTTCATTTTGTACGCCCCAACACCACTACTGTGTCTTTGATTTATTGTACTTCTCATCCTCCTCGTACTTCCTTCTTTGATTTACTGTAAATGGCAGTCTCCTCTCTTAGGCTGCTGTCCCATGATGCCAATAGGTTTGGGTTGGATACGAATGTGTCTATATCTATATCCAATTTTTTTCTATCCGATTCGAATCATACTAATTAAGATCATATCTGAACTATTTTACTATCATTAAAATTATATCTAAATTGGATCCGATCGAATCAATTGATTCGGGTCGGATAGTGTCAAATCATTTATATGAGTGTATCTATCTTTATAGCCGAATTTTTTTTTATCCTGATTCAACTCAGATCATACTAATTAAGATCATATCCAAACTATCTTACTTTCATTAAAATTATATCCGGATTCCATCTGATCAAATTAATTAATTTAGATAATTTTAAATCATTTAAGATTATCTCTCAATTTTGAAAAGAGATCTTATTGAAATTGTTATTTATCCCTCAAGCTAAGATTATGTTTGGTAACACTTCTGAAGTCTGGAAATTAGAAATCAGATTTTAAAATTTTCATCCGGTATCTTCTATTACTGATTCTAAAATTTTTGAATTTCGATTTTAAACTTGGAATATGAAATCAAACAAACGGAAATAAAACTTTTTAAGTCTGAATTTTAAACACAGTTGATCTCCTTTAAGACTTTTGAAGTGTTCCGGAACACACACTTAGCAGCATGAGCTCCTTGAAGCACCACTCATCGCTGCGACGCCTCTTCTCCACTAGCTCCACCACTACTTCTCGCATTTCTCCCTCGTTGGCTATGCTCGCAGATAAAGCCTACACTCTTCTCAGACGCTACCCAATACAACAACTCGACTCCTTATCTTCTCATTTCACTCCACAACTGACTTCTCATCTCCTCATCAAATCCCAATTCGACCAAACCCTAACCCTAAAATTCCTAAATTGGGCTCAAAAACGCCCTTTCTTTGACTTCGAACCCAAATGCGTCGCCCTCCATATCCTCACCAGATTTAAGCTCTACAAGACCGCTCAAACCTTCGCCGAGGATCTCATCTCCAATCACAATAATGAAGATGACACTGTCGCCAGTTCTTCAATCTTCGAGTGCCTGAAATCTACTTACAATCTCTGCAATTCCAGTTCCTCTGTTTTCGATCTCCTAGTCAAGTCTTATACTCACTTGAACATGATCAAGAAAGCTTTAATTACTATAAATTTGGCTAAATCTTCTGGTTTTATGCCAGGGGTGTTGTCGTATAATTCCGTTTTGGATGCAATATTCAGGTTTGGCGATTCGATTGCAACACCAGAGGAATTATATGGAGATATGATTAGGTCTAGGGTTTGTCCAAATGTATATTCTTATAATATTCTGATTCGAGGATTTTGCAGAGAAGCGAAATTAGACAAGGCTTTGGGTTTTTTTAATGAGATGGAAAGAACGGGGTGTTCCCCAAATGTAGTCACTTTCAACACCTTGATCGATTCTTATTGTAAAGTGGGGAATATTGACAAGGCCTTCCAATTGTTTGAATTAATGTCACGGAGAAATTTGGAGCCAAATTTGATAACTTATAATGCAATCATCAATGGATTGTGCCGAGAGGGTCGGATGAAGGATACAGAACAAGTACTGGAGAAGATGACAAGTAGGGGTTTAGTTCCCGATAAGGTGACCTACAACACACTCATAAATGGGTACTGCAAGGAAGGAAATGTTCATCAGGCTCTTGTTTTACATGCCGAAATGGTTCGTAAGGGTGTGGGTCCAAATGTCGTAACGTACACTACATTGATTAATAGCATGTGTAGGGGTGGGAATTTAAATCGGGCCATCGAATTCATGGATCAGATGCACGTAAGGGGACTTCATCCCAATGAAATTACATATACTACGTTGATTGATGGCTTCTCCAAGCAAGGATTCTTGAGTGAAGCTCAGGAGGTTTTGACGGAAATGATCGATTGTGGCTTCTCCCCTTCGATTGTGACATATAATGCCCTTATCAATGGACATTGCATCTTGGGAAGAATGGACGAAGCTCTGAGGATCCTACAAGATATGGTGTTGAAAGGGTTCAAACCAGATGTAGTAAGTTATAGCACACTTATAACTGGGTTTTGCAGAAATTGTAATCTAGAGAAGGCATTCCAATTGAAGCAAGAGATGGTTGAGAAGGGTGTTTTACCTGACATTGTTACTTACTCGTCTCTCATTCAAGGTCTCTCAGAGCAGAGGAGATTTTCTGAAGCTTATGAACTTTTCCAGGATATGTTGAGTCTGGGTCTATCTCCCGATGAGTTTACTTACACGACCATGATCAATGGGTATTGCTTAGAAGGAGATGTAAATAAAGCTCTCGCTCTGCACGACAAGATGATACAAAAAGGATTCCTTCCTGATGTTGTCACTTACAGTGTGCTTATAAATGGGTTGAGTAAACAAGCCCGTACAAGGGAAGCGAAACAGCTTCTGTTTAAGTTGCTTTATGATGGGTCTGTTCCAGATGATGTCACATATGATACACTGATGGAACATTGCAGCAATGCAGAATTCAAGAGCATGGTGGCTCTTATAAAGGGTTTTTGCATGAAAGGACTGATGAACGAAGCAGATCGAGTCTTTGAGTCAATAGTTCAAAGAAATTGGAAGCCTGACGAAGCTGCTTATAATGTGATAATACATGGTCATTGTAGAGGTGGAAATGTGCGGAAGGCATTTGCTTTGTATAAGGAAATGGTTCATTCTGGTTTCGTTCCCAATACCGTAACTGTTATTGCTCTAACTAAAGCACTTTTCAACGAGGCAATGAGTGAGGAACTGAGTCATGTCATATGGGATGTTTTGAGGAGCTGTAGACTTGATGATGCTGAGATCGAAAAAGTTCTTGTGGAGATAAACCATAAAGAAGGGAACATGGATGCTGTTTTTAATGTCCTTACTGAAATGGCCTACAATGGTCTCCTTCCAAATAGTGGGAAACCAATCATTTCAGGGGGATAAACAGTACGGCGGATCACTAATTCAATGTGTGCCACTTATAGTGTTGCTGTTTGTCGAGCATCTTAAAATTTAATTCTTGGGGTAAGGATTCACCAAGCACATTTTTCATACACAATAGAAGATAAAGACAATACAATGGAGGGAATGGATGGAAGATTGAAGTTACTTGATGACTTTAATTTGTGAAGTTAATGGTTCTTCACCGGCTAAACATGTCTGTGCCAGAAGTAAATGGTGATGGCTCTAAAACCGTTTCCCAGGCTTACTGAGGAAATCATGGTGAAATACGGGAACATACATGGGACAACTCCGGTTCATTGGTGGTACTGGGAGAGTTGTGGAACTTCATTGGGACGAGCAAGAAACCTGGATACAAATGAATTGCTCTGAAAGAGGTTTGAAGGGTTATTTTTTGGGGACTAAACCTGAGTTAGCTACTGAAGCATTTCTATGAATGAAAGATGTTAAATTCTCATTTTTAATAATTTTGGCATGGCTCCTGTAGTAATTGAGATGATGAGAGCAATTTTTATTTATTGGGCATCAAGGTGGATGACGCCAAATAAGAAAAGTGATTGTAAATATTTGAGATAATAGTGTTGCTTTGATTGATATACAAACAATTTTTTCAGTTAGACTAGCTTGATGAAATCTTGATCTTTATTTATTTTCTTTTATTTTTTTAACACCCATCTCCTTATTGTTGATGGCAAAAAGAAACCACCTAATTCACTAAGAAACATTGGATACAAAGGGATAAAAATTACCTTCGCAAAACTAAGGCATCCATAAATTATTTATAGCGAAGTAGCCCTGCAACCATGCTTACAATACATTGCAAACCAGGGTTTGATGGTCCCTCCTGCCATCCACGAAATATGGAAAATTCCAAAACGATAAATTTGAACGTAGGACAGAATATAATAATTTCCGTGGTAAAAAAGCAATGGAAGACAACCTAGCAGCCAGAAGACTCAGGCTGCCAAGCAGCCTCACGATTATGAGTGATCGATAAGTCAGAAAGCTCTAATACTCAATCCCTAATCTATGGAGTAACTGCTTTTAAATTATCATTGTTAGGGAGTTACGATGGCTCTTGCAACAAAGTTGATATTGGTGGATACCGTACCTCAGCAGTAAAGTAGAAGCTGTAACCTAGTTAAAAGTTTCTTTGCTTTCAACTATTGTCCATAGTAGTAGAAAACTGCATATATCTCAAGATTCATGAAATCAACACTCTTTCTTTTTTCAGATCGAGTAGCATTGATCAAGATAGAAACAAGTCGTTGAGCACAGATTACCACCTTACATGGTGATTATTGGAGATGATTTTGGTGCCATGTATCCACCCATCCATGTAGGTTTGATGGTCTAGGAGAAGAGGTAATTGCCTGCTTTCAACTATTGTGGGCAGTTGTTGGTTAAGGAATGCATTTTGAGACTTCTGAAAATACTTTGACTTGACCAACTTTATTTTTTTTCTTTTTTTCTTTTTTCTGCTCAGGCAAGTTTGATGTTAAGCAATCATATTGCCTCGTTTGTTGGCTTCGCTTCATCCTCAATAAGTTACTGCAAGGGCCAAGGAACCACCTTGGAATTGGTTGGGAACAATGAACACAACAAGAATGATGGTTGTGATTATATTACCAAGTATCACACTCATCCAATTGTTTTTTTTCGGCATTCATTTCTAGATAACCAATTTTGCGTTATCCTTCACAAGAGCAATACCAAAATCCATTGATACCCTCACCTTATTCTGCCCATCGTGAGAACAATAGATCCTCTGAATAACCCTATACAAACCCTAATGCTAGAAAACCAGTAAGCTGGCTCTTAAACACCCTTATCCTAGAATAACATAATTTGCAAAAGTATCGAGTCAAGATGTAGTAAATAGTCATTTTAAAATTACATGTGATCCCATTCATAGCTCATCTTCCGATGCATAGACAATCCTCACCCATCCATTATTTCACGAGAATGATCGTTGGGTTCACCCCACTCTCTCTCTCTCTCTCTATCTACACATATCAATTGACTGCATAGTTCCAAAATGAAACATACATCTTAACCTATACTTGTAAATTATAGTCTTCTTCGGGAGGTGGTTTAAGACACAACTCTAAAAAGTCCCCTCTCTACCTAAAAGAAATGCTAGAAAAGTTCTCATTCTTTCAGAAGTTCAACCAAATGCCACAATAGAATTTTTGTCAAGGACCTAGTACTAGAAGAACCCTCACACCAGCTCTCTGGCAACAGGATGTCCCAATGCTTAACCAAGGGCCCTTTACAGCAGCACATACTGCCTCTTCCATTGATAATTACACTCCAACAAGAGAAGCCCAACTCCAAAGTTGAGACTGGGGCCTATTTTACACAGACCATCGACGCCCTATGACATAGGAATCTCAAATTAGGCAGATTAGCTATAAGCATAGTATCAAATAGTCCATAGTGCATACCATGAATGATGTGTTGTCTGCACACATCAATCCAATCTGCGTAACACTTGGAATAAGGTCCCATAAGAAGACCTAAAGATCTAGAACACAACATTTACAACCTCGGAGAAAAAGGAAGAGCGAGGACCAGATTTATAGTATTACTTCTAGGTCAAGAAAAACAGGGTGGTTCGTCTGCGAGACACCCTCAGAAGAGTTCCAGAAAACAATGTATCCTCCCAAGCCACAACCCATTGGAAACCAAAACATGAACAAAGTAGAAAAAATAAACAATATATATTGCGGAAGGTTAACATAAAATAGCAAGAGTTCTTTAGTTTCAGCTTAAATTTTCATAATGGACATGAAGCAAGGATTAGTCCCACTTCATTTTTAAAAGCTTCAGGTTATGAACTTAGCTCTACTTGGTGAATACTTGTGGAAGTTCATTGCTGACCAAGACTACCAATGGAGAGAGTCATCAAGGCGAAGAAAGATTCTACTAACCTGGGTTGGGAAAATGGGGACCTGAATTCATCATACTAGTGTGGTATTTGAGAAGGCATTCTCAAAGAACTTCCCAAGTTTCACAATTGGATTGCATTTGGAGTAGGAAAAATAAACATAATTCAATTTTGGGAGAATTGTTGGTGCGGTAATTCTTCCTTCAAAATGCAATTTGCAAATCTTTATTTTATATTTCTATTTCATCTAAGAAGAATTCTTTTATTCAAAAGTCAAAACCTCATGGTCTGAACTGGGGGAGAGGCTTCCCGAAATTTCAATTTTAGAATGAGAACTTCAATTATTGAGAGCTTGGACTTATCAATAGCCTGATTAGCCAACATCTGACATCTCCATCTCTCCTAAGGAGGAAGATTGCCGAATTTGATTGAGTCAAGGTAATGTTTTCTAGGTTAAATCATTTTATAAATCCCTTGCTCATTTTTGAACATTCATGTTTCTAACTTCGGCTATTTTAGGTCCCAAAATTCCCTCCAATGTGGAATTTTTCTTCATTAGGTTGTTCTTCTTACAGAGGATTATGGTTGCTAACAATATCATGGCTCAAGGTGTTCTCTATTATTTTTGTTCCAAGTGTAAATCTAGGAACAAATCTGTCAATCATCTTATTCATTGCTCATTTGCTCATACCATTTTATCTCACTTCTTGTCTCTAGTTCACATACAATGGTCTTTCCCTGCAATGATTCTCTCTCTTTTTCAAAGTTGGCAATTCTGGGATTTTATGAAGTTTGATCCCCTCTGCTTGCTGGGGCATCCAGAAGGAGAGAAATAGTTGTGATGTTCTCGAGCATGAACTCTCCATCCAAGATGTCTTTATTTTTCATTTGGGTCTCATTTTCTTATGATACAAGTGTTTTGAGGATTTTAAGGCTTCTTTTTTAATTGGGACCTTTGGAGTAAAGAGAGCATGTAAATTTGCGGTTTCACTTTTCCTATATTGTAGCTTCCTTCTTCTGTTGCTTCCCTTTGTATTTGATAGGTCTTCTCAACCCCCTATTTTTATTTCATAAATAAATCTTATACGAGTTACATCTACGGAACATGTACAGCCTAGCAAAGTTTATAAGTAAATCATCAGTTTGTCTAACAACAGTGTCAAACAAGTATTGCATTGGATTCATCTAAGCAAATGCAATAGGCTCATATTTGTATAATAAAATCATCAATCCACCGGACCAAGTCCAAGGATTCACCTCAAAGGATCACACTCTGAGATCTTGAACACACCACAAATCCAAAGACATTGGTCAAACACAATGAAAAATAAATTGATGAAAAATATCCTAACTAAGATCACATGAGCAAGACTAGTCAATCCAATTTAAGACTTCTTATTTCAATCACTTATCCTCAATGTTAGCTTTTCCAGTGATTCTAAGAAGAACCCATTACAATAGATCCACAGAAATTACCTTCAGAGTATTGATGTAAGCGAAAAAGAAAAGAAACCTTACTAGTAACCTAAATCTGGTTAGAGTACAGTAATAACAAAGGTACAATTCTAATAAGAAGGAACACCAAATAACCCTTCCCTTACCTCACTCGCTGCTGCTGCTGCTTCTCTTGTAAATCATCAGCCATGGCTTGCCTCAAACTCTCCCCAAAATAATAAAATGACTTCTCACTCTCAAGTATCCTTGCTGGAGGACCAGTCTCCTTTGGGTCCTTCCACAATGTGGGCTCAGGTTCGCCTGCAATCTGACATATATTATGCAACACACAGCATGCGACGATTGTCTGTGGCACATGATTAAGCCCTACATTCAAATCTTGCAGAATCTGCCACCTCCCCTTGAGCAACCCAATAGCTTGCTCCACCATCGACCGCCCCCTCATCAGAGCAGCATCAAATGAATTCTGAACCAACGTTCCAGTCGTATTTGAAGAGAAAGGCGTGAGTAGAAACGACATCAAAGGATAGCACCAATCACCAACAATATAGGGGCGGACATGGTGGCCTCGGACAGTGATCACAGAGTCTCTCAGAATGTCAGCCGAAGTTAACCTATTATACAAGAGACTATCCCTGAAATGGGTGGCATCGTCCGTGCCACCAGGGGACTTAACACAAACATCCCAGAAAATTTTTCGATGGTCTGCGACAACCTGGAGAAGAACAGCGGGGTACCCATATCGACAGCGGTAGGTAGAAGGGTTATAAGCCTGATCATCAGGGACTCGATTGACATTAAGCTTGATGGGGCTACCATCGATGGCACCACACATGTTGGGGAGCGATGTGAGTTCTTTGAAGGCATGAATTATCTGAAGGAGGCGGTGACCGACTGGGATTTTGATGAATTCGGGGTAAAGCTTGGTGGCAAGGAGACGGGTAACCATGTTGGTGATCTTGGAGACTAGATAGGGTTCGATGGAGTATCGGACGGCTAGGGTTTTAGCGGAATGGCCGTGGGCGAGGCGGGATAGGACCATGGCTACCGCGTAATCGGATGGGAGGGAGAGCTTGGATTGGAGGATGTGGGGTTTGAGTTGATCGACGAGGCTGGCGAAGACAGGGTAGGAGAGGCCGTAAGAGGAACGCCATTGGGCGTCACGAACAGGGGGTTCCATGGCCCATATGTGTTCGGTGGAGAGAGCGCGGAAGGCAGAGACACTTAGGTCAGAGGATTCGTTGTTGGTGTGAGTGGTGGTGGTGGTGGTGTGGTTTTGGTGGTGGTGACGTTTGGGGTTAGAGGTGGAAGTGGAGGAAGAGGAGGAGGGGTTGGATGAGCGGAGGGAGGCAGCGTAGGAGATGACAGAGGCTATGGTGAAGAAGAGGAGAGGGGCGGCGGAGGTGGAAGAGAGGGTGGCGGAGGCAGAGGTGGTGCTGGAGGCATGAGAGTCTGATAAGAGAGATGTGGTTGGGTCCAAGTGGCTGTGAAGGTGGAGGAGGTTTGATAGCATCACAAGGAATGATGGGTCCATCTCTCTCTCTCTCTCTCTGTAAGATTAAATTTTTTGTTTTAAGTTCTCTCTGTTTTTACACTGTTGGGAAGAAAAGGAGGATTGGGTTTTTTCCATTATTGGAGTTGCAGATCAAGAGAAAAAAAAAAGGTGGGAATGGGATGGAGTAGTAGTTGGTTTGGTGGGAGTGGGACTTATTAGGGATATAATGGTTTCTCCATCATCTCTCACACACAAGATCGAACCATAAAGCTTCATCGGCTGATTGGGAGCAGATCGCGATTCTCCTGTGCATATCAACGTTTGAGGATGAGCCACGTCATCAAGATGATTGCATCCAATCATTTTAATATAGGAGTACAGTGACCGTCCACTTTCAAACACTTGATTGATTAATGGAAAAAAAAAAGTTTTTTTGATAATTTTTTTTTAAAAAGCTGATCAAAATCATGAATAGTCTGTGTTTGTTAACAACAGCTACAGGAGAAATGGGCTGTGGAGGATCTCTCCCTCAAGTCTTCGTCTCCTCAAGTTATATTTTGGGTAATTTAGGCATGCAGCTTGACCTCGGTCTTCTTTATTGACTAATGAAAAATGACCAAAAATACCACTATCTTCATGTGTTTATAATTTAGATGAGGACTGAGCCAAACTGAGAGTGTTGGACTGGTTTGGAATTAATTTCTGCTTGGTTCTAGGTTCAAGAAAACGGAGAATCGATCAATTTCATTCGATTTTTAGTTCAGACCTTGTATGGAATCAAACCTCATATATTAATATTAATGATTTTGTTATTACCAAACCAAACCTTTTATGACTTCTAAACCTCTTATTATAGACTTTTTGGTATCTCTCTCTCTCTCTCTCTCTCTCTCTACCCTTCATCTGTTTTCAAGCCCCATGCCTTTTTTCTTGATTAAACTCAAGCAACTCCACGTTGATTTTTGGTTAGAGACTTTTAACAAAAACACGTGTGATCTGATCTCTCTAAACAGAGTTGGCTTGGCTCATATGACTTTTCATTTGAGAGTAAGGTTGACTTCGTTCTTCACTGGTGTTGCAGCAACTTTGATTCCAAAGTTTCACATGATGCCATTTCTCAACAGATTGGTTTAGCTTTGTATCCTTTTTTTTATTGATGTAACTTTCTTCACGAAAACATCTTCAAAATGTTTTTTAATTTCAATAATCCTTTATCTTTTGTCTCTATGAAAATAACTAATGCCCCTTTATTTTCTTAGAAGTCTGTTGTTTCAACTAGGTGTTTTTTAGGATATTTGCAACCCATAGAATTGAATTGAATTGAATTGAATTGAATTAAGCCAAATTGACCTTAGCTCAATTTGACTTGGTTCGGTTCTATGGCAATTTGCTTCGGTTTTGATTCTCATTTAATGGAATTGATTTAGGTTGATTTGATTCTGATTTTGCCCTAAACTGAATCAATCCGAATTAAGTTGCAGTCCTAATCTATATTCCCTAAGGAGGTTTTACCTCGTGGAAATACTCTTTGATGAAACTTTAACTCTAGTTTGTCATGACAAAGAAATCATCGATTTCCCTGGTAGCTAGGGATGCCCGACTCATCAACTTGTTTGATGGTGAGGAAGGAGAGAAAAGATGGGATGTCGATTTAGGCCTGTTAAAGTCAACTTTGAGTATAGCAAATTTAAGTTCAATAGGAGTATAGGGCTAGTCTAAGTATATCCACTTCCTTAGGGTTCTCAACCAAACTTGGCCCAAAATTGTTGATTGATTGATTGCCTTGGTTCGGACGACCATAAGCGTGGTTGACTCAACCTCATCAAGAGCCTAGATCTCACTATGAACTTAAATCCAAGTAAAAGAAAAAAAAGGTGATTTAGACATGCCCCCACTTTTTTTATGAATATTAGAGATACCTCCTATATTTTGAAACTAATGATATGCCTCTCTTGACCTTAGCCTTTTTCTTTAACTAATGGGAAAATACCTAAATGTCACATTGTCTTCGATTTCTAGGAAAAAAAATCCTTGATTTTTCTTCTTAAAACCAGTCATCTTTTAACTCTTCAATATCTATGGTACCTTTTTTGAAATCTACTCAACCTTCTCTTCAATTCATCATTCACAACTTAGCATTCAACCCTTTGAAGAAAATCCTAGAGTTTTCTATAAAACAAATTCCATAATTTTAATCTTCCCCAAAATATCCTATTTTATTATTTTTTCTGAACTGGTTATCTTCATGAGTTTCAACCTCTATGGTTACTTTAATCTATTCAACCTTGTCTCCAATCCATAATTTTCCACCTTGTCTTAACTAATCCATTGTAGAAAATCCTAGTTTTTCTATATCAAATTCCATTGTTTTATACTTCAACAAAAATCATTTCTTTCCTCGAGGTTTGAAGGAAGAGAAAACAAGGGCTTTTGGCTAAAGATTGAAGATAAGGGCATTTGGGTCTTTTCTCACTAGTCTATAAAGTAGATTAAGGTCAAGGGAGGCATGTAAGGGGGATATCTCTAATATTTACCAAAAAGTGAAAAGTGAGGGGGGCACGTCTAAATAAAAAAAATAATCAACCAAAACCCAACCAAGGCCGGGTTGAACCTGCCAGATCCGGGTTAGGCCCACCCAAGTTGCTAATTTCCAAGCTCCAACTCCTAAAATACAAGGGGGTCTGACTCTGATTTGCTTTCTTCGTAAAAGCAGCGGCCAAAAAGTGTAAGAAAAGCCGGAGACTGGATTCCAGGAAGTGAATTTTTTTTATACATAAAGCTCTTCTCTGCCCTAACAGTTAGGGTTTATTGCTCGAGATCTGATCAACAGAAGTTTTAATTACCCTAAAATCTCTCCTCCCGTCCTGCCCTCTGAAGAATTAGGTCTTGCAATTCCCCCTCTCGAGAAGCCTCAATTTGCAAATATGACTGAGGTGACATCTCTCTCTCTCTCTCTCAATCTCTATTAGTTGCACAGCTTTTCAAAATCCTCTATTGTTTTCTTTGAACCTATTTAATGTAATTAGTGTTTCGTCAAATATGTTGTTTTTCCTACTTTTGTTATTTGGATTGGTTGATAAAAAGAACTGATGCAAAAATACCTGAATTTCACCCGAAACAAGAAAACCCAGAATCACAAATCCACCTTAAACGATGAAACCCTTGAAAACCCAGATGCCAGAATCACGAAGCGGTGAAGGACTTAACTTTACACACCATTAGTCACAGCGGCAAGGCCCCTTGTAACTGGAATTGCTTGCTATTCGAAGATTCGTCTTCTGATGCTATTTCATTAATTGACTCGGTTTTGGGATGATATAAATTGTTGTAGGAAAAGCTTAATTCCTTAGCTAGTTCTTCAAAATCAGTTAATGGCATTTTTGTGTTGAAAATGCTGGAGAACTTGAACAAGGTGTTCCTAGTCTTGTAATTAGTTATAAGAATTTGAATACTAAGTTTAAATTAGGGCAATGGCCCATGTGCACCTATGAGAATAAAGCAGCTTCTTGTTCAAAGTTGCTAAATTGATATGTTCAACTTTCTTATTCTTAAGCTAAAACGTAACCCTGAACTAATAACAATTCTTCAATAATAATATATTAGTAATATGTTACAAAGATTATACCATATTTGTGGACAAATAATTGTAAACTTTTGATTATTGTGTTATAAAGATTATGTCATACAAGGTTTAAAATGTTGTTCGATTGAATGTTTTGGTTAATGAAAAAACTGATACGGTATCGGCCGATACATTCAATGTTTCGTATTGGTCTTGGGTGATACCAATATCTGTATTGACCTATACATTCCGATATTTTAAACCATGATATTATAGTTGCTGAACATTTTGTTTAATCTTTTGTTTATCTAGTATGTCAAGTTCTTGACATTTATTTGTATACGTATTTTTGTTGATTTCTTAAGATTTGGGTTAGGCTAGTTTTGTGAAGTCCAAAATCCCATTCTCTTCCTTTTATGCATGTTGACTATAAAGAAATAATCATTCTTCTAAAAAGTGTTCCCATTGGTTGTGTATTGTTCTCAGTATTGGGTTAGCCAGGGAAATAAATGGTGCGACTTTTGCAAGATCTACATAGCCAACAATCCTTTGAGTATTAGAACTCATGAGCTTGGTCAGCGTCACAAGGATAGTGTTGCTAAGAGGCTTGCTTCTATGCGGAAGGAGAATGCTGCCAAGGAGAAGGAACAAAAGGAAGCAGCTCGTGCCCTTGAACAAATTGAAGCAGTAAGTTCTTTCCTTGTTGACCAGAATTAAAGTATCTATCTTCACCATGCATATTACAAATTTTCACCTAAGTTTGCTCCCCCTCCCCCCCATATTTCCGGGATAAGTAAGAGATTTCTATGAAGAAAAGGGGAAGGAATCTAGGGGCTTTTCCTATGTTCAACAATCTAGCTACACAGCTTATTTAGCCAATCCACATATATATTACTAATTATGGTGCTCAAGTAATAGGCTTATACGTTCTTAAATGATTTTCTATAATCTCAAAATATTTTGGTGGGATAACTCATCTACAGATTATAAATTTATAACTAATATCTAGTTGGTTGGAATAAACAAACTAAATTGTAATTATCTTTTCTCAATATGAATATTACACCTATTTTTCTCCTTTCTAATTTCAGGAGTGACTTTTTCTTTTATGGGATTAGGAAGTTTGATTAGGGAAAGTTATGGGGTGCTTATGCTCTAATATTATCTAGTCTTACTTTCTTTCGCCAATGCATCCACTTCTATGGTGGTACTTATACAAGTATGATGAATAGTCTTTAGACAGAACATAGCAAAACATAAGCTGCTTTTTATAATTTTTTTTATTCTTTGTTCTTTATTTTTTATATGGGTAGCAGTATTTTCATAATATGCCCAGAAAATTATTACAATATTAAGATAGTAAAACACTACTAAATACTGAGTAATATGCTAAATTTTGCAGTACCTCATATGTACACGGGGACACAGTGTAGTACGGTTGCACTATACTTTTAATAGTACTATGTACCTCTAACATACAATGGGAGCAAGCCAAGGGTCCACTTCTAAAACTAACCCATTCTCCATCTAGGAGATATGCTAAACAAGAACTGAATTCCATCAGATGATTCTAATCTCCCAAGAAAGTACTTGTTTTTGGAAAGTCACATGTACAAGTAGGACAATCTAGAGGAAAAAAAAAAAAGTCTAGCTACTACCATATTTTAATCTTATATATGTAACAAGACTACCTTATTTTAATTATACACATAGGAGCAGGTTTGTACATGAATTTTACATGAGTCTGTGTGATCCACATGATCCTCTTGCTTGAGTGAAATACTACACTGACCATGTTTTGGTCCTCACCATTAGTCAAAGAATGTGGACCAATACAAGTTTTGGTGTCTTCTCACTTGCATGGGAAGATTTTTTTTGTTTGAGTGAGAATTGTATTAGTAGTTGTTGATCACATATTTTATGATGATAGTCAATGCAGACATGTCTTACTAGTTATTAGAACATTTTGAGGGAACATGTTAAAAAATGGCATTTTAATGATACTTTGTTGTTCAAATGTTATTTATATTGATTTTTGTCTTTCATACTAAACTATTGGCCAGAAAGCAAAGCGGAGCTATCAAAAGGATTTAGCAGCTGTTCGTGAGGTCAGGGATTCAAATTCTCATAGAGTAGAAGACCACAAGGAGAATCCAGGCACTGCTAGTTTTTCTTTGGCTTCCAAAGATGGTAATATTCATAGCTCTTGTATTTATTGTTTATTGTTCCAGATGTCAAAAGTAATATGTAGCACACAAGCAGACATCAAGGAACCCCATCATGTGGGCCTACCTAGCAGATGTCTTTTATCAACAGATAACTGTAACCATCCAACTGATCACATTTTTTTTTGAGTGGTCGAAAAAGCCCAAATTTTGTACCTTGGATGGTTGCAATGGTTATATCCACTATATTAATTTCTGGTCCAAAATGCCATAATAGTTTTGGCCCATTAATTGATTTTTACTCCACTGGACAGGTAAGGTACGTCCTGTAGACTATGGTCTAGGTATCTCATACATTGTAATTTTCTTTAGTTTTTATGAAACTATGTTGGTTTTAGAAGAGTGCTTAATGACTGGGAGGTGGAGTCTATTGCTAGGTTGGTTAGTTGTGTTTCCTCTGTAGAATTTAACATGGAAAGTAAGGATACCAGAGTATGGAAAGTGGGTAAAGAAGAGGCAAATGTCGTTATTTCCTGTTGTAGTTGCTTGGGTGTCTAATGTTCCTTCTAAGGTCTCTTTTTTCATTTGGTCCGCTGTGTTGAGAAAGATTCTTATGATGGATGGTGTAGTTCAGAGGGATATTATTGCTTTTAACTGTTGCCCTTTGTGCATGGAGGCCGTGGAATCTGTTGACCATGTGCTCAGACATTGCAAATTCGCTTCTCAGATCTGGTTTCAGTTTACTTATTTGTTTGGAATCTCTATGGATGCTTTCTGAAGTCGCTTCAAGCACTGTTCGAGGGTTGGTTATCTTTGAGGATTGGGAGCATCCTATGCGTAAGATTATAATTTCGATTTTGGGTTTCATGTTCTCTTGGTGTAAGGTGTTTAAGGAGTTCCCGTAGGGTGTCCTTTGAGGACCTCTGAGGTAGATGGGATTGGGTGTGTAGTTTATTTGAATTTTGCTTCAAGTATGGCTTTTGTATTGTCTTTTATGGTTCTCTAGTACGTCATCTTTCTTGTCAGTGACTCGTCTCGAATGCTTAATAAAATTTATTTTACCTATAAAAAAAAATAATAAAAAAGGAGGGTTAAGTAGTCATGTGGGAATAGATCGACTTGGGGAACTATCAAACTTTCAATCCATGTTATTTGTATTCTGTATCTGCTTATCAGAGGTTACCATGTTAGGTTGATTGTTTAAAATAGCCCTGTTTTATTGACTTTTTAGGTGGCTACAAATCCTCTTTGTTTTGTGGTAATTGGTGGTGCTATTTAAACTGAAACAGCTTCAGATGATTGCAGAGTGGGAGCATGACAGTACTACCGGGTATTACCACAATCGAACTAATGGCTATTACTATGACCCAAATTCAGGCTTCTACTATTCTGACATTTTAGGTATCTAGCTCCACATTTGTATTTACTTATTGATTTCCTTTTTGTTTGGTATTTTAATTTGCGTGGTGGGGTGAACCAGGTAAGTGGGTAACTCAAGAGGAGGCATTAATCACACCCCATTGTTCATCAAAACCCAAACAAAAAGGGCCAGTTCAGAAGCCATTGTCAGCTTCAGAATCAGGGCCCAGTGCGGAAGATAGAGGTGCCATCAAATGTCAAAGTGGCCCCCCACCAGGTTTGGTTGTTCCGACGTCTCTTAACCCTATGAGATCAGTTAAAGGTGCTCCCTCGTCGATTGCTGTCGGTAAAAGAAAGAGGGAAGACGAGAAGCGGAAGGTTGTGTCTAAGGAGGAAGCAGCTGCACTTAAAGCAAGGGAGGCTGCAAAGAAAAGAATGGAAGATAGAGAGAAACCAATGCTTGGTCTTTACAAATCTTATTGATATCTAAGGATTCTGGAGCTACTCCATTAGCATCAGAGGTAATACTTGCAGTATATTAATGTCATAAGTGCTGTCCTTGATTCAAATGTTTGTGGTTGGTGCACAACTCTGCTGTTTATGGAATGGTCCACTGCATGCTAGATGTCTTAATTCTGAAACTTTTCATTAGTAAAACATTCCTTCTACATTCTTGGGACGACTCTTATCCAAACTGGGCACCAAAATTGTTGATTTTAAAGCTGTTTAGAGAATCTTTACATACTTTACATACTTTTCTTGATCACATATTCCCCCCGTCTGTCGAGCATGTCACCTACATGAATATGTATAAAATGTCTTCCCTTCTTAAGTAGCAAGGATATTCTGCTAGAAATCACAAGATGATTTTTTGTTTTCTCGAACCCTTTGCTCTTCTCTTTGTTATTATGAAAAAAATATTCCTTTGAAAGAAAGAGTAAATCCTACTGGTAACTATGTTAAATCTGTGTCCACATCCAGTAAATAGTAAGGAGCTGATGGGGGCAGTTCCCCCACAGAACTTTGAGACAGCCCTACATTTTCAACTAATTACATGCCCCATTTGTTCTCACTTCGTTCACCTCTCTTCACATTTGCCCCCCCCCCCCCCAACTTTTGCGCCCCCCTGCCCCCTCCTCTCAAATTTTTTGATGATGACATTGCCTCTTGACAAGGCCTTCTTATATATTAATTGGAAATGACCTAAATATCCTTTTCTTCAACTTCTAATCATAAACCTCTGAATTTCTCCGTAAAACCATTCATCTTCAAGTTATTCAACTATACGATTAACCATAGTTTGCCCCCACTACAAGAAAATCCTGGCTCCACACCTGAGGCTCGCACAACAACTAAAACAAATTGGGTCGATTTGAGAAAATATTCTGCATTGATGGTGAAGTTATTTCAAATGAATCATCAATTTCTTGGTCTTTACCCGTGAGATTATTCATCATTGTTGATTTTCTGATCGATTCGTAGTGCTCGGGGTAGGATTTCTTGAACAATTTGGGAGTGGGAGCGAAAGAAGGAATGATAGAGAGACAGAGAGGGGCGAGGTGGGGTTTGGAATGGATCTTCCAAGGTGATGGTGGAATCCGGAGATCGGTAGTGTGGGTCTGTTAGCGTTTTGAAGGAATGAAAATGGATCGATCTTGATTCTTGACCATAAAAAAGGTGTGGATCAAGGTTGATGACGAAGAAAACAGAAATGGTGAAATCTAAAAATTAGGGTATGTTGTCAGTTTTGCATCGTAGACGCCTTGTATGTGGCTAGAGAGGTTGAAGGGCTGACATAGTGTTCAGACCCCCTTGGTTGGTATCAACACGAGTTCTTGTCCAGGATAAGATTTAAATTAATTTATTTTATTTTTATTATAAGCCAATTAATGATGTTTAATCACAAAATCTTATTTTATATTGATCACTCATTTCATTTAAATTACTAAAAATTGATTGTTTAATGTGAAAACCTGTCGACTCAGATGAAATTTTCAAAATATTGAGAGTGATCTTGGATGACTCGAAGTGGTTGGCAATTTACACTGATTTGTAGAGGAAGTAATCAAGACTTTTAATTTTTTTAACTTTTAAATGTAATTAAAATAAAATAAATCGTGGGTAGCCGTTACTTTTGTATTGTAGTGGAGTGGCAGATGAGCTAGATCATTATGCTATTGATTTTCAGACTCGGAAATTTTCATCGATGTGGTAAAGGGACAGAGCCGTTGATCTTTTTCCTTGTGTATCCTGAAAAAAAAAACAGGTCTATTGCTCTCTGCTCTTACCACGTACAAATGAAGTGAAAAATTTTGAGTTAGAAAATCACGACCCATGTCATTAGGGAGTTGCTTGCTAGAGTAGTTGAAAAGGTTGGTCGAGCAATCTTAAACAACATTTTACAAGAAAAAGTTAAAGAAGAAGATGAATCGTGATTCCCATTTTTTCAAGGGTTTAATGTTTATGTGATTGGATGATTTCGCTATACCTAACTTTTCTTATCAGAAAATGTTGACGATAGGGTTTAATTTAATTAATTAATATATATGTTTTTTTATGTGTGCATGACTGATGGAATTAAGTCGTTGTAAAATACTTATTTCTAGGTAATTGGAGAGTGGTTTTGTCTACCTTATTTATCGAGATATCAAATGCATGTTTATATATATATATATATATAGGGTAGCGTTCAATGGCCAACTTTTTGGCAAAACATTTTTCAAAACATGAGTTAGAAGTTTTGGAATGGGCTGATTTTTGGTGATGATGATCTCCTCACCGTAGAGATCATCGTCACCAAAAATCAGCCCATTCCAAAACCTCTAACTCATGTTTTGAAAAATGTTTTGCTAAAAAGTTTGTTAAAAAGTTTGCCATTGAACGCTACCTTATATATATATATATATATATATATATATATATGTATATAATTAATTCGAGTGAATAAGTGATTTGTTTTTGTTTGATGAGTGTCATTTTTATACATTAAGGGACTGTTTGGTAAACTGAGCAAATAAGTGCTGAAAGACTATAATTGTTGAAACTATATAAACATTGAATTTAAGTGTTAAATATGTTATCTGTTTACTAATTTGAATTGTGCTAAATTGATTCAAATTAAGCATTGTAATCATAGAATATTATTTATTAGTTACTATTGAAAGCTGATAAAATAACTACCATTTTCAATTACAATATATTTTATTTGACTATTTTAACTGTTAATTCACATTTCACATAAAAATAAAAATAAAACATAAATGTAAAAGATAATATGTTTTGATATTCTAAATTACGTACGCAATTCATTGTATCCAAATTTTAAATTACAAGATAATAACTTTCTCATCCAAATTTAAATATGTTTATACAACACGCACGATCTTCTATCTCATAATAACAGTTGAAGCTTCCCATCATCTTATTTCAAAGATGAAAGAATTTAATTTTAGATGAATAATTTTCAAAGGAAATAAAGAATGGGTAATTATAAAAATACTCCACGAAGTGATAAGGGCAACCCACACCATAACAATTTTTTATCTTAGATGGGTTAAATTTTTTGGAATGAGCCAATTTTTAGTGAGGATGATCTATACAATCTGGAGATCATCCTCACCAAAAATCAACACATTCTGAAATTTCTAACCACATTAGAAATGGTTTCCAAAAAAAAAATAAATGAGTTATGATTTTTGAACTTGTTTTGATGAGGTTTAATGTTTCGGGATGAGCTGATTTTTGGTGAGGATGATCTTCTCATTGTAGAGATAATTCTCATAAAAAATCAGTTCATTTCGAAACTTTTAATCAATATAAGACAAAAAAATTCAGCTTATGATATGGGTTGTCTTATTAATTTGTAGGGTGTTTATATAATTATTCATGGGATACAAGAGGTAATATTTTTTTAAATATAAAAATATATTTATCCATATAAAAAAGAACGATATTTATAAAAAAAAAAAAAAGAATCAAGTGATGTAATTTCATTTAATTTTTTTCACTTATTTTTTTAGTCATAAATACTGAAAATATAAAGTAAACAAACACGTTAATATGAAAAAAAATATATATATACTGAATTAATTTTTTTAAAATATTAAATGTTGAAAAATAAACAGCCCCAAAAATGAAATGGCAGTGTTAGCATCAGTTGTGATTTGTCAATCAATTTAAACTGGTAAAATGACAATCTTGCATGGATGTGTCTTTCTCAAAGATGTGGGGCGGGGCAAGTGGAGTGGCCTATTGTCCTCTCGGTCTCTGTCTCTCAAATATTAATATTGACCGCCTCCGCCAAAATTGACTTTTTGAGTCCTCGTGTGAACTCCTTAGTCAAAGAAAACGGCAAGGCAGAAAAAGATGTCATGTTCACTTATGTATCTGTCGTTGGTTCAAGAGAATTAAATTGACCCACGTGATTGTCTCTCTCTTGCTCTTGTTAATCTTACTTCACAATCAAATCTTTGAAAGAGTGTTACTAATTAGTAATTAGTAGGTGAAGTAATATTTGAACCCACGTCCTGACATCGACTCTTAGTAGACTCTAACGAAGTTTGTAAGTTGGCATCATATTTTTGGTGTAAATGTCTTGTATTTTGCTGGTGCCACGTAAAGTTGTGGAGGGTAGTAATTTTTTTTTAAGGATTTTTTTATTTTGGAGGGAGGGGGTTGTTTTTGGGAGATAAACATAATTTAATAACCCTCAATTTTATAAATAAAGAAGTTTAGGATTATAAAATTCTAGAGAAAATAGTAATTATTCTTTATATGATTCATGAATGTCGGTACATTATTCAATCACGTAAATTTTTGTGTTTTGTGTGATATTTTGTTATTCTTACTATTTTGTTTTTTTCTCAATAATCATGTATTACTATACAGGATGGAGCCAGGATTTTGTTTTCGTGGGGGCAAATTACAAATAGAAAAATTTTCTGATTTTCTATTAAAAAAATTTGTGGGGGCAAATTACAAGTAAAAAAATTTTCAAAACTTCTGTGGGGACAAAACAGTAGAATGTTAAAAAAAAAATTAAAATTATTAATACCTCCCTATGAATTTTAGAAATTCTTATGGGGGGCAATTGCCCCCACTGTAAATCCGTCCCTGTTACTATATCATGGTTAGGTTATAAGTGAGGTGTAATCAAGTTTATTTTATTATGCTTACTAAAGTGATGGGTGTCTTGTTTGACTCAAATCATGTTTTGTACCTTGCTAATTTAGTTGTTGTTTTGTCAGTCATGTTAAATATTTATCAAAAAATGTAATATATTGTATACGCACTTGAGATGTGTCTCACCATTAGGTGTATTTGATTTCTTCTGAGAAATCTTTAGATTTGGGATTGAGTAATCCTTTTTTTTTTTATATATAAGTTTTCAAAAATTTGTACAGTTCACCGAGTAAGGGACTAACTTGGGATTGAGTTATTTTACAATTGGAGGTCAAGTGCTCATGGATTTATCAAATAATCTTCGGGTTGTGGATTGACCTACCTAGTTTTATGAAATCAAATTGTTCTTCATATGAATCTCAAGTATAATTGAATGATTTAGATATTATGGTACAATCATATCTCTTATTGGTTTTATTTGTATATTTAAGCAAAGTTTTATTACACCTCTATTAGTTCCACCAAAATCATTTTTAAATGGGTCTTGTTAACATATGCCCTAAAGATCACACATTAAAGTGCAATATATACATCTTACCATGTGATAGCTCCAAGATCAATGGTGTAGATGCATTCTCTTTGTTTTGATAAGAGTGTCGTACTCGAGGAAATCTATAGGTTCTTTGTAATTTTTGAAGGAGAATAAGCTCAACATCTAAAAGAGGTCTATAAGTAGGATTTGGTGACCCATCTAGTACTATAACCCGTCTCCAATTAGATGGTGACGAAGTACTAAAGAGCCTTTATAAGTCTAATTAAAGAAGTTTTAAGATATGGACCCCTATATCTCTCTTAAAATCCTATAATCGATAAATAAACTTTGAGATCTCTCCAAACAATCACCCACACTCTCAAATTAGGCTTTATCATGCTCATAGTCTCCAATACTAAATTTCATGCTTGAGATTATCTTACAATTAAGAGAATTATTGTATAATGAGCTTAAAACAAAAAAAAAATCTGGACTATTAACAAGATAATTATGTGAAAATAAGCAACATGTAAGCATTATCATGCCATAACGAGGATAAGTGTTTTAGAGGTGTTATATAATAGATATTAAAACAACATTTAGTTATTGTAGTGGCACAATAGAGGGTTGACATTATCCTTATGACTTTGGGTATTATTATAATAATTTAGCATATGAAACAAACAATTATGACCAATCATTATTTAATCTATCAGATTCATCATGTTCATCATCCATCCTTTATCCTATTATTGTGGATTTTATTTGTTCATTTAACATTGTTGTGAGTCATATTTCCCATTAATATATATTTGAAAAATACTAAATTAATATTAAATCGACATTGATTCTCACATTATTGATGTGGATGTATGCACAGAACCATAGATGCTTTTCATCGAGATACGAGTGAAAAGTGTACGTGGCTATGTGTGCACCTCCACAGCACCAATGTGAGAATTGATGTCAATTTTAATGTTACTCCAACACACAACTCTGTATGTTTGTACATATCTATGTCACTAATGCTGAGGTGACACAAGATTTATTGCCATTCTCACAATTCTGACCTGAGGTGCACTCGTAACTGTAGATTTTTTCCTCATGATACGATTACAAATCATCTATGGTTATGTGCGCATCTCCACATCAGAATTGTGAGAATCGCAATAAATCCTATGTCACCACTGCACAATTTTTTATTATTTATAGAGGTAGTAATAAAATATGCAAGTACCCATTAACGAAAAGAAGCTTCACGAAAAAGTTAATTAAATGATTTAAGTTGCCAACCAAATAATTTAGATAGGATGTAGGCGATACTATATTCTATTTGATAATATATGTTTAGAATAAGTTTTAAGTTACTAAAAATTGAAACAAATCATACTTATATGGTTTTATTTCTTAAGGGTTCAAGTTCTGATACATTAAAAACTATGTAGGACCAAGGCCGAACATGCAGGCCCACCATCAGGACAATTGGCTCTGATTCCAGTTGAATAGCTAAAATGTCAACTTTTTCAGCCTCACCCCAATCAAGATAATTGTGGTGGTATTTTTTAGATGTCTCCTTCCAGGACTTTGTTTATAATGGGATACTATTTGTAACACAAGTTTCCATTGAACTGTTGTTTTTTTGTGTTTGCTTTAGTTTGTTCTCTCCTCTCTTATACGGGGGCTATCTCAATCTCTTCTTTTTTAATATGATCTTTACAGTAATAAATAAAAAAGAAGAAGAGACAATTGTGGTGGTGATTTCTTACCCCTTAATCACATGTACCACGAGGTCACTAACTGGGCAATTAGATCACCTTACACTTCCACGCTTGCTTGTTATCATATCCCTAAGGAACTATGATACTTGCCGAATAGCCTCTGATGCCAAAGCAAGTAAGAGAAATAAAAGGAAGAAGTCTTGCAAAAGACGGAGTCCTTAATAGCTGGTACTTAGTATTGCCTCTCTTGTTAAAAGTGTCAAATTCAAGTGTCCATCACATTTGCCATTACATGGATAACTCCCCACTTCAACTCTTCCCTCAATGTGATAATTAGCTGGTACCACATCTCCTTCCCATCTTCATAGAGATCTTCTTCATGATCTTAAGAATTTTTTATTATCAAATTCAGAATTTTTTTAAAGGGTTGTGTGTTCAAGTCACTTCTCGTTGGGATGCCGACTACTCCCATCTAGGATCTATGATCTCGGATAGGACTCCCGAGTGTCCTATCAAGTGTGGAAATATTCACAAAGAGGCTCCACGACCATTTGACCTATAATTTCCACCCATGAATTCATTCCACAATTTACCCTATACAATATCTAGGGAACCTATTTCTATCACGTTTCGGGATAAGGACACGTGTCCTTAATCCAGTGGACCTAATCCAAATATTAGACATAAACTAATGGGATCAGAAGATTGTCATGGAACGGGTATTATAGCATTAGTTGAGCAAGCTATAGAACTCAAAAGAATCACAGAGTGAGCCTAGAAATCATATAATCTGAGCCAAAATAGATAACAAACCTTTGAAGTCAGTAAGTCCGATCAACGGAGAGAACGTTTCAAAATAAAGAATTCATAACGGTCAAAACTAGATTATGCACCAAAATCTTTGTATTAAATGCAATATCTGCAAGTACTTAATAAAATAGTATTGACAATGATTTTTCCTGACTCATCAAACCCTAAACAGTAAAATTAAATCAACTCAATAATTAATGTGTTGAGATACTACTTGAGGAACTCAAGTATTAGTATTTACGAGGGATAGGACACAACAATCAAATATAGAGACAACAACCCCATCTGCCTCAAACTCCATGTAACAAGAACTAAGAATGATAGTGTGGTAACACATATCCCAGACTTGAAACTATAAAACCCTTTCTCAAAGATTGAGAGAGGATTCAAAAAAATTATTTTTCACACACACGAAATAAAAAATCATCCTGCAACTCATATTCATCATCTTATCCATCTTCAATCTCCATCATTTCTTCTACTTTTCATATCTTTTATTAACTTAATCTTCGAAGAATCTTTAGTAGACAGTACACCAGAACTTCATCCTTTTGTCTTCAACTTCTAAAAAATTAGGAATACACCTTGTCAATCACATCTAGGGAGAAAGATTGAAAGATCAAAAGTCCCAAGAACAAAGTTGGAGGATCACTTATGAATCGATTTATTTAAGAATCTTGCACATCTTGAAGAGTGGAGTCCTAAAAAACATCCATACTATCCATCAAGTGCACTAATTTTAATTGAGATAATCAAAACACCACTACTACCATCCATCCTCATTTGAAAGAATGCCTTGTTATGAAAAGAAAAAAGTCTTTTAACATTCTCTTTACCCATTTTTCTAGAGAGATTTTACTGCCACACTAACTTTTGCTAACTCCAGCCCAATTCATATGTAGATCATTAAAGAATTGCAACAGATTTGAGGTGACGTTAGAAAAAGTTGGTGTAACAATAGAAACTATCTTTTTCACCAGCCATAAAGTATGTTTTGAAACGAGGATTATGCCTACAACTGCTTTTCTCACATCACCAAATATTTGAAAAAGACAATTATCTTTCACCAGCCACTAACCAAGGGAAGGAAAAAAAAAAAAAAAAGACTAAAAAGCCGAAAATCTTTCTTTGATGATGACGTTGCAGTTGTAGCACACAGTAATTGATTGAATTCAACATCAAGGAGACGAGGACCCCATATTCTCTTCATGATTCAAAGCTCAAAATCACAGAGATCAAAGAACCAGTTAATAGAATAAAAACAAGGCAGTTTTTTTCTAACCGTTGCTCATAAGAGATGAAGAAATTCAAATTCAAAACTCTCACTTTGTGAAGATTTATATTATCTTTAGTTCTTTACAGATTAAACAGCTTTTAGTACATAATAAAAAATACAAATTAACGAAGAAATATAAGATGGATAGATCTGAAGTATCAACGTGTCATATTAAAGCCCTTAACGAGGCCTTGGACGGCTGGATTGAATCCCAAACACCCCCAATAATCCTTGTTTATACGGCAAGAAAGTTTTCTTCTTCAAATCCTCTGAAACAGCCCGATTCGCTGTGTAATGCAACTCGTGAGGTGAAACCGATTCTTTTCTTCTCGAACCGTTACTGTTGGTAGACCGAAAGCTTGTGTTTTTCGAATCTTCATTTTTCTTCGACAAAACAGCAAATTTTCTGAATGGGTCTTTGTCGCTCGCTCGACCTTCTGATGCGCTTCGAAACAACAGAAAATCCTTCAATTTCCATTTTCTGTACCCCATGAAAGACGAAGAAGAAGTTGAAGACGAAGATGAAGATGAAGAGGTTTTTGTAATTAAAGAAGCCGGTTTTGAGATCTGTAGCTGTTGTTCTGGTGGCTGTTGTTGTTGTTGCTGTTGTTGTTCTTCCCACGCGAACTCAGAAACCCTAAAAGGTGAGAGAGATCTGGATACTCTACGGTTCGAATTCGAAGATCTTTCTCTCCCTCGTGCTTGCTCTGCTCCTATACGTGATTGTTCGATTGCGACCGCAAATGGGTCGATTTCTTTCCTCTGTCGCGGCGAGAACGCATCACGAAACATCTTCTTCCCCTGCGCAATCGGTGATCTGGGCGATCTAGGAGATCTAGGAGACGAAACAGGACTCTTCCCAGTCGTAGACTCGTTGACGAGTCGGCTACCGAGTTGTAACCCAGGCGGTGGCTTCAAAGGTCGGATCTTTCCACCATCGAAGAGCTCATCAGCTGTGAGAGTAACTTTATCGAACTGCCCATTGAAACCGAACTCGAAATCTTCATCTCCATCGTCATCATCGTTCTGGGTGTCGTTGGATTTGGGTGTCCCGGGCTTTTCTTCCCAATCAAATGGGATCACAGAAGAAGAACCACCTCTGTTACTGATACTTCCATTGTTCAAAGAAGAGAGGTTGTGAAAATCGTTGTAGATTGCAGAAGCACGTGTGGGACTTGTAGGAGCGCTGAAGTAGAAATCGCCGAAACGTTTCGGGCTGGAAGGAATGTATGGGGAAGAGCAAGCGCTGTCGAAGTTGAAATCCATGGAGGGTGTTGGTATCACCAACTCCATATCGGCCGTGGGCTTTTGAAGTTTTTCTGTGTTTCTGAATTAGGGAAGATGGGATAGATTGGGTGGTTAGGGTTTTAAATATAGAGGAAGAAAGAGAGAGGAAACAGGACAGAAGGCGCAGCAGCAGCAGAGATGATTGACCGGTATGAGTCAGGAATGGATAGCCGTCTTTTATTAATTTTTTTTAAAATAATTATTGTGATTTAAAAAAAAAAACATGAGGTGTTATAATCTGGTTACGTCATTTATAAAGTCAAAGGAAGAAAATCTTCGGTAGATTACATTTGCATGATTGCACCGTAATTTATTTTTGAGGGATTCTATTGCCACACCAACTTTTTCTAGAGCAGAGATTTGCTGTTTCCATTAGGGAAATGAGAAAATAGGGCTGTCAATGGAACGGGTCCGGATTGGATCTGGCTTGACTTTATACTGATACAATAAGGATCAGATTGGATCCGGGACTGATTCGATAAATATCAGATCGAATTTTATTGAAAGTCAATATTAAAATCCAAATCCATTAACAACTAGATCAGGTCCGGATTCGAGTCAAATCCAATTTTATGTATAAAATCTAAATACACTTCATGCATCTCAATAAATATATAATATAATTTATATATATTTTAATATATTATCAAATCGGGACATGGTTGACTCAAATCTGATCTAATAAGATATCGAATCGGATCCTTATCGAAATCCAAACCATCAATCCAGACCCAAAGTTATCGGATCAAAAGGGATCAGATTTCAAGTCTGATCCAATCCATTGACAGTCCTAATATAAGATCAACGAAAAAATTACACACATTTTTATGTGCTCTTAGTAAAAATTGGGTGGGAATAGAAGTTCTTTTTTAAATTTTCTTTTAAGATACACTCCTAAATTCAGGTACTATTTACATTTTCTTCCCTCAAGTTTAGAAAGCTTACTCTCTCGAAGACATTATTTTTTCAAGAGGTTGCATATTTTTCCATAATAATTTATTCTTTTAAAAAATAGTAAAATGTTTGATTGAAAATGATTAACTAGAAAGAATTGATTCTCATCCTAGATTAGGGGAAATGATAAAAATAAAAAAATATGTTTTTTCACTATTTGATGGGTGTAGGAGAATCATTATTTAGAAAAATCATTATTGCCAGCGTCCTACATTAATGAGCACAATTTTTGGTAGAAATGCTTTAATCTTAAGATATTTTTAGTAAATATTCAATGGCGTTGGACCCAAAATATCGAACACCATTGATTGTCTAGTACAAATAACTTCATTGAAAAGGTAATTATAAGATTTTTACTATATTGAAAATTATATAAAATTGGACCTATTATTGTGTAATTTCTTATATTCATTTGACGGTACCAGGGTGTAAAGATAACATGTAATACCCTAAAAAATGATTAAGTGCATAAATATAATATTATATGTGTGTTTGATTAAATATAATTGATAAAATATAGATATAAACTTTATTCTATCATTTTCTGAACTTATAATATATATTTTTTCTCTAGGAGTAAAAAGATAATTTTATTTTTTGTAAATTAGTTACTTTAAAAATATCGTTATCAAAAAAATATTTATCATTTTACATGAGTTTGATGAACTCTTGAATCTGAAAAATCATAATCTAATTGAAAAATAAGAATTTCTTTATATTATGACGTAATTGTTATTTTTATTTGAGTGATTTATATTTTTAGACTCTCAAATGTCAAAATTTCACTTTGACAAAAATATAAAAATATTCTTAGAATATAATTTTATAAAACATGTTAGATTTTCTAAATTTTTTGAGGTAGAAGATTTTTGGATTATTTTGCCCTTCACATATTTTTGTCTTCATTGTTTTCTACATGATTTACTTTGAGATAATATTATATTTTATCATGATATATTATATAATAACGTTTTAAAAATAATATTATGATATTGACTACCTAATTGGTTAAAAGTTGAGAAATTTTTGAACAAATGGTATTTTCTTATTTTTACGCAAAGTCCAATGAGGAGGGTTTTTTCTGAAAATTTTAAAAGTTAAAAGACGCTTGAAAATATTCAAGAAGGTGTCTTATTCAGATTTCAGAAATTTTATCTTTATATCTTCTTATTTTAATTTTGTTTTATGTTGAAATATATGGTGGAAACATTGATAAACTTGTGATGATTTATTTTATTTTATTTTATTTGTGAATACTATGTGATGAGTCATTCAAGAAGAATGTTAAGTTGATCTTATTAATTTCGTTAAATAATGGATTGATATTGTGTTTATTTACTATTTATTTTCGAGTTTAGAGTAGATCAGGTATAAATTAAATTTTAATAAATAATTTCTTAATTTTAGAATATTCTACCATTGTGGTTTTATTGAGGTCGAAAATATCTTTCTAAAATGGAAAAAATCATCAAAATCGGATGGATATATATATATATATATATATATAGGGTTGGGTTCCGTATACCCCTATTACGACTCACATTGCGACACACCGTTTTGTCTTATATGGGCAAAAATGTTTGGAATGGGCTGATTCTTTGTGATGATGATCTCTATGGTGAGGAGATCATCCTTGCCAAAAATCAGCTCATTATCAAACTTCTAGCCCCATGTTTACAAGTTGAAAAATTTTAGACCGTCCAATTTTTGTAAATCAATTTTGATGGGGTTAGAAATTTTGGAATGGGATGATTTTTTTGCCAGGATGATCCCCTCATCACAGAGATTATCCTCACAAAAAATCAGCTCATTCCTAACATTTTTGCCCATATAAGACAAACGGTGTGTCGTAATATGAGTCGTAATAAGGGTCGTAATAACGCCATCCATATATATATATGGGGGCGGTTGAAGGGACGTCTTCAAAACCAGTTAAGAAGCCCATGTATGAGGGGCGTTAGATTTGCCGAAACAACGGCTGATGCACTCAAACGTCTCTTCCAATTCAGAAACAGAGTTTTAGGATTTTATAAAAAAACTCCACCTTTTCTTTTTCTTTTTTTTTTTTATATTTAAATTCACTCTCTATTTCAAACGAGTTTCTCTTACAGAAACTCATAGAAATAAAACACCCTTCGTTTTCGTCTCCATCAATCGAAAACGAACTAGTTCTCTCTCTGTCTCTCTCAAGTCTCGACAGAAAATCCAACCCATTCATTTCGATAGAAAACCCAGATTTGGTGGGAACCCTTCAACAGAAAACCCAAAAAATTGTTAGTATCATCGACTACATAAAACAAACTCCCATAAGTACCCAATTGGGCTAGTCTAGTTTCAACTTGACTGTACAAGTACTTAAACTTAACTGTGATGCCCATACCCATGCACGCTCTTCAATTAACTTTTAGCAATTAAATAAGCCGGCACCAAAGCTCTTCATCACTATAAATAGGAGTCATTTTTGCCAAGGGACTTTCCACAACCATATTACACTTCCCTCAAATAGTAAAAAATGCGATCTGTATTGGCTGAGAAGCCTCACGTAGTTATCATCCCATACCCAGTGCAGGGGCACATAACTCCCATGCTCAAACTAGCAAAATTCCTTCATCTTAGAGGCTTTCACATCACCTATGTGAACACCGAGTTCAATCACAGACGCCTACTAAGTTCTCAAGGTTTCGAGTTCAATAAGGATTTGAACAATTTTCGATTTGAAACCATACCCGATGGACTTCCACCATCACATTCCGATGCCACCCAAGATATTCCAACACTATGAAACTCTAAAAGGAAGAATTTCTTGGCTCCGTTTTCTGTCGAGATGAATGGATTGGATTTTCTGTCGAGACTAGAGAGAGAGAGAGAGAAGGGTGTTTTGTTTCTGTGAGAGAAATTCGTTTGAAGTAGAAAGTGAGTTTAAAAAAAATGAAAAAGAAAAGAGGGACTTTTTTTTTATAAAATCTTAAAATTCCATTTCTGAATTGGAAGAGACGTTTGAGTGCATCTCAGCCGTTATTTTGGCAAAATCTAGCGCCCCTCGTACATGGGCTTCTTATTTGGTTTTGAAGACGTCCCTTGAACCGCCCCCTATATATATATATATTTAAAATAAATCCTTGGAATCTAAATTTCTGTTATTTTTGCAAATGGGTTCTGTTTCGACCTATTTTTCATTTAGAAATATTCTTTATTTAGAAATTGTCAAAACACGAAACTTTTAAGTTTATGTGTTATTTTCCAATCCCACCGATCTTTCGCAAAAATATTGAACGTGTAATTTGTATCAACCATTTATTTAAAATAAGTCTATTATATCCACAATGGGACAACACACATTTGTTAATTTTTTTTTTCTAAAATCTTCTCATATTTTCTATTATAACTTGTAACTATTGTATTTTTTATGAAAAGTAAATTGAGTTGAAGATCTAACGGTATAGATAATGCACCATATCGATGTAACTCGATAATCGAATAAAATCATATATTTTAGGTTACCGATGTTTACTTCTAGTATTACTTGTTATAAAAAAAAATTAAGTGTTAACCGTGAAATTTCTTTTATCAAAATCATACATATTTTTTATATATATTAAATAATTTATAATTTTTTGACCTTCAATATTCCAATATATATCTTGACTCATAGGTTATAGGTCAGATCGTGGACTCGAATTTTCGGGCGTCACATAGCACTTTCGGGCCAATTTTTTTTAGGGTTATTAAAGGGAAATTATATAATATTTTTTTAAGGGATTTGTGTTTTGTTGGGATTTTTTATTTTTGAAGAGATAAACGCATTTAACAACTCTTGATTTTATAAATAGAGATCTCTAGCACTATAAAAATTAAGCAAAGAAAATAGTGATTATTCTTGTTATGATCCATGGATGTAGACACACTTTCGAACCACGTAAATTTTGTTTTTGCTTATAATTCTTTTTCTCTTTATTACTTTCTTTTTCCCCACCTACTCTTATTTTTACTAGAGTAAGGAAGAGAATGCACGTACCATCCATCTGCACGTGTACAACAGTGGTTAAATATATCACTTTATGAAGAGGGGCATATAGAAACTTGAAGGTGTACCCTGGGGAGAAAACTCAATCGCCTTTACCATCTCAGCTAGCTCCTGGGGTTCAAGTGTGTCTTGTAACTGCACCAATTTCAATTTTACAATCACTCACATGAAAGAACACTCACATCTTGGATGGGCATGAATCTAAATCCATCCCAATCAGTACTCCATTGGTGTTTAGGTAGGTTCACCAAGAGGTTTCTTTGGTCAATATTGGATTCATTATATTCTATCACATGGTGATTTTGAGGGTAAAGCGATTTTTTCATCGTTTTACGTAAAACATTATATCAATGAAAATAATAATAAAAATAAGTGTTTTGCTAAGGGCACACGTTAAAGTGCAATAAATAAACTTTGGAAATTGGAATCCAAAGGTCTATCGGTAAAAAAGTATTTTTTAAGGATATTTGTAATACAAAATCCAATTTCAAAAGTGTGTTTATAGCATGAAAGATATGGTTGGTGGGTGTTTTATCTAGAGAGAGATCTCATTTGAAATTTCCTAGCAAATATCCTTCCATTTGTTTGATGGAGACCTTCAATGTGGGTTTGAGGTTTGCATTTTCTAAAATAATGACATATATATTAATTAAAATTATTTTAATATATTTACCCCTTTCCATATCACTCGAAAGTTATACTTTCTCCGAAATTACATCATGGAAAGTACGTGGATGGTGTCAAAGCTTTCAACACATGGAAGATACGCATTTCGTATTAAACAAAATTTCTGTTTAATTAACAACAATATAGAATGTGTAAAAGGCACGTGTGTCATCAAAGATATCTACTTTGAAAATCTTTCTTAGAAATGTTAGCGAAATAGAGATATATGTGACTTTACAAATTACAAGTGTACAAACACATATATCCATAATATTATTGGAAATAGTTTGACAAAATAATTCTCCCCATTAGTGACGATGTTGTATTTGTTATTAATATTGTGTTGAAGAATGCTAAGTGACCTCAAAATTGGACCTCTCATCACACAACGGGATGTTAAAGTGTATGGGAACCATAGATGCCTTTCCTCATAATATGAGTGAAAAACATCTATGATTCCTATCCACTTTCACGTGAAGATGTGCGATATAAAATCCAATCTTGAGGTCAGTCCGACACAATTCTATTGTGTTTATTATCAGATGCAGTCTTCTGACATAAAAGAAATATTTCGAACCCAAAAAGAATGAAGATGACCAAAACCACACCTCAAGAAGTCGGGGGTGTTGAGTTCAAATTGCTCCTTGAGAGATGCCATCAAGGATTTATCCCCAAAATTGTTTGAAAAGTGTGGGACTAAGGGACTAGACATGCCCAAGGAATAGTTCTCGAGGTGTTTTAAGAAGCTTAGAGCACCTCGAATAATAAAAAAAAAAAAAAAAAAAAAAAAATTTGTATGTACTTTTCTCCATTATGATTAGTCGATGGAGTGTACGTGAGACAACGCGGGAACAGTCCAATTTTGGTAAAGATTAGGCACACTTATCCCGTAACCCTATTTATTATTTAAAAACAAAATATTTTAGTCATTTCTTTTACCAAATCCCTTACAAAAGCATTCCCTTTTGTCATTATCACTCCCCATTTAATTGACTGGAAAACATGGACTTCAAACCATGATTGAGAAGAAAACAAACACCTAATATTTCTTTTCATATATAGTTTCAAAACTTAGAGAACTCGACTCGGCTCGACTTGAATTCCAATGATGTGAGTCAAGTTGACACTTAGTGAGTTGTTTCAGATGAGTCAAATAAAAGATAAAAAATTTGGTTAAATTATCTTTTAGTATTTTAAATAAATAAGTCGATGGAGTTACTGATATGACCCAATGCATCTTCAAGGTGAATCATCTGAGTTAAGATCGATGAATTACTGAGTAACTTAGTGAGTTGGTTCTGCCAAAATTTTCGGGTCGAGTCAAAACGGTCCATTTTTGAGTTTACTCAACGAGTTAGAAACTATACTCCTCATGATGCTCACTAACAAACAAATAAACCAATCAACAAAAGAACACAAACACATCGTTCTAATCGTGAACTTCACTCAACCAACAAAACTAATGCCCACGTTTCAATTCTCAACAATTTGTCTCTGTTTTTATTTTATTTAAATATTCTTACAGTCTCATTTTCCATCAAACTCCTCTACAAGCTAAGCAACGCCATTAGTTAAGTATCGTTCCTGGTCAACCAATCACAACTGTCCGAAATGGATTTGTAAATTTAATTGGTTTGTTATTGATGAACATCTAGAAGGACGCATAGTGAGTCAATGATTTGGATATGACCCCTTAATAAAAACTAAACATCTTTGGTCTCATCACAATACAAATTTGATTAAATAATTCATATATTCTCCTTGATAAGAGTGTTTATAATATGACGGACTCTTCGTGGACAGACTTGATGCTGGCTGACGTGGAAATATATAATTTTTTAAAAATTGAAGAAAACGTTTTTCTCTGCTCATATATTTATTTTTTAGATTTCAAATCTTAAAAAGGATTGTTTGGGCCACATTGACAATCCAACGACCGAGACATCTAGATTTCATGAAAATATTCATATTTAAAAATAAAATAAAATAAATTAAAAACTAAAAATAATTGTTTTTGGAACTAGATTCATGGTGTATAAAAATGGATGGCTACCCAGCACCCACATTTGAAAGTAAAATTTAATCGTGAAAAATAACTGTTATTTTTTTATTATAAAAACTTTATATAATTTTATCCTCTACAATCTCTTTTCTTTGAATCATAATTTTGAAAGTTATAAGATGATTAGATTTGAAATTTTCTTTTTTTCACTATGGATAGGAGGGAGAAACTCTTTTTTTTTTAACAAGTTAGGTGCTTCACGTCAACATGCATCAAGTCCAGTCAGCATGCATCAAGTCCATCCACCAAAAGTCTGTCATATTATCGGCACTCTAAGATTAATCAATATTTTTATCTTTTTTTTTTTTTTTTAATGAGCTAAACACGTGGTAGAATTCTTACATACAAACACGATGAAGTCGAGTTTTATTGGCAGGTGAGCTCTTGGTGATGCAATGGTATACGTATGTGAACATTAGGATTTTTCTAGGGGTTTTTGGTTTATTTAAAAGGCCCTCCTCACCAAGCTTTGCAATTGCATCTCCGTCTGCAGAAAATAACACATTATCTTCTGAACCCAGTTTTAGAAATCCCAATAATAATAGAAATAAAAACAAGAATAAGGAAATTTTTTTTTTTTACTTATGACACATCAATGGTAAAATTTAAAAGAGTCGTGATTTTTTTACGCCTCCTGACGTGGCATGGGTTAGAACCATAGATTTTTTTCCCTATGGATACACAACTGTACATTCACATAAATATGTGCAGCTGTGTATCCCGAGAAAAAGAATCTACGGTTCTAGCACATACGTCAGAAAATCATTGCTCAATTTAAAATGGGTATTGAGTGTGGGTGCAACTTGGTCCAGTTCAAACCAAGAACCATTCAAACCGATAGCTTTGGACTTATTCGATTTGGTTTGGAAGCGGAAGCGGTTGCACTTTGGTTTTGGGTTAAGTGAATGTAGAACCAATCAATTTGGTTCTGTTCTAGGTTCAAGGCTTGTAAAGAACCAAACCAAATGGGGAGTTGAATTCTTAAGCATGAAGAAAGGTGGAGGATGATTGTTTTTTATTTATTGTGTTGAATGCTTAGGAATTATGACATAGATTAATAGCTTATTATATGAAATATTTCAAGTTTATTTTTCATTTTTTTCATCAAAATATATGTTGCTTACAAGTAAGTTTATAAGATATTGGCAACCTATAGAATCAAACCAAACCAAACCATGGGCAATTTGGTTCAATTTTGGTTCTTGATAGTGAAACCGATCTAGGTCGATTGGGTTTTGATTCTTGTTTAGCGAATCGATTTGGTTTCGATATGGCCCCAAATCAATGCAAATGCACCCCTAGTGGTTAGGCATATTTGTGGTTTATTTATGGAATATGTTCTCATCCAACTCTAATCTCAATTGTTTATTATATCCTCATTATCTGGTAAACCAGATCGTGGCAGGCCCATCCCAAGACATTTTCACCCACTCCTCATAATCATCAATTTCTGCAACTTATTGAAAAAAATGGGGATTAAATCCTTACTTTTTTTTTTCCTTCACCAATTAAATCATGATTTAATCTTGACTTACCCACTAAATTGTGATTTTTATAAACTTTCCAATTAAAGCAGGAACTTCACAATTATATCGGAAAAAAAAAAAATTGAAAATGGGGCATTTTGACATTGTTTTCATAACTTGGGATATGTCAACCTGGACAATTTCTAACTTACACAACCTTGAATATGCCATGGATCTAGGGTTACTTGTATGAATGATATTTATATGAATTTAATTATATAATGGGTCCTGTTGGGCACCCAACCATTTACCCAACAATTTGCCCAACATGGGTTAGAAGTTTTGGAATCGGCTGATTTTTTGTGAGGACGATCTCTATGGTGAGGAGATCATCCTCACCAAAAATCAGTCCATTCCAAAACTTCTAACTCCATCAAAAATGATTTACAAAAAATGGACGGTCCGCAATTTTTCAACTTGTAAACATGGGGTTAGAAGTTTTGGAATGGGCTGATTTTTAGTGAGGATGATCTTCTAACCGTAGAGATCATCCTCATCAAAAGTCAGCCCATTCCAAAACTTATAACCCATGTAGGACAAAATATGTTGGGTAAATTGTTGGGTAAATGGTTGGGTGCTGAACATTTCCCTTATATAATATCTTGTTTTAAAAAGAAATAATTTTTAAGTTTTCTGTGATTTTTTGGGCCTGGCCTGTTAGGACTAATCGGCTCATACACAATAGGATTGTTGTCTCTCCAAACTTGAAATTCAGTTGGGTGAACGATCTGGACAATCCACTTGTCAAAAGGGAGTCCAATCTCCGTGTTCTAGGATCTTGGCCATCTGTTCTTCATTAGGTTAGGGAAATACATAGGATTTGAAAGTCCCAATTTGAGTTTCAATTGGGTCACTGGTGATCACTAGGTCCCTCCCATTATATGTTAATGCCTTTATGATAACTTGGATAAATAGTATTAGATTATTACAATGTGATGCATTGTGATACATCCTATCAAAGCTTTGTAAATGCTCCTCATTTTCTATATAAATCATATTAGTCTCGTATTAATAAAGTTCGGATTCGATAAATATATACTAAGGGGAGGGTTCAGTTTGTTTAATTTGGATAAATTGAGAGAGAGAGAGAGAATTTTTGAAAGAATCGTGACAATATGACACCCCTACTCTGAAACACGCCCCCATCACAGAACTGTAGATCATTTGCCTTGGGATACATAGGAAAAGAATTTATGGTTTTGCGTATCCCAAGGCAAATGGTCTACTGTTCTGTGATGGGGTTGTGTGTTAAAGGAGGTTGTCAAAAAATCATTACTCTATTTTTGGAAAATATACTACCAATGATGTTTCAAAGTTTCTTAGCAAAAGTGATTTAAAACCCATCATCCTTGTCCTCGATCCCTAGAAACTCAATATTGAAGAAAATAAAATTCTGAGGGTAAAATTTAAAAATGTTATCATATTCTTAATGGATAAATCACAAATTAATAATCTGGTTTAATCGGGTAGTCCCTTATTTGGGAAACTTTACAAATTTGTTAAAAGAATTTGGAGGATTTTGTTACTACGATGATTAAGATCCATTGTAAATCCATCAAGAGAGAATAAATCCATATTTCCTTAAATAGGAGGTGGGGGCATGTATGAGATCTCAATATGATGGAAACTATCAAAAAGTCACAAGAGAATACTTGTTCTTTGTCCTACATTGAAAGAACCTTTGTTCCTTGCTTCAATATATGCTTCTGCTTATTTTTGCTCTTTGTGAATAAAATAAAGTTAGATTCCAAGTATGGGCAATATGTTATCCTCTCTCTCTCTCTCTCTCTCTACAATCTTTTGCTTTAGAACAAAATGACTTTCTTTACTCAAATCTGATCATTTTGAGATTCAATTCATCCTAAAAATGGGATTGAGGCCATAACATGGATTGCTTGAAAGAAACACTTACACTGACGTGTGAAGAAGGAGGAGATAATCCAAAAGTTCAATCCAAAAGTTCTCCATCATGAGTCAAGACTGTTAGAGAACAAGATGCATTGTATTAAGGTACATAAGATACACTGTACCATTGTCAGTGTATCTCATCACAAATGGAAGGTTGTGATGGAGGATATTCTAGAATATTTATTGATATTTAGAATATATCAATTAAAATATTCTAAAATATTATATTAGACTAGTTTCCATATATCTAGGTTGATGTAATCTCTATAGATACTCTACTGGGGCTTATGTAATATTCCTCCAAGAATCTAAGAGAATTAATCAATTTCATTTTTTATCATGAAATGAGAGCTGGCCTTTATCTCCCAGTTCATATCTCCACGTGCTACCACTTCCCATAATGCTCTCCAAACAAGCAATGCATATTCCCTCTCAAAAGAAAAGTTGCCAAGCCCTCATGATGTTCTTTATGGCTGTAAATGGGCCAGGTCCTTTGACTGACCCATTTGGGTCCAGACTCTGCTTTGTATAGAATTCGAATCCAAGGACTATTAGGATCTTGTCACAAGTATGTGTCCCCTTTACATACTACTACTATTACTATCAAGTGGTGCAAATGGGTCGACTCAATTTGTTACCACTCGGATTGACCCAAATCTTTGGATCTGGGCCTGGTTTGTGGAAACGTAACAATAGTAAATAAAAAAGATACAATCCCATACGCTTGGAAATGGGCTCTTTAATTTTGATTTGCCTCTTGAAGCCTAGGCCTAATAAGAATACTTGAGATATCCCAGCAGGGCTATCTTCCTCTTCTTCTTTTTTAATATATATGTAAGTGGGTCTGGGCTAACCGTTTTGGATCCCTTAATAATTTTTGTTTCTGTTTTTCCGAGTTTTCTTTTAAGAACAGTGGTAATATGACGCTCGCCCCCATCACAGAACCGTAGATCAAATGCCTTGGGATACACAAGAAAAAGATTTGTGATTCTGCATATTCTGAGGCAAATTATCGACGGTTCTGTGATGGGGGCGTCATATTATCACGACTCTTCTTTTAGGATGATATACCACTGTCTTGGAGGTTCTTTGATTTCTTGGCGGTTTAAGAAGCAAGACATGGCTTCACTCATTTCACAAAAAGGACAAATTGCTTTCACAGGCACCAATTGTATCCATGAGCCTATTTATACACTCTAATTGTGATAGTAGTCCATGCAGATTGCTAACAACAAAATCATTCAAATAAACAATACTGGGTTGTCATTATGGGCACCAAAAATTTCTTAATGGAACTCTCTGGTGCATGCTCTCTTAACTCACATTTGACAATGCAATTCTGGTCTGTTGGCTTGGCCAAGGCATAAAGATCTAAATGTAATTTGATGCGAATTGCCATTCACATTTATATTCAAGATGCACCCATACCCTTTTAGCGCCTATATAACTCATTGGGATCACACTCGACAACAACCGTAATCCATTTCCTACTCTTTTCCTATTTATCTTTCTATTTTTATGGTTTACTAGAAATAAAGTGCAAGTTGAAGTTCTTAAAGGGCTAGAAGAAGACTTGAAAGAAAATGGATTGAGATTATTTGATAGAAGAAAAGGATTCATTTAGCCAACCCCCAAATTTTTAGAATGCTCATAAACATGCATTAAGACTTCAATCTAGCATTTCAGCTTAATTGCTCAAACAATTTTACAACCATAAGATACAATGATTAACCCAATGAAATCACCCTTTTCACATAAAATTCTCCCCAAAAGCAAATCAAATAAAGAAAATATTCAACAAACCCAAAACCCCTCAATGGAAGAAAGCTTTTCTTTCACAACATTTATATATTTATACTCTCACTATGTTCACTATAGCTGTGTACAAACCCTTAATTCCAAAGCCCTTAAAGCTGTGCAGAGTGAAAAAAAACAAAGAAGCTTTTATTGGTGTAAAAGATACCTGAAACTGAAGTTATATGGCATTATTTGTACCAACTGTGAAAGAGGCTCTCTTCTCCCTCTATCCAAGCACTTAACTGCTTCCTTCCCTAATTCATCGGGAAGCTGTAAGCAGACCCAATCGAGCAATGACTCCAAATCCTTTGCAAAGTCAAGTAAATACCAATCCAATAGTTTGGGGATCGCTAACTTATTTGCTGTAGAGAGAACGCCAACTGCAGCCTGTAGGTAGTCTTTCTTCGCTGTTTCCAACTCATTTTCGACCTGAGATGCTGTATACACTCTCACCTTCATTTAACAACATTTGTATATTAGTAATCATCATAGACAATTTTAATCAAAAGTGCTTTTAAAGATGTTGTTGGAAGAATTTAGATGCACAGAACAATTTGATGCCTCCCCATTGACGTGAAGAAGTAGATCTATTTCTTGAACAAACTTACAGCGGGAGAAGACCAGCTTCCACAAGAGAGTGCAAATGTAACTAGCGGTTCAGACCACTCCAGTCCAAGGATGCTCCGTGCCACTGTCTCGTCATTTTTAGCACCTTTTGAGTATGTCTGGTAGGAATTCAAAAAAAAAATAAAAAAGAAAAGAAAAGAAAAGTTTTACTTGGTAAGTAGTTAGAAATTTCTAGCTCTGAAAAAGAGAAAAATAAAAAGATCGCTGAAGTTGTTTCCTACCAACTCAACCGGTTTCCTCAAAAGACACAAAAATATAGAACATGGAGATGGCCAACACTTACATATTTTGAGTGATAAGGCAGTCTCAAGATGAAGTGCTCAATGGTCATTGCATTCAAGGAGTGCCCGCCCACATTTACCGTTGCCTGTAGGAAAGAGTTCAGATTAATGGATTAGATTGGTATTTTGCTTAAAGAGGAGAAAAAATATGTAAAATGGTCCGACAGGTTGAACTTTAGGCCTAGGACATCTCATGAATCGTAATGTCGCAGATAAATAATATTATGCTTTATAAGACATCCTATAGATCACCTCTTATGTGTAGACCAGTTCAAAATTTCCAGAAGAGTAGAATATACAAATCAAGGGAACAAGTGGGCTTCGAATTCATTGATTTCTAAAGTAGAACATGCATATAAATTACACATATTAATCAAAATTGTCACTATCAACCATTATAGGACAATAATAATAAAAAAATGGACAGGATGATAAATTTTACCTTCTGCATAAGTGCGACAACCATTTGAGGATTCTCAGGTATCTTGTGCTCTAGGAATGCCTGAAAGAATATAGTACGGTAAATGGAAATTGTTTGGATTCACATAAAATAAAATGGAATCTTTCAATATTTAAGAGCATAGCATGATCTAACTCATACATTCATCATGCAAGAATTATAGATGTTGATCCAAAATGCTAGCTTCTCCTGATGTGTAGTAAGACCTTGTAAGTCAACCAAGGCAAGCTTCCCAAGGAGGAGTCTGTAAATTCAGGCAACTTCATAATTATTAGCAGTTTTATGACATAAGTGCGAGGGACCAATCTAACTTAAAATAAATAAAACTCACTTCAGTCTTCGATTTAAAAACGAAGAATTTGTTGTTCGATTGGGATCAATTGAATTGGCTTCTATTGCACACAAATGCTTATATGGGCCAATCTCTCTATTTCCAAATTCTTTAGAGGTACCATAAGGGTCTCGAAACCCGGTTTCTTCGTAGTTTTCACGAGAAACTAATCCAATTAAGGAAGGAAACATCTCTGACTCCATTCCCCTGCTCTTCTGTGTGCTCATCCTCAAGAAAATGTTTATCAGGCACTTCAGAATATCCTCGGATAATTTGTTGGGGCTATTACTTTCTCCTACTACTCTTTCATCTGCAATAATCGGAGAGCTCTCTTCTGCTTTTTCTTGGTCTACTGCTCTGCATTCTAGCTGGAATTTCAGAACCCCGTGTTCAAATTCATTCTTATAAATTTAAAAAAAATCAGACTAGTTATTGTTAACAATGAAGATTGATATAAATACCCGTAATTTCCGAGGATTCAACTGTTTCTCCATGGATTTATGCTCCATTGGAGCTCTCTTCACTGGGGTTCTGATTCTTTGGCCAGGCTGTTTCGGGGATAGCTTATTGTTCTTTGTGGAATTAGTGCAAGATTGATTCTCTTTGCCTCGCCCATCTTCTGATAAAGGCGAATTGGAATTGGTCTTTTTTGAGGATTGTTTCCCACTTGAAGGATCACAAGTAAGAGAAGGTAAAGGCATTGTCATCATTGTTGCTGAATTGCCGCCAACTTGAGATGAGGATTTTGGTTGCTCGTTTTTGGGATTTTTACACGAATTTTCATATAAATCCGATGGATTCTCCATGTTTTTCTTGGAAGATGAGATGTAGATAGCTTCCTCATAAAGGCCTTGTCTGAAATTCACCACTTGTTCTTCAAGCCGAACGACTTCCTCCTCCAAAACAGCTACTTCGGCAAGAAGCTCTAATGTCTGCAATATAGAAAATCAAAATCATTGCTAGACTCTTAATTATGTATAAGTAAAATTGTGTTGTTTTCCTAAATTGAGTGTTGGGTCATGGGTGCACTCACGGATGTTTCTCATTAAATTAAGCCATCCATTATTCTCCAATAACTTTCAGAGCTATAACAATTTCACTCTAATTAATTCCCATACTCCCATTTGTTCCTCTTTTTTTTAATGAAAATTAAAGGTTTTTGTTCAAAGAAAGAGATTACAGAACAAATGGAATCTTATGGGCTGCAAAATTTACTCACTTGTGGAGGGAGATAAGGAGGTAGACGGGGTAGAGCTCCCAAAGGTCTGGTAAAAGCCCTCTCCAAGGCTCTGTGAACACTTTCTTCATGTCTGAGCTTCTTCTTTAGCTTATCAACCTACAAAAATTAGAAGTCAAAGAAGGGCACAATTCGTCAAGAAATGATGAAATCAAATCAAATAAAATGTATAAATTCAATCTAAAAGATCTTTGGCTATTGGAGGAAAGTAAATACATCTTGTAATAAGGCAATTTTCCTCTCTCTGCTTGAGAGACGTCGACTTGTGGTTGATTTCTCGGCATCCATTAATCTGCTCCCTCGCTTCTCCATCTTTTCCTTCTTCAATAAATACAAAATTCAAAGAAAGAACAATCAGGCTTTTCAGGAAAAAAAATATACAGAACCCATTCCAGGTTTTGATCAAAGTCTGTAAAATTTTCAAGTTAAAAAGTAAATTTTATAATTTGCATTCCACAACATTAAGAAAATGAAGAAGAAAAATCTAATTTTCATGAAAAAATGAATACTTTCACCCAGATAATCATGGAGAGAGAATGTACCATACAAAACAAAAGCTGATTTTTTTTTTTTTCATATAAATACAAAGGCTATCTCAAATGCTCATCAGAGATAACCAAGTTTAGCGAGTTTTCTGGAATACTTAACGTTCAAAAGCTTCTTCATTAATAAAGAACACATTTTTGCAAGAAAAAAAATAAAAATAAATTATTGGGGTCTCATCAGAATTGCCCAATCAATCCTTCTCCTTTCAAGGGAAATTAAAGACTCGTTTCTGATTTTCAGCAAAGAAGCTTACTTTTTCATGTTTCATTGGAGCTTTCATTGTCTGCAACGTGGTTCTGACTCTGGTGTTCATCTTTACTTCCTGATAAACGAGAGAACTCTGCAAGACCCATAACAGCCAAAAACAATTAAGTAGAGTAAATTACGTTATTAAGGATAGAAGATTGGGTTTGGCATTAAAGAAAGATTGGATGGACCTTAAGGGAAATTTCATTCATTTACAGAGCAGAAAACTTGAATGGAAGTCAAAAAACACTAATCCCTGCAATCCTCGATCCGTGTGATATGAAACAAACAAAACCCACACAAGAAGACGAGGAAATTTCGAGCTCAACGTCATCGAAGGAAGTAAACAAATCAGATGGAGAGACGACTAGAGAAATTAAGTTTTCTTGTTTAATAAAAATAGAGAGAGACCCAAAGAGATAACGAGAGAGCGAATGAAAGACAAAGAAACTCTACTATCAGTCCTCACTCCTCATTCTCTCACATTTCCTCATATAAGAGTTTGAGAGAGAGAGAGAGAGAGAGACGTGTCATCTGGCGCACTTTAGCACCCTGTGGAACACCTTCCCGCTCTCATCATGAATAAACATGCTACTCTCTCTCCCTCTCTCTCTCTCTCTCTCTCTCTCCTTGACACCTCCTTTAGTTCCTTGCCCTTCCTTTTCTGTATTACGTTCCAAATATACCCCTAATGAATGCATGAAATATCGAAATCCACCGACAATTGTTGTTGGTTGAAATAGCAAAGGAAAGTATTGGGTGTCCTCTTTCGTAATTAAACGAGGAATAGGCTAAAAGAAAACAAAAATATGAGCTGGTGCTGCTTGTAGAAGGGAAAAGCTGCTCAAATCACATGGATTCCAACTAAAGCTCTTTTTCATGGGTATAGTTGGGGTTAGATGAGGGTGTTTTCGTCAATTTTATTAGAAATTTTGTTATAATATTTTGAGTTATTTACTGCTTAATTATAACCCAAATGTGAGCATTAATTACAGATTCTCCGGGAAAGTAAATAAAATTCCTTCAAAAACCAATCACAGCTAAAAAAAAAAAAAACATTTTACATCATTACAATATATAAATATAATTCTTCATTTAATACAAGAGAAGCGAAGAGAGACGTAGAAGAAAAGAAAGATAAATAATGTTTGAGGGAGAAAATTGAATATTTGGCTGAGATCGAAAGATATTCGAAATCCCTCTTTAGGGAAGTATTGTTTTTCGATCATCGTAGCCATGTAATCTTTGAAGACATATATTTATGAATTAGAGTCCACTCAATTGAATAGTGAAATCAGTTAGATTTGGAATATCTAATCAAGTTGAGTCTACTAGCTGATACATTTATTTACTATTTTTGAAAAATAGACAGATATAACCAGTTAACTCAAGTGGAATTTCATTATCTTGGTAAGTTTTAAAACTGATGAAATCCACCCTTTTTGTGAGTTTTTGTACCAAGTCAGCTCTAGATTCCATCAAATCTAAGGGTGGAGCCAGGATTTTGCTCATGTGGGGATATTAAGAGTAGAAAAAAATTGTGGGGACAATTAAGAGTGAAAAAAAATAGTTGGCGGGACAGCTAAGAATGGAAAAAAATAATAATTGTGAGGGTAATAGTTGTAAATTTCTTTATCCACCATTAAAATCTATCGTAATAGTACATTAATCCATAGAATTTGAAAACTCTTGTGAGAGCAAGTGCCTCTACTCTAAATCCACCCCTGATCAAATCAAATTTTCTTTGCTATAAAAAAATTTATGTGAATTTCATTATCTAAAAAAGGGAACTATTTAATATATGCAAATTAATTGGGGACTTTTAGGGACTTCAAATTGATGTATTTTTTTTTTTATAAAGAAAAACATCATTTTATTATCTCTACAATTTTTTTCCCAAATATTCCTTGAATTTTATTTTTTTCAAATGCTTCCAAGATTTATCTAAATTAAACTAAATTAACCTTGCTGAATGATTGTCAAATCGAAACTTCATTATCATAACCGTTCCTATGTCTTGAATGTTTGTTAATCTTTTAGAGAGTATAAAAAAAACTCAACTATTAGAGGGTACGTATAAACATTAGGGTTGATAGTCATAAAACATATTTGTTGATTTATTTAGAGTTAGCAAAGCTCTTTATTATGTATGTGTAAAAAAAATAGTAAAGATAACACAATTGCACAAATTACAATGATTTACATGGCTCAATAATGTGCCACGTCTACAGAACAGAACAAGAACAATCATTATTTTTCATAAATTTAACGATCCTAGAGATTTATATTTATAAAATCGAGAGTTACCAAAATATATAGAACTCTTCAAAATAAAAACCCTTAAAATATAAAATCCTTAAGAAAGTATTACTTGATTGCCCTTTTCGTATCCCATTAAAAAAGTTGGACTGGAGGACTCCAACGTTGCCCCTTTCACCCCTCGCCCCGCTGACCCTTGTACCATCGTAGCTTTGCGTAGTGCAACGAAATATAATACATTTGCACAACTGTATGTAAGTTCTTTCAAGGACTCAATCCTTCCTCTTCTATTCCTTTCTTTTGGTGTTGGTGATCCAACTCCTGAACTTGTTGCGTTTCTTACACAAAGCATTTCAACTTTCAAGTCAAATGAGAGTTTTGTAGAGTTTTTGCTCAAAATGGATGAAAATTGTATACATTTACATTTATTCATCATCCATTTATAGATTCAAGACACGTGATTGTAACGTATGTTGGTTTTGTAACATAACTCATAGAAATATTGACACATTACTTCATAATTTTTTTCTTTATGAAAATCACATTGTGTCAGAGCACGTACATTCTCGTTTTAACATGCAAATGTAATCTACGGGCCATTGTCTTGTCAACCCATAGAAAGGTAGGTGGTATGAGCTCCAAAAATCATTCCATATGTTCGTGTGTGTTTCCTTTCGATCAAGTGGATAGACTCGCCAACTAATTGCTTATGGGAGTTACATTGCCCCATCCGAGGTCAACCCCAAATCCCACTCCATTTCTTTGATCTCTGCAATGTATTTATTTAATATAATCTTAAACTTTAGATTATAATAAATTTCTATAAGAACTTCACATCACAGATGCCAACATAATTATAAAGCATCAAATTTTTAGCAGTAACATTAATTAACATCCACAGAAGATACATCTCTCTCGAGAATTTATTACACTAATGTTAGCAATTATTATATGAAAAGTTTTAGTTTAAAAATCAAATATTATGGTCTAATTTTTTTTACTTTAATCGTTTTTATTTTTTAACATTTGGTAGAATATTTTCGACTTGGCATACAATCATCATGTGTGAAGAAAAGCTAAAGAGTGGGGATATTTTAGTAATTGCACCTATCACGTGCAATACTTGAGTAGTAAGAGACACCTCTTTTAGAAAAGAAAATAGAAAGTTTCTGTTTATCAAGAAACAGATAAAGATTTAACTCTCTCTCTCTCTCGAGAAGATTGAAGTGTAGAGAGGAAAGGGTAATACAGTAATTTGAATTCCACGAAATTGGTCCCAATGTTCAGTTTTATCAGTTTTTACCTTTTGCTTTACATGCGTGTTGTGAGAGAGACAGAGGGGTAAGATGGGGAACTATCATGAGTGATGATGCCACGTGCCACGAAATGAGATGATAAATGTAACAGTAACGGAACAGTGCGCTACGATATGAGATGTTAAACGTTAACGGTAACGGGACGGAGCGACGGATACTCCACACCACAACCACATTGCTTTTTCCGCCTTTTTAAGCCACGTGACCGTGACACATTACTACAACTATTAAATAACTTATTAAGGAGATAATTAATTAGAATAATTTAAATTCCTCATCATTAGATAAAACGTTAAGAAGCATCTTCAACGGTCTTAAAAGGTCGATAGTGAGAAAGATTCGTAAACTCTCACCAAATGATTCATCTGTTTGTCATCTTATGATTAATCTCATCTGATGAAATTGTAATTTGTGGAATATTTGAAATAATTATATGGTGGGAAGTAATAAATTATAAGAGTTATTATTGCCACACCAATTCCTATATAAATTACTAAAGATTTGCACATGAATGGTGTGGCGCTAATAAACATTGGCGTAGCAATAGAAACAAAAACTCTCGAAATTATTCCCCCCATGTACCTTACCTACTAATAATTACTACTTTATAACAATGCATTTATTAGTTCTGAATTGCGATACTATCCACATTCTATTAGTTATATTAATGTTTGGCACCAAAAATATTCCTTTAGATTGACACGTGTAATTAATCTATCTTACCAATACTGCTCATGTATTAAATTCTTCTTTAAGTGTGCCAGTAAAATATTGTATTTCTGCAAAGTTTTGTACTGCATATTTTTGCAGTTTAGTACTTGGTAGTTGTTGTCTATGTACTTTTGTTGCCGTTGTCTATGGTCACATGTGCGGGTGTCCCAGGGGTAAAGGACTTGCCTTCACTTAGAAGAGCGGGAGAACTTGTCCTACATGTGTTCTAAAATTTTCTATTTGATCAAGATTCAAATTTTATAAAATCAAATTTTCCATTGTTTTGTAACTTAAAATATTGCGGGAAAAACAACATCTGTTTCAGATTCAATCCAACTCTTCTGAGTCAGTCCATCGTGTTCACCTAAACTTGATAAATTCTCCAAACTCTCCCGTATGATTCAAGAGCTTTGCATTCCTTCTCTCTCTTATGACATGTTCTTGTTTTTTGTTTTCTTTCTTGAATCAAGTATCCAGACCTCTTTGAACTCTCAACTAATTCTTAGGGCACATGTATTCTCTTACCCTCTCCCCACCCCACCCAGTAATTTCTGGGATAAATTCTTGCTATCACTCCTAATAAGAATTTGAATCCAAAACCCCTATTTCTTGGGATGTGATCTTAACTTATCTTCTGTTTATTAATAATATATGGAGTGAGAATATGTGAAAGAAATTAAATCAGGTATAGTTTGAATCTAGTTAGGGTATAAATCTTCTTTACTTGGGAATCATGTCACACTCATGATCATTCTTCAAATCATGTATCGAGTATTTGTCTTGGACTAAATGATCTAATAATATGGCTTTTGTGTCTCGAGCATAGTATACTAACACTTTAGACCCCCTGAGTACGTAAATTTCTAGTGCCCCCTCAATCTCTAAGATGTATTATAAAGTAGTACACGACCATCTTTCATGATATTGTGATTTGACGTGGATAATGTTAAAACCATAACCAAGCCCACTAGAATCACCCATATAACGGATAAAGTGTTAGAGAATGATAGTGTTTCATCAGATCGTTCGATGGTTTGCACAGTGTGAATCACGTGATCTAGAAGAGATCATCAGATTGATCTTATAAAATTGTTTGCTAATGGAGGATCAAGATTACCCAAATCTTAATCTTAAGTAGATCCAGATTCACCTTGTCAGTCCCAAGCTGGTGCCGACTACTAACAGTAGGTGACGAATTAGAGATTGGATCCGATTTCTTTACTATAAAATCAAAGTTTTAAATTTGGTCGACTTTGACCAATCCAAGATTCGGAGAGAGACATAAGATGCGACAACAACTAATAGCACCCATCCCACCCAAAGCCCATTAACAACACAATATCCTCCACATATTTTGGTTTCCTAGGGATCAGTAAAGATTTTCTTATCGATTCATTTTCTAAGGAATCCCTAGGAATAATTTGGAATCTCAGCCATAAACTAGATGCCATGTGTGATGTGCGGAAGTGGTATTATTAATTAATTATATAATAAATTATTAGTTATATAAATTAAAATGGGTTTAGGCTAAAACCCCATTATATTTTATACTAAACAAAGCCAAAAGCAAGAAATACTAAATCTAATACAAAATTATTAACGTTCGCTCAACCAACGTACGCAACAAACTGCTTATCGTCACTATTTTCTATTAGGAATGTAAGAAAATGATCATAAATTATTATTAAGTTTGTAAATTTCGATAATTATTAAAACAGATAAATAATACTTTTTATTTTATTTTATTATTGTAGAATATAATATTACAATATCACTAGAGTGTGGAGTTGCTCGATTGTCTGTCCCCCCTCCTTCTGGAACTAATAACCTAAAGAATTTGTGGTCCATTAATCCAGAACTTTGAACAGAGACTAAAACCAGACTGATGGAAATGCAAGTGGAGACATCATGCAAGAGAGAGGAAGTTGCCTATATATATATATATATATATATATATATATATATATATATATATATATATATATATATATTATATTATGGTCCCCAGTCCCCACTTGTTGAATCAATATTTTCCTAACTTAATTTATTTAAATTTTAACGTAAGATTTACATAGCAAAATAGCAATATTAATAGCAAACAAGTAGAGAAGTCAATGGATTGGGGACAAATGGGACGGGGTATCAATTCAAGACAATCAGATCAAGTACGATAAGATAAGATAAGATATTAGACTCTATTTAACAAATTTATCGAATCTTCTAAAAATTTGGAAAAAAAAAATGATTGAAAAGGGATTAGTGAAAAAAATCAGTGAATAATCGAATGAGTCAAAAAAATTGTCAATTATTTAAAAAATTGGTGTTTATTTTAGTTTACATCTTTGCACAATTTTTTTTTATTTTTGTGGCCCAAATGATCTCTGTCAAATAATATTGTGGAATTGGAATTCAGTTGATATGATTAGATTGGGTCCTTGAGGAATTTTGATTCTTATAAATCACAGTACCTTAATCGAACTACAAAGTAATAAATCAGATTATATTTAATCCTAAAAATAAAATAGATACATACCTAACTAAAAATGATATTTAACGATGTTTATGAAAAAGAAATAGATGACAACTTTTATATTAAAAAAAGAAAAAATTACTTAAAAGATGCTTGCATAAGGATTTCTTTCTAAATAGTCTCTAAGATTTTTCCGATAGCTTGGCATGACATTTAGTAAACTTTTTCTTTCTAAATGATCCCTAGACTTTATCTTTCATATTTTTCATGATTGAATGTCTTAACAATTCGGCTTCATTAGTTTCATTCAAAAATTAGATTTTAACATCTCAATTGAGTTTCAGAGATTTTATTCCGTCGGAAAGGATTTAAGAAAGAAGATTAAATCATTTTCAAGGATTTATTCACCTTTTTTTTTTTCTCTTAGTTTTTGGATAAAAATCGACTAAGAATGGTTCTTTTGGATTGAAATCATCTAAACAAATCGTTGTCTCAAGTTTTTAATCAATCTTTCCATGTATTTTAATCAAAAAAATTCAAAAATTAAAAATAGATGTGTTTTACCGGTCTTTTAGTTTAAAATTTGACGAACTTGACACTAAATAAAAAAACGTCGAGTTTGACATTAATAAAAAGTGATGAACTTAACAATAAATAAAAAAGCGATGAGTTCCCCAGTAACAAGGGTCATTAAGAAATAAAAAAAAGTTAATTAAATGTCCTATAAAGTTATCGTGCAAAACTTATGGACTATTTAAAAAGAAACCATTCTATCAAGGTCTTTTAAATAATTTTTCCTAAAAAAATCTTTATTGTAATATCCTCTTTTAATGCGGAAAAAATCACTAAGGACACCATTTTCTGTAGTGTCGGTAAGAGAAGAATACAATTTTTCTCACTAAATTTCTAATTCATAAAATTTGATTTCTTACTGATTTGTCAGGAGTTCTCTACCATTACCCAAGCACATGAGGGAGGGGACAAAGTTGGAGTGTAGGGAAGATGGTTTTTTTTTTTTTTCTTCCATTTAATTTTATTGGCAGTGTTGCGTTGCGGTCAAGCCAAGTTGTCCACGATGTGGCAGTCTGGTCATGAGATATGACACAAATCTCTAAAACAAAGGAATGGTATGGATCCTAATTGCTAAGGTGATAATCATTTTTGTTTATTCGGGACGTGCAATGTAAGTAATAGAACCTGATTTTAATAAAAAGGAAAATTACTTTATAGACCCTGAGTGTGGGGACGTCTTTCCAAATGCACCCCCTTTGCCCCCATCAAACAACAAACACAAAACATGGAAATTGTAGAGATAATTCATCAAGATCAACAATAGAGATTATCAAGATCAATGATTTGAATAGTTGATCTCAACAATTCATGTTCAAATGTTGAGACCAATGATTGTACAAATATCGATCTTGACAATTTGAATTATTGATCATAAAGATTCATGTTCAAATGTCGAGATCGACAATTGTAAAAGTTTGATCTTGATGACTGGATAAAAGTTTGATCTCAATGGTTTGAATTGTCAATTTCGACAATTTGAGACATCAATCTTAACAATTGAAGGGTGGGAGAGGATCCTCGGTGGTATGTGATCCCTGCAGCTTCCGGCTTTTAAGTAGTTGAGATTGATATGTTGAAAAGAAAATCTAACACCTCAACCTTGTAAGAATCATATATGGTGTAGATCAGATTTAAAAAAAAAAAAAAAAAAAAAACAACTTTTTGAGCTTGACGAAGACTTTGAAAATGGACGGTTCATGAACTCCAACTTTTTAATAAAAGGGGTTTATGTTTATCTGTGACATGGCTTTCAATCAACCATCCAAGACCACTTCAGGGAATTGTAGGGATCACGTACTATAGAGGGGATCTGCTCCCTTGAAGGGTGGGGCGAGGGGGCGTTACCGTTTAAAATTAGGAGTTGTTTAGAAAGAAATCCCTCCACCTTTGTCACCTAAATACCTTTGTAGAAAACTCTAAATTATTATTTTTTTTCAAATAATCTCATCTACTATTTCAAATGATTTTTATTTTAGGTTGAAGGGGAAGGTATTGGGATCATTTTGAATTAGAGAAGACCGACGCCATGGTGGCCCTATAAGCATTTTTGTCAATATTTGAGATCCAAATATATGTTTTTGAACTAATGAGATTGCATCCATTGACTTAGGTCTTCTCTAACTGGTTTCACCCCTATAAACACCATTTGTTTCAACCTCTGACAAACAATCTTCTATTTTCTCCCTAAAATATATCTTCAAGGAGTCCAAATTCTATGATAAATTAATTTTACCCTACTTGATCTCATCTTTAACCCATCATTTTCAATATCACTTTCACCTCTTTAGAAAACCATGATTTTTCTACAGAAAAATTCCATCGCATTCTACTTCAGAATCCATCGATCACGTTGAGCTTTACTTTATATAAACTTTCCTGAAAATCATCCATATGGGACCGACCACCAAGTATGATGATTTTACACTACAAAGTCTGTTTTAACAACTATTTGTAATTTTTTTTTGCAATTGAAATTGCATATAATGGAATAAATAAGTTCATTTGTTGGTGAGTAGATTCCATAGGCCATGTCTAGTATTATCGTATTTTTTTCTTTTTAAAAAAACAAAATTAATTTAATAAAAAGTAATAATATCTTTCTTAAAAATTATTTAAGATTTTTTTTTTTGGTGTGTTTCTATCAATTTGAGAAACCCCAAAATTTTGAGAGAATTTTCTAAAAATAGGGTCTTGTTAACATGTTCCGCACGTTAAAGTGCAATAAATACACTTTGAAAATTGGATTTTGTATAAAAAATACCATTAAAATTTTATTTTTACAAAAATACCCTCGTATTCTTATTTCCAATGTGCATTTATTGCATTTTAATGTGTGCCCAGAGGGCACGCATTAACAAAACCCCTAAAAGTGAGAGTGGATCCTCTATAGAGCATCTTCCTTGTGGTACCTTTTAATTAGTAGAGATTGAAATATTGAAAATAAAATCAGATAACTTAGCCTTGTATTGATCACGGTGTTGATGAGATTTGAATGTTTTTTTTTTTTTTTTTTTTGTTGAAAAAATTAATATTTATTGAATCTGATGAAGGCTTTGAAGATGGACGTCCACGACCTCACAGATTTTATGAGTATGTGACGTGGCTGTCTTTCAATCATCTAATATCATTACAGGAAATTACAGGGAAGATGCACTATAGAGGATCCGCTTTCTCTAAAGTATTACAAAGCATTTGTAACGGAGACATCGTAATTACAAAACTTAATTAAAATGTACCAAGTAGGACCTGTTTTTCAAGAATAACTCGGGACATTCCCTATGCATTAAAACACTATTTTCAAGATTAAGAGTAGATTCATGAACAACTAGTGACTTTTGTACCTTCAAAAGGATATTATTGTATTACATAAAGTAGAAAGCACGTGAGATGTAACCCCATTATATTATAATTATAAGAGAAAGAAGTAATCATTTAACATAAACCTATTTGGGTCCACCCCACCCCCCTAACCCCCATGGTTCATTCTCATACTCTCCTATCTTGACATGTGCTACCAACTTAAGGAACATTATTCTCTAATGTTAGGTAGGGCAAAAGGCAAGTACTTTCAAGTTAGCTTCATTGCTTATATTTTAATCAAAGTTTAATTTAACATGGTATACATGGGCCATGGGACTTCTTTTTAAGTTTTCAATTATTAAAATAACACTGAATGAGTGAGAGAAGAGTTCCTAGTAAAGAAATAAAATTCAGAGCGCATTGATGGTTGATTCGAATCCCATCAAATTTTTAGAGTGGGAAAATCACTTATTCTTTAAATCAACATTTTAAAGATCTTGTCGAATCGCATGGAGATACAGTCAGACTCAATCAGATCAATTGGAAAAAAAAATTTATCCCACTTTTAGAACAATAAGAAAATGATATTTGTGGGATAAAAGAAGGATGGGTCCATGGTGAGAGTGATTAAATTAATTAATTGGGGTATGACGATTCTACTCTTTTTCCTAAGGGAAAATTACTTAAAGGTCCCTTGCGGCGGGACTTCTTTCTAAATAGTCATTAAGTTTTGGACAATCTCTTAATAGTCCATTTAGTAAACTTTTCTTTTATTAATAGTCCTTGGACTTTATCTCCCATATTTTCATGATTGAATGTCTTAATTGTTCAAACTCATCATTTTCATAAATTTTTTTTTGTATTTTTGACATCTTAATTGGGTTTCGGAGACATCATTCCATCAACAAAGATTTAAGAATAATAAAGAAGTCATTTTCAAACAGTTTGAAGATGTATGTAAAAAAAATTAGGATTTTTTCAAATTTTTTTAGCTTTTGAATGAAAATCAATTAAGAATAGTTCTTTTAAGTTGAAATCATCTAAACAAATCCTTATCTCAAGTTTTTGGTCGATTTTTTCATGTATTTTAGTTGAAAAAATTAAAAAAAATTGAAAATGGGTGAATTTTACTAGTGGTGAACACAACAATAAATAAAAAGCGTCGAGTTCAACAATAAATGGTGGTGAGTGTGATAGGAAAAATTGTGAACTTGACAATAAATAATGGTGAGTTTGATAGTAAATAAAAAGCGTCGAATAAATAAAAAAACAATGAGTTCGCCAATAATGAGGGACCATTAGAAAAGTTTACTAAATGTCCTACAAAGTTACTGTCATAAATTTAGGGACCATTTTAAAAAAGAAAAGTTTACTAAATGTCCTACAAAGTTACTGTCAAAAAATTTAGGGACTAATTAGAAAGAAGTCTCTTTGAGAGGGTCCTTTAAGTAATTTTCCATTTTTCTAAAGTGGGCTGGGGACGACCATTTTCTTTGGGTTGGCTGATTTGGACTGGTATGAAGTGGTCATCATCATCGATCTCCTTGAGAAGTGTACCTCATGGAACGCTGTGGGCTGTGGGGACTACATCTCAGTCACTTAAAGGGACACTTTTTAATGCCTTTTTTTTTTCTCCACTTTATTTTGATGGAGAGGAAATGGGGCCTAGTGTTGTGTCACTAATGAAAATTATGGTACCTAGTTCTCAATGAGTGTAGATCCCGTACACTAGGGAGTTGTTGTGTAGCAATCCAACTCACTAGTTTCACTCTAACAGGCCCAGTAAGGCACTAACATGTATGCTTTTCTCCATCCTAATTAAGTGGGCCTAATTGGAGAAAATTTGCATGATTGGTGACTTCTAAGTAGTGGATTCAAGTATTTTTGGTCATGTTATATATGAACAGGTTAGTGGGTGGATTCATACATTCATAAAGGGAAGTAGGGTTGCAACCCAAGTCTCTGGACCACTAGACCAGCACTCACTCTCAATCTTATCTTCTGTCGTGTCTAGTTTTCTTTTCTTCCTTGTTTATCACACATGTACCTAACCATCCTTATGTGTGTAATATTTTCTTGTACAAAATAATCTACTTTTCTTTGAAAAAATGGTATTTTAGAAATGCCCCCTTGTAAAATTTGTGATATCAGGTTTACCACCTTGATGGTAAGTCAACTTTGTTTACAATTGTAGGAGATACGATCTCATGTGAAGGGGTAATCCTGTGATGTAACAACACAAGTGCACGCGAGGGAGAGGGTATGATACTATGATTCAAGTAGGGAAATAAAATTTCATGTATGATGTATGAGAAAGGTACAAAATCGTCTATATAAAAGTTAAACTCCCATAAATTTGCTTCTGACTTGATCTTTGGAGTGATTTCAGATGAGGTCATTGGAGAATCTCAAGAGAAAGAAGTCATTAGACTCAATCATTCCTAGTACCAGATTTTAACCAAAGACAATAATCATTAATTGAACAATTAAAATTAAGCAATTAACAGAGCATAAAGAAGATGCATCACTCAATAAAATGTTTATCAATCCTCTTCAATGGAGAAATATTTCTTGGCATCCAAATTGCAATTTTTCTTAGTATTTTATTTTTGATAAAAATTATTTTTAATAAACAAACGGATTAGTGGCTAGTAACTTGTACGTGAAGGCGGGTTTGGAATCCAAGTCATGGTATCAACATTCAATGGCACTCACAGACTCAAATGGACCTCAAACAAAGTTATAGGTAAGGTAGATGCATCGCTATCAAGCTTTGAGAGTTCAAGACTTCAAGTAGTCTTGCTTACTTCAAAAAAAAACAAAACTGTTGGCAAAATAATTCTAACCAATCAAGTATTTTATATTATACTATTGGTGGTCCTTAGTCCGAGTAAAGGAAACAAAATTACAACAGGTCGTAGTCGGTGTGAAAATTTTGCTTCATGTAGTCAGAATTGATATCAACGCAATTAAGTTAACAAGAGGTGGTTTTACAAAAGAGTTGGGATCCAAAACGGTGTCCCTCTCCCAATCAAGGTCAAGTGGCACCCCATTTTATACCACGTAGAATTTTTGGTGATCCATTGACCGTATGGATAAATGCTCCATCCCTTGCTAAATCTACACACAAAAGATAAGTTTGATTGGTGATGTGCATCTATTGATAATAGCATTGTCATTAGAATGATTTCTAATCGTTGGATTTAAATTCATTTTCAAGAGCTTAAATCTAATGGATACAAGTTATCAAACACTATGATTTTTAGTGCGTAGGTTCACCAATGGATGGACCACATATCCATACCGTAAGTGACTCTCCAAAAATGCCACGTTGCTTAAAATGGGGTGCTATCTGACTTTGGCTAGGAATCGAACGTTCTAGATCCCTACCCTTTACAAAATGGGTCTTGTAAATAAGGGCACACATTAAAATGCATTAAATACACCTTGGGAACAATTATCTGAGGCTATTTTTAGTTCTTTTAAAAAAAAATCCTTTTTGAGGGCATTTTCATACAAAATCCAGACCTCAAGGTGTATTTATTGCACTTTAATGTGTGCCCTTAGGACACACATCGACAAAATCCTATCCACTTTGATGTAGGAACACAATTTTGTTTAGTAAAATCAAAAGTAGAAGAGTTTGTAGTATTGGGATCAATGGGCATAATTATTGAGAATGGTAGTGCGGTGTACTATAGTATCATATCCAAGTAGAATGAGAGGTTTAGAAATCCAAGAAATCCCAATACCCAAATAACTGCACACCCAAGATCCCAGAACTACAATTCTCAACAATTTTGAAGTGGTGCAAACAGTGAGACCTTTTCCATGGATTTCTGAGTCTCACACTTTATGTGGGCATGAGGCCAAAGTTTTAAAGTAGAAACACAGAGGTTGGATGGAATTGCAAAAAGGAAAATGCTGGAATGACACAAACGGAGACGTGACAAAAATGATGTGGTGGCACGTACATAATCGTAGATGCTTTTTACACATATCTCGCAGAAAAACATCTACGGTAATGTGCATAACACCATAAGTTTTTGTCACCCTTGTGTCACCCCCACCACGACTCTTGCAAAAAAAAGGCATAAAGCAGAGGCCACATGAGGAAAGGTATCTCTCCTTTTTATTCAGTATCGTGACTTAAGTGAGCCCAGCTAAAAAGTCAATTATTTGTCTTGGGACTTGAGTACTACCAACCAACTTCAACTATGTTCGTCCTATGTTTTTATCTTGCTTGGCCTCCTATGGTTTTTCATTTTTATCTTTAATAAACCTTTAATTTTTGTTTTTTTAATGTAATTTCTTGATTAATCAAATTTAACCACTTCTCCGATTTGCCAATGTGTCACAATCTTGTTCCACGATAGAGTACATTAGTGATGTGCACGGGCGATGAATGACTTGGACATGGTGTGATTAATGGGCATGACATATTATGATTTGGAAGTAAGATCAACTATGCTTTATTACTTGTATAAATTGAATGTAATGTAGTGAGGATATTAAGAAGGATGAGTGGAGATATTAAGAAGGATCAAATTAGAAATGAACTCGTTAGAAAAAATGTAAGAGACGCTCCAATAGGCAATAAACTAAGAGAAAATCGATTAGATGGTTGGGCATGTTTAAAGTAGACTATTTATATTCTCAATTAGAAGGAATTTACAAGTTAAAGTGAAAATGAGCACATTTTCAATAACAGAAGACATGACTCTTGTTCAATCACAAATCTTTAGGACAATAGTTCCATTATGATGATGTGTACCTGGCTGAGGGAGGAGATTTCTGGGACTGTTCAATCCCATTGTAAAGATAGACCAAGATCTATGTCTATCAATGTACCAAAAGACAGAAATACATTTTTGAGGAGTTTACCTACCAAAAGAGGATAAAGGGGTTTACAGGGACATCTTGTGGCTCTGTACCCCAAAGGCCTAAACGTCGACGTGGACTAGTCCACTGGCATACACTCACCATATGGTGGGGCTTTTAACAGGCTGGGCCTGGGCATCGGATTTTGACTTCTTGCGGTGGGTCCGAGCCTGAATCCAATCCTCAAGCCAGTATGCCTCTATGGTTCAGGCCCAGCTTCAATATTAATCAGATTAGTAGTATGAATTGGGACCACCTCAATCATGAATGTCTTAATTCGGGTCTTTGACATCTAACACACATTGGGTTGGGCCACATCCAGATCTTTTAAACCTTTCTAGACCCAGACATTACTTGGGCCTGAGATTTATTATATGGGCCGAGTCTGATCTAACTATCCCTGACCCAGTTTGCTACTAATATTAACCTAGTTGACCATAGGGCTAGAACGACAATAATGAGCGAGGTTCATGTCAAGATGGAGACCAATCTGACTCAAATCCAAGTTTCAAATTGGATTCAGATTCCATGGACAAACCCATGTTGAGCAACAAAAACCTCCCTAAACATGGACCGATTTCAGGTTGAGTTTGTCCAAATTACAACCCTAGTTAGGCCCATACAACTAGATTGACTCATACTAAAGTCATGTAACATATTAACATTATTTTCCAAAATCTCAGGAATTCTCATTATAATAGCTATTATTTTCTAAAGCCCAAACCACCATAATTTCATAACTACAAGCATTATGTGGTTGAAGGCTTCCGGGGGTGTACATAAATAATGAGACAGACATATAACATAAACATAAACTTGAATAAATGGTGTGTGTGCGTGTCCACTAGTTTGTTGGTTAGGTTTCCTCAGCTTATAACGAAAAATGGTCCCCCAGAACCAATTCCACCATCCATGGATTTCTGTCTCAACGTGGTCGATCTATCCCTTCCTTTGCTCCCACAGCCCCACTCAATCGTTCACATCATTGCAGAAAGTGAGGAATTCTTACCTACACTTGCTGCCTGGTTGCTTACTATGCTATTGATAAGGCTTGGGCGACGTCCATCCAAATGGTCCATACTGACATGAAATAAGTGTAGCACTAGCGACGATGATAGTGATTTATGATGTTTGGGTGCAAGGAAATGGGATAAGATTAGTTAACATTTTAATAAATCCCAATTCATGAATCCTCTTGCAATAGGTCTTTTACTTTATATAAAGCCCATTATTGGTAGTTGGAAAAGGTGAATGTGCTTTATCCTTTCTTTCTTTCACATTTGAAATAGCACAAAATAGCCATTAAAATGATAAGGCTCTTTGCTTGGAACCTTGCATATGGCAATGGAGGCACATCCTCTTGAATGGGTCATGTGACATGACCAATTGACTATTTTAGTTTAGTTAATAATTAGGAACTTGTAATAATAATAATAATAATTATTATTATTTTTAATACTACACTACGACTAGGGCTACCAATGGAATGGAGCAGACTTGAAATCTGATCCTTTCCAATCAAATAACTACGGGTGAAGTGTTTGGGTTTCGATCAGATCTTGTAATGTGTTTGAAACATATACATGATGTGTATTGTTTTTTTTTTTTTTTTAACTTATATATAATGTTATATATATATATATATATATATATATATATATATATATATATATATATATATATATATATATATATTTAATTAAATTGAATAGGATTGGATCAGGACCCCCATCTAGAAATATTGATTTTTTATGATAAGATCTCTTTCTCATATGTTTGTTAAAAGTGTAATGATTTTGTAACTCAACCTAACATGGTAACTCAAAAACTCAACTGACTTGTACCCTACAAGAATCGTAGATTTTCTCTCTCGAGATACACCTCTGCATATCCCTATAAAACATGCCAGGTTGAGTTACAAAATCAGCACTCTTGTTAAAAATAGAAAATTTGATTTTTATTTGTATTATTACTTTTTCCAAAGTCTTTAGGCTGATTATTTTTATGGATATTTTAGAAATACCCCCCGTTAAATTGGTGATATTAGGTTTACCCCTTGCAAACTGCAAGGTTAGTTTTACCCCCATGACAGTAAGTCAACCTCATTTTTTCTTGATGATTTAATGGTAAATTTTTAATTTTTTTTTTAAATGCTCTTCAAAAATTTAAATAACTAAATCAAAATCCACCTATTAAATCATCAAGAAAAAACAACCTTGCCTTACAGGCAAGGGGGTAAATCTAATATCATCAATTTAACATGGGGTATTTCTAAAATACCCTATTTTTATTTAATTATTAGAGTTTTGCGGCTAATATTTTGTGAGAGCAAACGAATTAATTATGTTGTTCTTAAGTATAATTAACATGAGAATCGCTTAATTGAAAAGGTGGGCTTTTTCTTCACGTTGCCCATTATGTTGAAAAATGGGCTCCATTAAACATACCTATTTTACCTTCTTTGTATTTTTTTAACATGGTAGTATTGGATAGGGTCGTCAAGGGATTGGATAAGGAACTCAAATCCAATCCATTCCGATCTAATATTTTTGGATTTGGATCGAGGATTTGGTTTCCTATGAGGATTGGATTTGATGGCCCATTGGATTGGTTTTAAATCAACATATCCAGATCCAATAGCCCTGATCTGATAAAATGTTACAAAGTTTGTAAATTATACTATATATTTTACTTATATTTTGTATATCATTGGCTCAAAATCAATCCAATCCAGAGTCCAGACACTATCCATTAATAACCCTAGAATGGGAGATTTATAATCAAGTTTTATTAAAAAAAAAAAAAAAATTGAATTTCGTGTGTGTGACGGAGTCAACTTTCCTTGGGCCTATAGAATGGGAGCCCGGGAAAGGTAATTATATGGGCTAAGTCCAGTAGTTATAAATAACAACCACCAATAATAAAGTACCACATGGATCGTTACCATCAATAATTGACGGTCAGGATCTAAACATCGTCTTGTTCCTCGTCCTCTTCCTTACTCCATTTTTTTCCTTGTAAGTTTCTTACCTCTCCATCCCTCCCACCTCTTCCCAACTTTTCTTTCTTGTTGCCTACCTTTTCCTTACCAACGCTTTGGAAAAAAAAAAAAAAAAAAACAGAATTTTTGCATGAGTTTCAAAATCATGTTTCTTCTCTTTGGTCCAATTTCATGGTATCAAAATTATATATATAATAATATGTATGTATGGTTAGCGTTCTTTTGACAAAATCCTAGGCAATATTCTAGACAAAGTATTTTGTCGTATATGGGTTAAACATTTTGGAATGGGCTATTTATTATTATTTTTTTGGATGATCTCTATGATTAAAAAAACCAGTCACTTCTGAAATTTCCAACCCTAGTTTATATAAGTGGAAAAATTGTGAACTATCAATTTTTTACCATTAGTTTGTAACCACTTTTCTTGGGGTTAGAAATTTTAGAATTGACTGATTTTTTGTGAGGATGATCTACTTGCTATATAGATCATTCTCACAAAAAATCAGCCAATTTCAAAACTTGTTAGTCATGTAAGACAAAATTTTGTATAGAATATTACTTAGGATTTTGTCAAAATGACTCAACATTTTCTATATATATATATATGTGGAATGCCAAGATCTCATGGGGATGTTAACATTGTCCAATACTTTTTTACTTAATAATATACCTTCTCATTTTGTTTTTTAATGAAAAAAATAATGATATATTAGTTTTTTACAGAGTAAATACATTTATTATGTAATTAATAAATGTATTTATTATGTTGGCATTGATTATCAAAGCATTTACTAAAAACAAATGTTTAATTCAAAATATTTAAATGCTCATATAATTTATTATGTAAACAAAGATTTATCATGTAAAAGACAAATACACCCTTTGTCTTTTTTATTAAAAGACAAAACGAAGAGGGATATTATTAAAAAAAAAATGTTAGACAATGCTAACATCCCCCTGATGTATTAGACATTAGCATTCTTATATATATATAAATTAGATTATTTTGTAAACCTTGAAATTCCAAACCCTAGACAACCTTGATGGTCACTAGGGAGGATTTTTCCATTAACCTTGAGATGTGCATACTTTCAATCCTTTTAAAATTCCTTATTTTGAGGTGTAGTACTTGTCAAAAAAATTCTAATACTTAAGTTAGATTCACTGTAAAACTTTAGTCAAAGTTACATTATATATAATTCTTACTCTTTCTTTTGTTACCGATGCATCCATATCTATTTTTTATAATTTTCGATGATATAAATTATCATTTTTCGTGAATGTGTAGATAATACAGTCGTGACTTAAGAGTCTTTAGTTCTGATTCTTATATCGATCAACTCTTGTAATGTGATCCCTTTAAGGTAATAGATACTTTCTTGCCTCCAAGCTCTCGAGAGATAAATATTCATCATTTCCAACATAGATGGACACGTGACCTAGGATTGAAGACTTGGCCATTCTGTAAATTGGGTTTTAATGAGGTATTTTTGTTGCTAGATATCTCATTAAGGATCCATAGACATTAAATCTGATCGTGGTGAATGTTGCATATCTTTGAGAGTTGTGCTACACTGCTTGCATTGGACACTGGGTCTAACACTAAGTTGACCTGACACTGCACAAATAATCATTGATTTATTTCCTCAAGATACAAACTAAAAAATCAATGATTCTCTACGCACTACTAGGTCAATTCAGTGTTGGACCCAATGTCCAACACGGGAAGTAAAACATTTTCCTATCTTTTAATACTTATCTACAAATATTCAGTAATTGATTTAAATGAGTATGATGAGTTAATTTAGTAGTAAGAAAGGTATATTGGCAAAACACTTGATCACTACCTACACTTGTCAATTATGCCACGTCAGCCCTAGGTTGTTTTGATTTGATTCTATTTGTCTGTGTTGTTTTGATAGATTGTAAAGAGGACATGGTTCTAGATGGTTTTATAAGTTCTATATATAATCATTATGCTCTCATTAGTGGGCATGGTGGTTATTCTTCTTTATCTATTATGTTACTTGATGATCATTTTGTTATTTCTCGTACATGTTGCATTCTTATGTTCATACATTATTGAATGATTACGTAGTAAAAGGATAAGAGTTAACCTCATAATATAAAAAAAAAAGGAGTTTGGATATTATGACTCTTCAAGTGGCATACTCAATCGACTCCCTGACTTGGATAAGTTTGGGAACCATAGATTTGTACGTCTCAGAATGCACTTTTTTTGTGGGGAAGTGCAATTATGTATCACAAGGTGTACAAATCTACGATTCTTGAACTTGTCACATCAAGAAGTCGATTGAGTAGGCCACCTGGTGAGTCTTATTATCACAACTCTAAAAAGAAAAAAACCTCACCCGGTAACCCTTCAAAAAAATATTATTAATAAATCAGATTTCTCTTGGATGGCTGTTAACATATCCTTTATTAATGGATAATTTTATATAAAGGTGCCTTACAACCACCAAATTTGATAAAGTAGACAATTAATTTTCTTCTTTCATTTGATACTCTGTTCTAAAAAAGAAAAAGAAAAGAATTGACAGTGATTCTCACATTGCTAATGTAGAGGTGCAGACATCGTTGTGTAAATATCTTGTATTTTGTTGTCCATGACCCCAATTTCTTCAAGAGTACGAAAAAGGATAATTGTGTAATTTTTTTTTAAAGGATTTTCTATTTTTAGGAATTTTAGCTTTAAAGAATTTTATATATTTTGATAACTCTCGATTACGTAAATAGATATTTCTAGGACTGTAAAACTTATGATAAATTAATGATTATTTTTATTTTATTCCGTGGATGTAGGCACACAATCAAACCATGTAGGTCTTTGTGTTTTATATGATTGTGTTATATTTTTCTACTTCGTTTTTTCACACACATAACCATAGATGTTTTTCACTTTTATCCAATGAAAAACATGTACGACTATGTACATCCATCCATGTCAGCAATGTGAGAATCAATCTCAATTTCAATAATGTTACTTCAATATTTTCCAAGAAAGAAATGTAGCTGATTCTAAGCAAGAAATTTGAGAAGATAGGCCAATCGATATCTCCCCATCTTAGCTAGCTGGAGATAGGACCCTCACCCGATAATACGTTACATTCGTGATCCACGAAATTAATTGTCAGTAATTATAGGGGAAAAGTCTTTGTGTGGGACCCACTATTGATAAGGGCCCACCTCAAAGAGAGAGAGAGAAAAAAAAAGGGCCCTCATCTGATCGTTGATTGGTCCAACTCCCTTTGAACTTAGAAGGTGATCGACAAAAAAATCAAATCACCACTTGCAACAAGAAAAAAGGCAAATGCTCCACTCGAAGAATACTGCCAAGCTCTATGTGCAAGTCAATTTTAATTGATGAATCCATACGCATACACTCTGACTTGACTCTAGAGAAAAGATTCTCATTAATTAATTAAGAGGACCTTTCTAGCGGTCAATAAGGGTCCAAACCAACAGCTGTGACGAAAAGATAACCACTCATTTTTTATGGATTAATATGGACCATGGAAGAATTTTCCAAGATAAAAAATGATTGGGGACAAGAAATATTGCATCCAAACGTGTAAACATATGGTGGAATTTTTGTTCAACAAAAGTTGTTGCAATGTCGGACTTACTTTTCTCTCTCTCTCTCTCTCTCTCTCTCTCTCTCTCTCTCTTCTAGCGGATCCTTTATAGCTCCATCCAACGGTTGAGGATGCGCCACATCATTAAGATGATTTTATCGACTGCTCATTTTCAAATGTTAGAATAGGGTTCAAAAATTATAATTTTGAAATCCATCATGTCTGTATTGCTTTTTATTTATGGTATGTTTGATTGCATGAAAAATGATTTTCCATGGGATTTAAAATCCATGAAAAAATAATTGTGAAAAATAGGTAGGGTTGGAAGATCAAATTCCATTGTTTGATTTTACTCGGATAAAATCATGAAAAAAATATGAGAAAAAAGAAGAAGAAGAAGGAGAGGAGGGAGAGAGGAAGAAGTAGATGAGGAAAAGGGAGGGGGGAGGATGTAACAGTGGTGACGACGATGATGGCGAATGAGGTAAGTGAGGAAGAAGAAGGGAGAACGTTGTAATGGTGGTGGTGGTAACAGCGGAGGTAAGTGAGAAAAAAGATGATGAGGAAGATAAGGGGAGAACGTAGTAGTGGTGACGATGGAAGTGAGAGAGAGAGAGAGAGAAAGAGAGAAAAAATAGTTGGAGATGACGATGACAGAGACAGCGATGACGACGGACAACGACGAGGTTAATGTGATGGTGATAAGGAAGAAGAAAATATGAATGAGACAAAATTTAGGATGGAAAATATGGATGGATTTCACTTTCCCACTTATATGGGTGGAAAAGTGAAATCCATATTTTGGTGGACCTTTTGATTGGAGTGGAAAATGAATTTTCATTTTCATGTCCAACCAAACATTTGAAAAATGTCATTTTTTATGAAAATTAAATTTTCACCCTATTTTCCATGTACGATTAAACATACCCTTAGTTTGATGTTTTACTGGCTATAGAATAAGAGCCAGAGAGGATCCGTCCCAATGGGACCCCCCTACACCCCATACAATACGCATGAGTCTCCTGTGAAGTTAATTAGTATGCTTTTTTGTGGACTAAAACTTTTCCAAGATCTGACCCATTTACATCAATGAGGTCCTCAAACTTGTATAAATGTTCTCTACCACAAGGCCCTAATTAACACTAACTGCCCTCAATACAAGCTCCATGAGGTTCACCAAGAATTCATTCCACCTCATTATCTTATTTGCTCTCTCCTTCATTGTTGTCTTCACTGACCACTGTTATGGAGCAAGAGAATCTGATCCGTTAGATGAACTCATTAGGTATAAATGGAGGGTTGGTAGTACATTAAAATTTGATACTTTTGTAGCTGAGGGATATTCCAGTACTACTCCTGTGTATGTGGATCCTCATCAAGATGGTTTAAAGGAAGCTGATAAGATCAGTATCTTGCCAGGTCAACCTAAAGTTAAGTTTGATCAGTACTCGGGATACGTTACAGTAGATCCTAAGGCTGGGAGAGCACTGTTCTATTACTTTGTGGAGGCCTCAGAGGAACCTTCATCTAAACCTTTAGTGTTATGGCTTAATGGAGGTAATTTAACTTTCTTCTTGTTATGATCCTTTCATTGTCATCTTAATCATCAGTTCATCACTATATATCCTTTTTGGTGATGGTTTGTCGTCATTATCATGATCATGATCAAGATCAAGATCAAGATCATGATCATCATATAATTAATTTATTGTAATTTTCATCTGATGAAGAAGTTTTGAGGCTATTGCAGGACCTGGTTGTTCATCCTTTGGAAATGGAGCAATGATGGAATTAGGACCATTTAGAGTCAACAAAGATGGTCAAAGTCTATACGAAAATGAATACGCGTGGAACAAAGGTTAGTCCAATTGATTAACATTTGGTTTTTTGTGGTCAATTCAAATCATTAGTTTGATTTTTAAAACATGATTGATTGATAATTTTCCTCACTAAGGTTCAGAAAAAAGCCTTCATAGATAAAATTTCACTAAACTATTATATAATTTCAATAAGGAAAGAATTAACTGAGATAAGGTTGAATTAATTAATTAATTAATTACAATATGACACAGTTGCAAATGTGATCTTCTTGGAATCACCGGCTGGTGTTGGATTTTCATACTCAAACACAACATCTGATTATGAAAAAAGTGGAGATATAAGAACTGCACAAGATTCCTACACTTTCATGGTTAATTGGTTAGAGAGGTTCCCTCAGTACAAGACCAGAAATTTCTATATAGCAGGAGAGAGCTATGCAGGTCATTATGTCCCTCAACTCGCTCAAACCATACTTCAAAGAAATAAATTCTCAAATCAAACACTCGCCATCAACCTTCGAGGAATCGCAGTAAGTATTTTTTTGTTTTCTCTTAATATTTTTCTTAGCATTGTTGAAATATTCATTTTTGTATTGGAGTCAGAAAAATGAATTTTATTCTTTTGCCTGTCAAGGATTAGGTGTGCAAGGTTGTAAAATGATGGGTGAATTACTATTTTGTGAGCTGAAAATGAGTTATTTACTATTCGGGCTAACTGTTCATTTTAATTACCAAAATGTGAATGATCAAGTTTTTGTTAAATTTTTTTTCAGAACAGTAACAAATTCGGCGGTTTTAAACTGCCTATTTCGCAGGCTTAAAGTGTCTAATTGCGAAATTGTCACTTAAAACCTATGAAATAGTTACTTTAAAAACCTCCAAATTGTTATCATTCACATTTTGGTAATTAAAATGAACAGTGAGCTGGAATCATAAATTCATCAAAAGTTGATCACTTTTTTGTAAATATCCCTAAAAGGATTATCTATTTATGAACCACGAGGGGTTGGCTCAATGGCAATTTCAAATCCAATAAACAGTGAGAGTCTGTAGGTTGTGTTTGATACCCAATATGAGGGATGTCTCCTCGAGGCCACCTGTGAGGGCATACCCTCACTTACCTGGTGCGTGTGATGTGTGGGCATTACACATTACCAGGGGAGGGACCCATATGCCTTAGTCCAGACTCTGCCTCACCCGATCCCGCTGGTCAGATGTAAGTTCGGGTATCCCCATCATGAAAAAAAAAATGATTTTCTAATATAAAAGTAGATTTTTGACTGTAAAATTAAATCCCATATTTTGCTAAGCAAGGGATGGAACTGTTAGATTTACTTTGTATCAAACAGAGTTAACACAGGGGACAACCGAGTTGCACTCAATTTAGTCATGAACAGAGTTAACTTGGTCTGACGTGGCAAGGGCACAAAATTGTTGATTGGATTCTTGTGTATCCCGAAGCATCCAGAAAAACCGATCAACGGTTCTATACCTTGCCACTTCAGATCGAGTGAAAATACTCGAGTCAAAAAATTACTGTTCACATAATAATTTTCATATATAGTGAAACTTTCTCAACTCTCATCCATAGACGTAGGCATGGCCAAACCATGTAAATCTAGTGTATTTTTTTTTTTTTGTTTCTTTTTAATTCCATCATATACATCATTATATGGAAGATCCATGCTCACAAACTATGATTCAAATAGAGAAACTATCATATACCTTCAATCATATAATATGTTTAATTGATTTCTTTGGAAATATTTTTACGAGATCGAATATTTTCTCAGATAGGAAATGCATGGATTGATGATGAAACTGGCTTGAAAGGGATGTACGACTACTTTTGGACACACGCGCTCATTTCCGATAAAACCATTGCCGGTATTCATAAACATTGCAATTTTTCGAGCATGATCGGAAATCCCGTTGCTTGCAAAAAGTATATCTCTGATGCAGGTGTATCTATGGGTGACATCAACATCTACAATATCTATGCTCCATCTTGTATTCTCTCATCGGTAAATATTCTACTCTACGTATATATATTATACCATCTTATCAATTATATCTAGGAATGAAACAGCAGACTCCTCTTATCTTATATTGAAAAATTATGAATAATGATTTTCTGACACCCCGCCCTTGACGTGGCATGTGCTAGAACCATAGATTCTTTTTTCTCGGGATACACAACTGCACATATGTATGATGATGTACTGTTTTGTATCCTGAGAGATAAAAAATATATGGTTCTAGTCCATGCCACGTCAGGGGGTGTGTGTCAAAGGGGGCATCAGAAAATCACGACTCAAAAATTATATATTCTTTTTTATTTTGTTACAGAAAGGTACCATCCATTTTCATCCACATTGGAATTTAAATTTAAATTTAACATAGATACATGCATACATAATAATCTTGTAAAATTTTAATTATTTGTTATAGAAAAAGCATTTAGAAGTATTTGATCCCTGCACGAGGAAATATGTTTATGAGTACCTGAACCTTCCTCAAGTGCAAAAAGCCCTTCATGCCAACGTCACAGCTCTATCTTATCCATGGAGTTCCTGCAGGCATGGCCTATTTACATAACCTTTTTTTTTCTTTTTCAAATTTTACTTTCTTTATGAGTATTTTTTTTTTCCAACCATACGTGCCTAATGTTTTATGTTTTCAAATTAGTGACATCGTCGGTGGTTCAATATGGAACGACAGTCCAGAAACCATATTACCAATTATCCAAGAACTGATGGCAAGTGGGATAGGAGTGTGGATATACAGGTAAGACATGTTGGTTGATGAATGATTGTGTTTTGGATTTGAATTTGATCAAATTTGATCCGGTACTATTGGAGTTTCAATCAAGTTCTTGGGATCTAATAAGATATTGGCTAATTTCAAGAATCAAACATTAATATGCAGTGGGGACATAGACGGTAGAGTACCCGTAACATCCAGTCAGTACGCCATAGAAAAACTTATAACATCGGTCGAGACTCCTTGGTATCCTTGGTACTCTGACAGCGAGGTAATGACTAGCATCTTTGAATATTTATCAAACTGATTAGTTCTTAATTTTATCTTAATGGGCCAAGATTACTGTGAGCAATAGTTCCACATCGCCTGCATCTCAAGACCTTGGGTTATATATAAACCTGGGGCAATCCTCACCTTACAAGCTGATTTTGTGAGGATTAGTTAGGCTCATGGGCTTGTATATGGTATCAGAGTGGGTAACCACGTGGATGTAGGAGACACGTTACATGTGAGGGGGAGTGTGAGCGATAGTCCCACATGGCCTGGGTATCAAGACCTTGGGATATATATAAACCTGGGGCAATTCTTACCTTACAAGCCGGTTTTGTGAGGATGAGTTAGTCCATGGGCTTCTACAATTACTTATTCAATTAACCACTTTAATTTTGTCTCTCAAGGTTGGTGGATACGTCGAGGGGTACAAAAACTTGACATTTGTGACTATTAGGGAAGCTGGGCATTTTGTTCCAAGTTATCAGCCAGCAAGAGCCCTCAGCTTCTTCTCATATTTCTTGGAAGGAAAGCTTCCACCTACTTCATCATGGTGAAATTGTTGTCTTAATAAGGAGAAAGACTGGTACATTTCCATTGTTAGTCACCTAAGTAACCAGAACATGGAAAAAGAGCCGACGTGTGGGTGTGTCAAGCTCAAAACTTTTCTAGCATCCAGAGTGTCTTCAGAGTGTCATGGTACATCTCATCATTGCGTATCAAATATTTATTTGGCCATTGTTTGCTGTCCCCTGTTTCGCTTATTTTGTTATATCTACTCTCTCATATCAAACACTATACTATCATAAATGTCTAATAAAGAAAATAAAAAATATTTTATCAAATCGTACGTTGCAAAATAAAATCATGGTTTGATTTCATATCTAATGAATATTAGAGGGTCAGAAATGACAAGAAAATCGATATTCTAATAACATATATTAGTGGATATGAGTTACCCTTTTCAATGGATTAATCACTTAGCCCACTAATGTTAAGATTGGGTAAATGAGTGAATTTAATTTTTTTTTATTGTTAGTTTCATTAATTCATCATTTTCTCCATCAAATTGGTAAAAATTAAGGAAGAGTGAAAATATATATATAACATTTTTTCAAATTCTCATCCTGTTTTTATTTTTATTTTGGTCTCTACTTCACCCTTTTTCCTTTCTGTCTACAAATCCGTTAATGTTTTTGTTAGATCATTAATCGAATTAGGGTTGAAATCAAAAGTATTAACTTCTGAATTATCCCTCTATTTGCGTAGATTGTGAAAATTTTATTTTCTCTATCTATCAAATTTCAAGCATTTTGTGATTATTTGTGATGTAAGAAGGTTGACTAATCTTATATGGCAATGCGATAAAAGAATAAATAGTAGTCCACAAGAATAAATTTGAATGGAGTTCTTTGGGTTGGCATGAACTTATATTTTCAAATGCACATTATCGTGCCCATGAGCTGATTAGCGATGAGTCTTGGGTGTCCACAAAGGAAATGAGTATGGGCCTGAATCTGAAGTTATCCTAAATCCTTAAGACTATGGGCCAGGTTTGGCTTGTCTAACCCGGCCCATTAATACCTAAGATGTTACGGATTTTGAACTGTTTGGATTTGTGGTTAAGATTAAACCTTACTAGAACAAAAAAGAAAATAAAATACAATCTATTCCTGATTAATGAACCGGTCAACAAAATGCAGACTCCAGTCCAAAACCGAAGCAACAGGACACGTAGCGATGGTTTGACGTATTTGGAATTATATGAGAAATTAATATTTCTTGTTATATAAAGTTGTTGTAGTTGCTGTTTGTATTAGCTGCCAAGCTTAATAAACATACCTTATAAAACAGGGGAGTCTTGTGAAACACATTGACGAGGTCGTTTTGCTTCACCACACGTTGTGAACAAACGTAACGAAACTAACAAAAGAATGATGTAAAATATATTGGTGATCCAGTACAACCGAGAGTTGGGTTGTATCCCAAGGGATTTATCTTTCAGCCCATATGAGACGATACACTTTCACTGCTCAATCATGCAAGAACACCAGTTGAGTATGGAGCACATTTGGGGTGGATTTCTCCTCGAACCCAAAGTGCTATAGGGTTTTGAAATTATCTCATCGATGGTGACTCGATTTTCTAAATCTCATGAAAAAGTTAGAAGTTGAAAATGGACTAAAAGCGGAAATTATCTAAACTAGTTTCTATTGCTTGCAACGTTTTGATGGATCTTAAAATTACATGTTTTTGGATGAATTTTTTTTTTTATATTATTTTAAAGCGAGTAAAATACCTTTAAGATGTTTATAGGATATTAAATTAATGATAAAAAGATTAAAAATTCATTGAAGTCATAAAAAAATTTAATTTTTATTTTTATGATTAATGATTATCTGACGCCCCCATAACAGAATCATAGATCATTTGCCCTGGGAAATGAATCATAAATATGATTTTACGTATCCCAAAGCAAATGATCAACATAATGGGGTGTCTAGTCTTTTTTTTTTTTTTTTTCTTTCAAAAAGCAATTCCAAAACACTATCAACAAACATTACAACTGTAATTCTTGCGGGAAGTGATTCAAAGAGAAGTACTTCTATATACAATCATCCTCTAAGAATCAGCCTGATTGGTGATTTGTAGAAGTTGGATGCTTTATCTCTATTAAAGAATGTACCCCACATGGCATTAGCAGTTCAACTACCGGGAATACAGGATCTGCAGTCCCATAATATGAAATTATGAATTTTAAGAAACGTTTGCCGTAAGAAGCAAATTAAATTAAATTAAATTAAAAACTTGGTAGAGCGAATCGCCCAATACGAATTGATTAAAAAATTAGCTACTTTCATAGAGAAAATCGCCCTTAATTTTTCTATAAATTGAGTAAAATTTGGTAGCAGTTACACCAAATTAATTAGTACACCCCACCGAAACCAATGACGAAGTCACCAGCATTGTTCTTCATCTTCTCTCTAGTTGTTCAATTGTGCTTTGTGGTGTTGGTTCAAAGTTATGGAGGGATAGGTTTCGACCCATTAAGTTACCTCATCAAGTCACAATTATCAAAGAAAAAGGCTGAGAGTACTTCTACTGCATCAATGGTAGTTGGGAGTTCTACAATAACAGAAACAGAGTACTATACACCTGTGTATGTGGGCCCACAAGATGGGTTGAAAGAAGGAGATAAGATAGAGATGTTGCCAGGTCAACCTGATGGAGTTAACTTCGATCAGTACTCGGGATACATTACTGTGGATCCTAAAGCAGGCAGAGCACTTTTCTACTATTTTGTTCAATCTCCTCTGGATTCTTCAACAAAACCTCTCGTGTTATGGCTTAATGGAGGTAATGCACATTGGGCCCCCGTATACCGAGTTGATTCGTCCGTCTCCCTAGTAAAGAGTCATTTAAATTTGTTTAAAATTATTTATTAATATACATTTATATAATTATATATTTTATTTTTTTCTGTGAGGCCCACAAATATATGGCTCAATCACAAAATGTTATTTTTATTTGTTAATAAATCAATTATTTTCTATTAAAAATCACAAAATCTTATTTATCTGGTATTTTAAGTGGAAAATTACTTAAAGGATCCTAGCATAGTGAATTCTTTCAAATTAGTCCCTAAGTTTCATGGCCCCTCTCAGTAATTCATTTAGAAAAACTTTTCTTTCTAGTCAATCTCCGAATCACATTTCTCATTGTGTTCATAAAAAAAAAATTTAAAATTTTAACATCTCGATTGAGTTTTGGAAATTCCATTCTGTCATAAAGGATTTAAGAAGGAAGAAATCATTTTTAAGAATTTTGAAGATGTATGAGAAAAAAATTATAATTTTTTTACTTCGTTTTTAGATGGAAATTAATCAAAAATGGTTCATTTGCTTAGAAATTACCTTAGACAAGCCATTATCTCAAATTTTTAGTTGAATCTTCCATGTATTTTAGGAAAAAAAAATCAAAAATAAAAAATGAGTTGATTTTACTAATATCGAGTTTACCATTTTTTATTATCGAATTTGACAATTTTTAAAAATTGTTGAAATTAACAATAAAAATTGACGAGCTTGACGATAGATAAAGAGCAGTGAGTTCGACAATAAATAAAACATGGTGAGCACGACAAAAAAAAAAAAAAAAAAGTGGTGAATTCGATAATAAATAAGAAGTGGTGGAGCTGTCAATAATGAGGAACCATTAAAAAATAAATTTTTTTCTAAATAGACTATTAAGCTACTATCTCAAATTTAGGGACTATTTAGAAAGAAATCTCTCTATCAAAGTGCTTTAAGTAATTTTTCTTATTTCAAAATATGGATCAATTCACATTGACTATCAGGGCAAATAATCCCTCAGAGCGGGTAATTTGTCCAGATCATCTGGATCAGGACAGTTATAAGCAATGGGCTACATGGCCCAGTCACCATAATTGATGTGTTCAAATTCATTACATGTCAAATTAGTCCAAGTCTTGTTCAATTTTATTGGGCCGATTTACATAATCTAAAAACCAGAATGTGATTTTTCTCTAATGTCTTCTTTAATTTTTATAAAAACAATGATATTAAATATATATTATTAAATTATTCAAATATTTTATCAAAGAAGTTTTCAATGATAATTATATATTATCATTTTAAAATCTTAAACTTTTTTTGTTTTGGATATCGATAAACCTATTTTTAATGAGATCAGAAACTCAATGAGGCTGGAAAATGAATTATATCTATGGTGTCACAAAAGCCAATGGTTCATTCATTCAAGATCCCAAGTTTATTTTAATCGAACTGATTTTTGTATTGTCCAATTAATAGAGCACAATTGAATTTTCAATTCAGCACAATTTGAAAAAACTATTCTCAAATACACGAGCTTATCTCCTACTTGACACTAATATTTAAAAGATTCATGATAATATGACTCACTAGGTGGCACTCAATCGACTCCCTGAAGTGGACAAGTTCGGGAACCGTAGATATGTATGTCGCAGGATACACAGTTCCCTCGGGATACACTTTTTTATGGAGAAGTGCAATCATGCATCTCGAGACATACAGATCTACGATTCCCGAACTTGTCACGCCAAGTAGTCGATTGAGTATGCCACCTGGCGAGTTATATTATCATGACTCTATTTAAAAACTTGATACGGCTCGAAACAAAATAGATATACTAATTTTACTACATTATTTGGATTTCTTAATAGTTTACAATTTAAGATTTTATTTATTTATTTATTCACGATACGGGGACTTGGAAGTTGATTTTGCTTAGATGAATTTAATACTGAGTTAACTCAAAATTCAAATCAAGTCAACTCAACAAATTGATGTGATGAGCGGCACCTTAACAATTTACCAATATTGCTTCATCATAATCATTTGTTAGCTTTGGTGGGCAGGACCTGGTTGTTCTTCATTTGGAAACGGAGCAATGTTGGAACTTGGGCCATTTAGAGTCAAGAGTGATGGAGAAACTCTATACTCAAATCCATACGCATGGAACAATGGTGACTTTATCACTTTTTTTTAAAAAATTTCTTTTTATATTTATATCAAGATTAAATTATATTATGTCATCCTAAATATTCTTAAAAACAAAGATATGTAATTTATAATTTGAGTTAATTTCTTCGACAGCGGCTAATATTATCTTCCTTGAATCTCCGGCGGGAGTTGGATTTTCTTATTCTAACACGACGTCGGACTATGCCTTGAGTGGAGATAAGAGAACTGCAGAAGATTCCTATAGTTTCTTGGTTAATTGGTTGGAAAGATTCCCAGAGTATAAAACCAGGGATTTCTTCATAGCAGGAGAGAGCTACGCGGGACATTATGCCCCACAACTTGCTTACTTGATCCTTCAAAACAACAAAATTACTAATCAAACCATCATTAATCTGCAAGGAATTGCGGTATGTTCCAAAACAACTAATCAAATCTCATTTTTGATTATTATGTCTACCACAATTATGTCCATGTCGACTCTTCAATCCCTATGTGAATTCACATTCTTTTGGATGAGAGATTTCACATAAAAGTCAAATCTGAGATTCAAAGAATACTAATCACATGAAGCCTAACGTGAGTAGTTTTATAATTTGGGAATGTCTTTAATACACACGGATTTGTGTGATTAATCAATCCGGAATTTTGTGAAATCTTGAATTGATTTTTCTGTGAGCAAAAAATTTTCCTTTCGAATCTTTCTCAAACTCTTTTTAAAGAGACCAGATGATATGCACCCAGAGTGGAGGATTGAAACCCTCTTCCCCCTCCTCAACACATGCCACATAAATCACAATCCAAGGGATTGGTGCCTAAAATATCTCTTTTTTAAAACAATTACTAATATTGGCTTGACTTGACTCTATTGGCATTTGAGTTAAAAATTATACGTATGTATGAGATGTAAGCATGCATGTATAAAAATGAACAAAATTGTAACAATAGGGTTATATGATGTTGTAGATAGGTAATGCATGGATCGATTTTGAAACGGGGTACAAGGGGATGTACGACTATTTTTGGACACATGCTCTTATTTCCGATGAAATCAATGAGGGTATTAACTTGAACTGCAATTTTTCGTTGTTGGATACTATATCCCGAGTATGTGAAGAGTATCTTAATCAAGCAACTAGTGCTCACGGCCACATCTTCATCTATGACATTTACGCTCCCTTGTGCACTTCCCCGTCTAATAACACATCTGTACGTATCAATTTTATTTAATTTACGAATGAGTCAACTCAATCATATTAATTGGAAGCAATGTGATCAAGAGTCTACCAAATTGGGTTGACACAAAACTAAATTCTTCTTATAAATTTACTCTAATTTCAAATCTTTGGTGGGTTTTGCAAACAGATCACAGAACTCGATCCTTGTTCGGACAACTATATATACACCTATCTGAATACTCCTCAAGTCCAGAAAGCTCTTCATGCCAACGTCACAGCTCTTCCATATCCATGGGAGTCCTGCAGGCAATATGAATTCTCTATTTGAACCTCTAATTACAAAATTTCTTAGAAAAAAATACTGACTAATTAATGTTTGTGTTTTAATCATATTTGAAATAACAGCGACATGATAGGTAAGCTTTGGAAGGACTCGCCGTTGACGGTCTTGCCAACCATTAAGGACCTCATGGCTAGCAGTATAAGTGTCTGGATATACAGGTAATTAAGCCTTTTTTTATTCTCAAATATTTTTCATCTATGCTGAAGTAAGTTTTGTTCAGGTTATTTAAGTATTGAATTTATGTAGAACATTTAAAAAAATATATATTTCTAATATTAAGTTACTCAAATTTCACATCGCCTGATACTAACTCTTGCTTGTCTTGCAACAATTGAATATAATAAAAAAAAAGTAAAAAAAGGGTGAGATGTGATATCATATCATTCTTGATACAATAAATATGGTAGATGAGATATCACCATGATGACATTCGTTAGGTTATTACCTAACGTAGTTACCAACCTTTTATTTAAAATGAATCATAAGTCATGACGATCGCACTTTCCATGATTCTTGAGATTTTTCAAAATTTGTTTCTTGGGGTACCACATCTTCAATAAAAATCGATTACGATTTTTTAAGATAGGAAATAATTTCTTTCCAATGCTAACTGAATAAGAATAATGTGCAGCGGAGACATGGATGGTAGAGTGCCAGTAACATCTAGCAGATACTCCATTAACAACCTTGGGACATCAGTTGTGACTCAATGGTATCCTTGGAACACCCAAGGGGAGGTATTTAAAAGACCAGCCTGACCCACCAATATCTTCATTTCTTTGATTAAAAACTTCTTCTAATGACCTCTTAAAACACTATAATTAATGATCCTTGGTTTGATGTGGATGAAGGTTGGTGGATACGCGGTTGGATACCAAAACTTGTCATTTGTGACCATAAGAGGAGCTGGGCATTTTGTTCCGAGTTACCAACCAGCAAGAGCACTCACCTTCTTCTCATCTTTCTTAGAAGGGAAGCTTCCACCTTCATCATAGATGAGATCGAACACCACGTCAGAAATCAGACAGATATTAATTCAAGGCAGGCCTTCAATTTGTGTGATTTCACAATATAATTTAACTTCTTGTTACTCTAATTTATGTAAAGTTCTATCAATTATTGTTATTTAGTTTGATTGGTCCAAGGAGGTTGAAACATGGGTTTTTTTTTTTTTTTTAAAGTGAATTATGCTGTGATTTGAATCCCAAAATTTACATAATTCAAAATAGTGACTATGGGTGTATATTTAAAAAGAGGTATGGTGCATAATTATAACTCCTTTTAGTATTACAAGAAAAATAAAATCAAACAGAGGAATTAGAATTTAGTAGGTTTAAGAGAGAGAGAAAATAATAATAATAATAATTATACTTTTGTCTCTGTACGAGGCGTCAGGCGTGGACGTAAGTACTACCGAGTCTTCATTGTTTTTGTCATCAAACATAGGATTTAGCTCTGTTATGGCATTAATTATACCACCAAGGCTGACCAATGTCTTTCAATTTGTTGTTCAATGATGCATCAATTGGGGTATCCGAGCGCTGGACATCACACAGATACGTTAGTTCTCATGAATTCTATATAGAGGCCCACGTAAAAAATATTTGATGCGATATTGGCTAATTTTAAGAATCAAACATTAATATACAGTGGGGACTCGGAGGTAGACTACCCGTGACATCCAGTATGTACGCCATAGACAAGCTCATAACATTGGTCAAGACTCCTCGGTACTATGAAGACGAGGCAATTACTAGCATCCACAGCACCTTCGGATGGAGTGTCATATTTATGTGTATCATAGGTTTACTGTTCACTTGATGGAGAATATAAGAATATTAATGGAGGGATATTAGAGAAAATAATGCACATGAAATGCCTTGTATCGTTGCTTTGGTACATCTCATCAAGTATCAAATATCTAGTTAGTTGTCATTGTTCGTTTTCCCCTGTTTCGCTCATTTTGTTATCTCTTCTCTTTCATATCAAATTATCACTTTAACAGCTAAACTATTATAGATTTCTAATAAAGAAAAAAAAAATATTTTATCAAATCATCGCTTGGAAAATAAAATCATGGCTTGATATCATACTTAATGAATATTAGTGAATTGAGTTCTTTGGGTCGGCATCAACTTATTGCCAAATGCACATTATGGTGCTCATGAGCTGGGCTTGTTTGATTGGTTGGAGCCTATGAGTCTTGGGTGTTCAGTGTTCACCAAGGAAATGACCATGGGCCTGAATCTGAATTTAGCCTAAATTCTTAAGAATGTGGGCTAGGTTTGGCTTGTCTAACCCAGCCCATTAATGTCTAAGATGTTACGGATTTTGAACTGTTTGGATTTGTGGATAAGATTAAACCTGACTAGAACAAAAAACAAAAAAAAAATACAATCTATTCCTGATTAATGAACCGTCTTCACCAAAGGTCAACAAATTGCAAACGCCAGTCCAAAACCGATGCAAAGGACATATAGCGATGGTTTGACGTATTTGGAATTATATGAGAAATAAACATTTCGAACTTGTTATAAAGCTTTAGTTGTTGTTTGTATTAGCTGCTAAGCTTATTAAACATTCCTCATAAAATAGGGAATCTTGCGAAACACAGAGATGAGGTCGTTTTGGTTCACCACATATTGTGAGCAAACGTAACGAAACTAACAAAAGAAACATGTCAAATATATTGGTGATCCTGTACTCCAGAGAGTAGGGCTGCATCCCATGGGATTCATCTTTCTGGCCACGTGGGGCAACACCCTTTTCGTGCCTATTGGGCTCGATTTTCCAATTCCCTTGAAAGTTAAAAGCTGAAAATAAACTAAAAGCAGAAATTGCGTAAACCAGCTTCTCCATTCTTGAGTGAGCAAAAAATTGATGGATCTTAAAATATTTTTGGATTAAAATGCCTTTGATTTTATATTAATGACAAAAATGCCTTTAAGATATTTTTAAGGTATTAAATTAATCATCAAGAAATTCATTTCCAAAAATTCAATTTCAAAGTACAATCACTAAACATTACAACCACGACTCTTATTGAAGTAATTCAAAGAGGAGTTATGCATGTTGGACGCAATTAGCTCCAGGGCGGAGCTGGTGGGGGCAATTGCCCTCACAAAACTTTGAGACACCCCTATACTTTCAATTAGTTACATGGCCTATTTGCCCCCACACCCTCACCTCCCTCCATTCAAGTTCTTCAACTATACAACTAAGTGTAGCTTGCCCCCACTAATAGAAAATCTTGGCTCCGCCCCTGATTGGCTCCTTAGGGGGTTTTAGGAGCGGATCCTATATAGTACTTTTTTCTTGTAGTATTTTTCATCTGCTAAGAAAACACCACATCGACAAAATAGCAAAATATAATTGTTTAAATTTGTTAGTTCAATCCCCCATCAAAATTCAAAGCCTTTGACCAAATAAAAAAGGGTTATGATTTTTTTCTTATATTAAATTTGATCTTAAGCCATAAACCTTAGAGGGTTGTGGTGCTAATTTTTTCTCAATGTGACACCTAATAAACATGCTATAGAGGATTACTCCCCAACAGGCGTGGAGTTAGGATTTTGTTTATGTGAGAGCAATTAAGACATTCGAAAAATTTTAAAATTTTTTGTGGGGGCAATAACAACGAATTTTGTCTTCCGTCACAATAGCCTACTGATCCTTGAGCATTCAACTACGGGGAGTACAGGATCTGCAGTCCCATAATATGAAGTACAGTTTTTTAATAAACGTTTGCCGTATGAAGTAAATTAAATCAGAAACTTCACCTTATACGAATTGATTAAAAAATTAGCTACTTTGATAGAGCAAATCGCCCTTAATTACTCTATAAATTGAGTCAAGATTAGTAGAAGTTGCACCAAATTAGTTAGCCAATGACGAAGTCACCAGCATTGTTCTTCACCTTCTCTCTAATTGTTCAATTGTGCTTTGTGGTGTTGGTTCAAAGTTATGGAGGGATAGGGTTCGACCCATTAAGTAACCTCATCAAGTCACAATTATCAAAGAAAAGGGCTGAGAGTACTTGTACTGCATCAATGGTAGTAGGGAGTTCTACAATCACAGAGACAGAGTACTATACACCTGTGTATGTGGGCCCACAAGATGGGTTGAAAGAAGGAGATAAGATAGAGATGTTACCAGGTCAGCCTGATGGAGTAAATTTCGATCAGTACTCAGGATACATTACTGTGGATACTAAAGCAGGGAGAGCACTTTTCTACTATTTTGTTCAATCTCCTCTAAATTCTTCCACCAAACCTCTTGTGTTATGGCTTAATGGAGGTAATAATGTGCATTGTTTGGGACCCATAACTATACGAGTTGACTCGTCCGAGTAGTAATATTGTCTCACCTCATTCAAGTCATTTAAAATTATTTATGAATATAAATTTATATTTATAGCTTTTTTTTTTACTTGTAATCACAAAATTTTATTTATATGTAAAAAATATTTAAATTGTTAATAAATCAATTATTTTCCATTAAGAGTCACAAAATCTAGTTGAACTGATATTTTAAAATATGGGACAAGTCGATATGATGGAGTATTCACATTGACCATCACAGCCATTAACCTCTTAGATGGGGATAATATGCCAAAATCATCAAAGTCGTCTTGATCAAACAACAAATTATAAAACATGGACTGTATGGCCTTAGTCATTATTATTCATATGTTCAAATTCATTAAATGTCAAAATGGTTGGACCCTTTACAATGTGGAAGAAAACCCATATTTGGCTGAACAAGGTGTCAAATTTTTCATTGTAGATTTTTTGTTTTTTTGACAGACTGAAACTTTCAAATTAATGGAGAAATTTGACGAATCTAAGTTGTCGAATTTAGAGAACATAAGAAATTTCAACAATCCTGAACAATCGAAATTCGATTTCTAAAATTCGTGAGTCTTGGTCCGTTGAATTTTTCAATTTTCAAGCAATGCTTGTTCAATTTTAAAGGCCAATGCATATGTATGTCTTCTTTAATTTTTATAAAAATAACACTAAATATAAATTATTATAATTTATTATCAAAGAAGCTTTCAATAAGAAATATATTTAATATTTTCAAAAATCTTATCTTTTTGTATTTATTTTTGGATTGGTAAGCCTGTTTTTAATGGGATCAACAACTCAATGAGGGCGGAAAATGAAGACAGGTCGATCTATGATATCACAAAAGCCAATGGTTAATTCAAGATCCCAATTTTATTTGAATCCAACTGATTTTTATATTTTCCAATAATAATATGAGGAGAGGCAGCTTAATAACATACTAATACTAATGCATCTATATCTCTAATAAGAATGACACCACCAATCATGATTATCATGATCATTTGTTAGTTTTGATGCTGCAGGACCTGGTTGCTCTTCATTTGGAAATGGAGCAATGATGGAATTGGGGCCATTTAGAGTCAAAAGCGACGGAGAAACTCTATACCCAAACCCCTACGCATGGAACAATGGTCTCTCTCTCTCTCTCTCTCTCTCAGTCTCTCTCATATTTCTTACCCATAATAATAATAAGAATATTGCTCAAGTGACATCAAGATTGTACCTCATATCGTATATCTTAACATGAAAGTGTGTAGGAGCCATAGATGCTTGGTGTCAAGATGAACAATATGAGCATGACTCTAATAATAATATAGTATCCTAAATTTTCTTTTAAAATAAATAAATTATTATTTATAATTAATAATTTATTCCACAGTTGCTAATATCATATTCCTCGAATCTCCGGCGGGCGTTGGATTTTCTTATTCGAATACGACGTCGGATTATCACTTAAGTGGAGATAAGAGAACTGCAAAAGATTCCTATAGGTTCTTGATTAACTGGTTGGAAAGATTCCCAGAGTATAAAGCTAGAGATTTCTTCATAGCAGGAGAGAGCTATGCTGGACATTATGCCCCACAACTTGCTCATTTAATCCTTCAAAATAACAAAATTACCAATCAAACCATCATTAATCTACAAGGAATTGCGGTATATCTCTCTCTTTTGATTATTTCTTCACATCAACATAGCTTAATCTTATTTTTATATTTGTCTACATGAGAGAGTCGTGACCATATTTAAAAGATTATAATCAATCATTTTAGAAATCTTCAACTTGCACGTTCATTTTAACTTAGATTACGTGACCTAATCAGTTCAATCTGTTTTCTCTTAGTTTATCGTTTATTAGCGTTATTACAATAAATGTGCAATTATAAAAATGAAGAAAATTATAACATTTGGGTATGTTATGTGATGTGATGTTGTAGATAGGTAATGCATGGATCGATCTTGAAACGGGGTACAAGGGAATGTATGATTATTTCTGGACACATGCTCTTATTTCGGACGAAATCAATGAGGGTATTAACTTGAATTGCAATTTTTCATCATTTGATACTATTTCCAAAGCATGCAGAGCATATATGGATCAAGCAGCTAATGCTCATGGCCACATCTTCATCTACGACATTTACGCACCGTGGTGCACTGCTCCATTAAACATCTCATCTGTATGTATCATTTTTATGTTTTATTCTACGCATGAGTCTACTCATTCTTATCTACTCGATGTGATATGTGATCAACTAGAAATTTGAGTGAGTCAATAAATTGGGTTGACTTAGATCTCATTTCTTCTTCTAAATGTTACTCTAATTTCTCACATCCTTGGTGTATAAATGGGTTTTGAAAACAGATAACAGAATTCGATCCGTGTTCAAACAACTATATATACACGTATCTGAACACTCCTCAAGTCCAGAAAGCTCTTCATGCCAACGTCACAGCTCTTCCATATCCATGGGAGCCCTGCAGGCAATATGATTTCTCCATTTGAACCTCTAATTACAAAATTTCTTATTAAAAAAAAAAGAACAACTAATCTTTCAAAAAACAGCTACATGATAGGTGGGCATTGGAAGGATTCGCCATTAACAGTGTTGCCAATCATTCAGGAGCTCATGACTAGTGGTATAAGTGTGTGTATATACAGGTAAGTTTGTTTTTGATCCTCAAATATTGTTCAGCTTATTTAAATATTGAATTTATGTAGTTTTTTTTTTTTCAAATTTGTTTCATATATATATTTCTAATATTAAGTTAAGCTTACAAAATTTGGCCTTTAAAAATGAGATTTGTCAAAATTTGTACCTCGAGGTACCACATGTTCAATAAACATTGATTATGGTTTTTTAAGATAAGAGGAAACAATTACTTTCCTATGCTAACCAATTAAGAATAATGTGCAGCGGAGATAGAGATGCTAGAGTGCCTGTAACATCTAGCAGATACTCCATTAACAACCTTGGCACATCGGTTGTGACTCAATGGTATCCTTGGTACACCCAAGGAGAGGTATGTACTTGACCCACCAACATCGTCATCTTCTTCGTCTTCGTTACTTCAATTAATATCTTTTTTATAATGATCTCTTAACACACTATAATTAATGATCCTTTGATTGATGTGAATGAAGGTTGGTGGGTACGCCGTTGGATACCAAAACCTGTCATTTGTGACAATAAGAGGAGCTGGGCATCTTGTTCCAAGTTACCAACCAGCAAGAGCACTCACCTTCTTCTCATCTTTCTTAGAAGGGAAGCTTCCACCTTCATCATAGAGATCAAACACCACTAACAAAAATCAGACGGCTATTAATTTAAGGCAGATCTGCAATTTGTGTGACTTCACAGAATAATTTATCTTCTTGTTACTCTTTATTTGAAGTTCTATCAATTGTTGTTATTTAGTCTGATTGGTCCAAGGAGGTTGACACATGCGTTTTTTTTAGTGAATTAAGCTGTGATTTGAATCCCAAAATTTACATAATTCCACCAAAGAGTACAATTATAACGCCTTTTAGCATTTGCGGGGAAGTTAAATAAAACAGAAAAATTAAAACTTTAATTGATTTAAGAGAGGTAATGAAAAAAACAAAAAAGAACATTCTTCTCTCCGCAAGAGGAAGGGACATATGTGGTACCAAATCACATAAACCATAATTTGATCTTCATTGTTTTTGTCATCCGACATAGGACTTAAGTTCTGTAATGGCATCATACTACCAAGGCTGACGATTATCTTTAAACTTTTGGTTAAATACATCAATTGGGATATTAGAGTGCTCGACACAACATGGATACATCAGTTGTCATGAATTCTGTATAGAGGCCCACGTAAAACATACAAGATAGAACATCAAACCACAAAATTGAGATGAAATCATGATTTATTAGTTCAAGTCGGGTGGGAACAACCACATCCAACTCAATGTTGAAAGGTTTTTGAGAGACTGGAGATGTACAGGTCATCTGTCTCATTAACCAAAACAATAAAAAGGCCTCTTATTATGCCACTATATGATAAAGAAACTCTACATGCGGTCCCCATACTTGTGATATGCAGGTCCTGTTCCTACAAAACATTAATATTTCAAAAAAAAAAAAAAAAACATTTACAACATAATCCATGTAACTTGGCGTTGAGTCGTTCTTTTCTCAATTCTCCTTAGCCTTTCGAGTTTTCTGCAAAGGAAGCAATGCCATGATATAGGATTATAGTATATTGGAATCGAGAACGGTTTCTGGTCTTGGTAGCGAGCTTGTCTTAGCTTTTTCTTTGGATAAGCATATGTGCTAGTACTGAAGCATTTGCAAGAAGCCGTTGCCTTGCATTAATCCTGTAACTGTTTGTTCCTCATCAACAAAGCAAGGCCTGGGGAACAAGGAAAAGGGGAAAAAAAGAGCTTGATTCATCTTTTTATGGAAAACAAATGATGGTACTGTCGCAACAAAATACTCAATATAAAAAAATAAATAAATAAATTCTGATGAGCTAGATTTGAACCTTCTGAAGTTGATCATGGACTCTCAAGGCTTCAAGGATACAATCTACCCACCTGCCAATGAGAGGATAATGAGTCAAAAGGGCTAAATTTCCATTAAGAAGGTGTGTAAAAGATACAAACATACCAAGAATATAGCAACAAATTCTAAACACATGAATGCAGGTGAGAAGGAATCTATATTCTGATGGTTGTTTAATTACAGACCATTGAGAAATTTATGGAGGTGTGTTTAAGGAGTGCTAAGTGACCAACTCGCCTAAAGCAAGTTAAAAAGGATAAATTTTTTAAGATGGCAGCAAGACCATTTATACTTTAAGAAACTAAATACTCATAGATTCAGTATAGCAGAGAAGATGTTGCAACAAAGACTAAATTAATGTGCAACAAAGACTAGTGCTAGAAGGAATGTGTAAGTCAAAGGGTCTAATAGAGCAAGAACAAGAAGAATGTAGATTGATGTAATAAGAACAATACGAACGTACTTCAACCAACAGAAGCCATGGCTCTGTTGAAGGATCATCAGTAGACAAGTTTCTATTCATAAGAAAAAGATATAGCAGTCAGAGTTGCATTCTATGAATCAGCTTCATAGAAAAGCTCTGAACTGAATTTAGATCCTTGCATAAATATACACTTCCTGCCTTATCATTCATGGGGAGATCCACAAACATGACACGTCAATTTATCTCTACCCTTAGCATTTATATTAATTCCGCCTGTGTATTGTCCCCTTTGCACTACATTGCCAGTCCCAAGCCCAGATTAAAGGGCGGTTGCAAACAGGGACACTTTCATTTTCATATTAATGGTAAGGACACAGGTAAGCTTTCCTGACCGGTACCATCTAGTATTTGAAAATGCTCCCATTAGCAGCAAATATAAATCCATAAGAAAGTATGTGTGACACATCTAGATGTCCAGATGCATTAGCATTTGTACATTTTGCATACAGTTAGTGTGGTAAATGCTAGAATAATATTCATAGATGGTAGAATTTTCAGTTAATAGACTTTCAATGATTGAGAGATATACCCTTCAAGACCAGGGTTAGAGGGGTAGTATACATTCTTCAAGCCATATCTTTTTGCAGCCAAAGCAGTTGTCTCACCAATGCAGGCTACAGCATTGTCCCACCGTTCTGATTCTGAAACAAGATTGACCCAAGCCCTGTTGCAATAGGGTAGATTGAAAAAAAAAACAAAAGAAATACCTTGTTAGAAAGGGAAGAAACCATATGATAGTATTTAGGAAAAAGATAAGGTGAGATCCATGTGATTGAATTCAACATTTAGGTGATGCACGGGAACATGTACGTACAGATGGTTGTGAAGAAGGGAGATGATGGTTCTCTTCTAACAACATTAATGGCAAGAAAGAAAAAAATCACTTACCGAACCGCTGAAGGGGAAGCCACTGCAACAACTGGAACAGAAAGTGCTTGTGCTAAAACCAAATGGTCCACATCATGGACAGGCACCTGTAAAGAATGAACTGAATTTGAAATGGATGATCCACAATGTTTGAACTTAATAATCCACTTCTGTTAGGTTTATAAGTTTCGGAGATATGCAATGTACCCAACTATGACGAAGATATGCAATGAACCCAATCGCATGTACCCAAACACCAGATCACCTCATCACAAAAATCAGCTCATCTAAAAACAGTGTTTCGAATTGTAATCCATTTTTGAAAGGGTTAGAAGTTTCAAAAATGGACTGATTGGTGAGAATGATTCCCATGAGATCATTATCATTTTATCTTTTTTGATAAATGAAAGCTTTATCCCTTTACAAACCAATACCCAACTAAAGAGAAGATCCTCAAAATAAACCCCTCTAAACTCCCTAAACAGCCTGTTCCAATAGAAAACAAAACGCAAAATATTAATGATGACCTCCTACAAAGAAAGCTCCCTCCGCTTGAAAAGCTTGTCATTCCTCTCCTTCCAAAGGCACAAAAAACCGCGAAGGGAATTAACTACCATAAAATCATCTCCCTATCAATCATAGTGGTGGACCGTCAACTTTGAATTAATTAAATCACTGATCTAGGAAAACACCAAGAGTCTGGAAAAGGGGAAGAAAGTGCATCCAAGTTGTAGACACCCCATTTTTGTCTAAACAAAGCCCAAGAGTACCAAAAACATTCTGAAAAAGGATTCGAGGATTCGACTCGAGTCAATTTTCAAATGATCGTGAGGGCCCCACGACGAGCCTACAGATAAACTATTTTTATGATTTTGGCCTGATATGGTAATAACCAATGGCCATGCTTAATTTTTAACCTGGCCATAGGTCACCACTTGCTAGAATAATAAATTGCATAATATGGTGGTAACCACCAGCCAAGCTTATTCTTAGCCTGTTCAAATGTTACAATTGGCTAGAAGGAATCTCTATATGATATGGAGGTGACCAACGGTTAAAAGGGAATTTTGCATTGGCCATTGGCTATCTAAGTCCAGTTCTATTAGGTATAGTTAAGAGGCCCATGTGCATTTGAATTTGTTAAGGGTAAATTATTCTTTAAGTCTCATTGTTTTTTCCTCAAGAAAACCTTGTCTTTATACTTTTTTACACTTGTTTTAATTGCCTAAATAATGCATTTATCTTTCTTTTTAGTAATTCAACAAGTCCTCTAACAAAGACCTTTGGTCAAGTTGGTCCCCACTTGAGCCCAATCACTCCTACTAACCTTAGTTTGTTGAGACACATTAGAGGCAAATCCCCCTTCTAAATTCTTCACCATTTAAAGGATTTCCATGGCATTCAATGTAATATGACCAATGTCCATAGCTTTTGACTAACTTGTCTACCTAAGAGAACTCTCTAGAACTTGTGTTAATGACCAACCTATACCTAATTTGTTAGAAATTCTCTTAAGGGAAATGACTAAAGAAGTCAAAAACTCATTACATGCCATTTGGGTTGTTTCCTTCTCAATTGACTCAAAGTCAAGGTCTTAGGACCCAATTAACATTCATCAAGAATTCTCTAGAATTTTTTTAGAGGTCTACCATCATACCCATTGATAATTATGATTGGTAAGACTCAAGTAGAGGATAAAGACCATCAAGATCAATGATAGAAGATAGAAATGACTTTTTGTATAGAGATTTTATTGCAAATATTGAGGATCCTATGTATTAGGACAAGTTTATCTCCAAGGATCTCCCAAACTCTTATAAATAGGACCCCTATTCAAGGCAAAAAGGAAGATGAGAAAATGATCCAAGTTTCTCTTCAAGGAGGAAGAGCTCTAGAAAAGAGAAAATTCTGTCCAAATTGCTTCTTAAAGCCTTCTAGCCTACCTAGACTATGTCTAAGTCCATTCTCAAACCTCCCAGAAGCTCCAAATCAAGAAGAAGAAAATCAAGGTGGGGTTGAATCTTTTCATTCCTATTTTCTAAACTCCCCCTTCTATCTAACCTTCTCTTTTATATTCAAGTAAGTCTATTCATGTCTTCTTTATTTGTAATAATGTAGATCTCAAGCTTGCCTTGCGAGACTTGGAGGTAGAGAATAAGGCCTCCTAAAGGCAATTTCCTCATATAAGCCCTCAATAAACTCCTTAAGAACTTTAAAGTAGATGTTATTTTCTTTCTTTATTTCCATACAATTTAAATTTATAATTTAAATGTTCTACTTTATTTACTCTACTTGCATTTTTTTTTTAATTTTCTAAAATAACAGTTTTTCTTACTTACCTATTTCAATGACTTAAAGGCTATAGAGTAATCCCTCCTTGGAGGTAATCTTTATTTTCTAAGTCCACCACATGCATACACTTTGCACACACTCACTTATAAAATAGCTGCAAACAAGAGTGTAAGTCCCTATGGACTTATATTCAACCTTAAGAACCAATAAAAATAGTCCAAAATTACATATTGCATGCATAAGGTCTTTAACCTTTCCATAGGGGTATCCAACTCATAGACACCTCCTAAAGGCTAAACTAACAAAAAGAAGTTCCCAAGTGAGCACATAACCTTCCAAAAAAGCTTTGGATCCAAGAAAGTGAGATTCACATGGATTCTCATCAAAATCCTAGGCTTATAAAAAATTCCAACAAGCCACAGTCCCATTTTAGTTTGCTCATTGTCTCATTTTATTCTTTTTCTAAGATTAGACTATAGATCTTCTAAAAACAACCTTTGGATTTAAAATAAGATGAGATTCACATGGATTCTCACCAAAATCTTAAGCTCACAAAATTTTTCAGCAAACTTCTTTTGTTTCTAACTTGCTCATTATCTTAAATCTTTCATTTTTTAAAATTAGACTATAACTGTTTGATTTCCTTAATTTTCTGCATTATTTCTTTTGTTTTTCAAAAACAAGTTAATGTTTCAAACCACACCTAGGTCATATATTGGTAACTATCTTAGGATGGGTAGGACAAGGTGCCTAACATCATCCTCGTCCTTCAACCGAACCTCCTTACCATAGATTTCCAAGTAGACCATTTCCTTCATCTTTTTGATATGTGAGTCACTACAAGTCAAAAAAATAGAATTTCACAAAACCTTTTTCATAATGTCCATTCACACTTTAATTGAATAGTGGCGACTCCTAAAACCCGTGTAGATGAGCTCAAACCTTTCCCAAAGGTTTCGAAGCCCGTGTATCTACAACCTTAGCCAATTCATATCCACACTATTCTACTGAGGCATTTCTTCAAACGCTTAGCGTGTCTAATGTGAAACGATTGCCCCAAGTCAACCAAATTCTCTCAAATCCCTACTTTAAACAATTTATACTCATCTAACCTACCATTCATTCTATTAAAGTGTTTTCTCAAGCACGTGGTATACCCAATGTGAAATAATCGTCTCAAATCAATGAATACTTCACCAACACCTTCAACTCATCTAACCCTCCACACATTCTATTGAGGCATTTTCCTAAACACATCGCATACCCACCGTGAAATAACCATCTCAACCTTCAATTCATCTAAGCCACTTTAAAACCTCATTGTTTCATTGAGATGTTTTTGCAAACATGTGACGTACTCAACATGAGATAACCATATCAAACCAATAATCACCCTATCAAAGCCTCCTAAATTCTTACATAAACCAATTCAAAAGTCTACATGCTCTCAAGGCACATTATTTTAATAATCCATTTCATTAAGGTATGTCATCAAACACGTGGAATGCCGAAATGAAATAACCTCCCCATAACATCTTAATCCCATCCCCAAACTACTCTGAATATATCAATCCACTCTAACACCCTTCATACATTCACTAAACTCTACAATCTAATTTTATTTCTAATAAAAGATCAATTTATTTCATTTACTCACAATCAAACCTGGAAAAAAAATAACTCTTATACCAATCCATTCAATTAAGATCACATCCCCACAAATTCAAAAAGACAAAACAACAAATTGAGGACATAAAGAAGATTATCACATACCTTTAGGTGAAATAAGAAGAAAAATGATTAGCATGATCGAGAACGATAATCACATGACAAAATGTTGCGAATTAGACACGACAAGCAAAAATGGAGCCGAGTCAACTCACAAGTCAAATTCAAGCTATGGAGCACGTTCAGAAACAAAAATTCGAAAATTCGTACGTGAAGGTCTGGACAAGCCATGGAGAAGACAAGCTTCGGATGGAAAGAAAAATGGTCAAAATGGACACATTGCATGCATAAGGTCCTTAGCTTTTCCATGGTGGTGTCCAATTCATGAACACCTCATAAGGCTAAACCAACAACAAAATACTCCCAAGTGAGCACATAACCTCTAAAAGAGCCTTTGGATTCCAAAAAGAAGGTGAAATCCTCATGTATTCTCACCAAAGTCCTACCCTAACAAAAAATTGCAACAAGAGGTTATATCCTCACTTTGGAGCCTTTCCATGGTGGTATCCAAAACAAAAAATGTGCTTGTTGGAATTTTTTGTTAGCCTAAGATTTTGATTGTGAGTAGATGAAATAAATTGATCTTTTCGGTACAAGAGTTATTTTTTTTCTTTTTCGGGTTTGATTATGAGTAGATGAAATAAATCGATCTTTTATTGAAAATAAAATTGGATTGTGGAGTTTGGTGAATGCATAGAAGGTGGTAGAGTAGATTGACGTATTCGGAGTGGTTTGGGGATAAGATTAGAGGCTAAGGGTGTGTTTGATGAAATGCCTCAATGAAATGAATTATTGAAATGATGTGCCTTGAGAGCATATAGGCTTCTGAATTAGCCTATGTAGGAATTTGAGAAGCTTTGATAGGGTGATTATTGGTTTGATTTGGTTATCTCACATTAGGCATGTCACATGTTTGTAAAAACGTCTCAATAAAACAATGAGGTGTTTTAAAATTGACTTTGATGAGTTGAACGTTGAGATGGTTATTTCATGGTGGGTATGCCACGTGTTTGGAAAAATGCCTCAATGGAATGTGTGGAGGGTTAGATGAGCTGAAGGTGTTGGTGAGGTATTCATTGATTTGAGGCGGTTATTTCACGTTGGGTGTGCCACGTGCTTGAGAAATAACCTCAATGAAATGAATGGTAGGTTAGATGAGTATGAACTGTTTAAGGTAGGGATTTGGGAGAATTTGATTAGCTTAGGGCAATTGTTTCACGTTGGACACGTCAAGTGTTTGAGGAAATGCCTCAGTAGAATGGTGTGGATATGAATTGGCTAAGGCTGTAGATACATGGACTTCGAAACTTTTGGGAAAGGTTTGAGCTCATCTACACGGGTTTAGGAGTCGTCACCATTCAATTAGAGTATGAATGGACACTATGAAAAATATTTTGTGAAATTCTATTTTTTTGGCTTGTAGTAACTCACATATCAAAAAGATGAAGGAAATGGTCTACTTAAAAATCTATGGTAAGGAGGTTCGATTGAGGGACAAGGAAAGTGTTAGGCACCTTATCTTACCCATCCTAAGATAGTTACCAATATATGACCATAAGTGTGGTTTTAAAATATTAACTTATTTTTTAAAAACAAAAGAAATAATGCGAAAAATTAAGAAAATCAAACAACTATAGTCTAATTTTAGAAAATGAAAGATTTAAGACAATGAGCAAGTTAGAAACAAAAGAAGAAGCTTGCTGAAAATTTTTGTGAGCTTAGGATTTTGGTGAGAATCCATGTAAATCTCACATTATTTTGGATCCAAAGGTTGTTTTTAGAAGATCTATAGTCTAATCTTAGAAAAAAAAAAACAAAATGAGACAATGAGCAAGTTAAAATGGGAATGTGACTTACTGAAATTTTTTATGAGACTAGGATTTTGATGAGAATCCATGTGAATGTAACTTTCTTGGATTCAAAACTCTTTTGAAAGGTTATGCGCTCACTTGGGAGCTTCTTTTTATTGGTTTAGCCTTTAAGAGGTATCTATGAGTTGGACACCACCATGGAAAGGCTAAGGACCTTATGCATGCAATGTGTCAATTTTGAATTGTTTTTGTTGGCTCTTAAGGTTGAATATAAGTCCATAGGGACTTACATTCTTCCTTGTAACCATTATATAAGTAAGTGTGTACAAAGTGTATGCATGTCTTGGATTTAGAAAATGAAGATTACCTCCAATGAGGGATTACTCTTTAGCCCTTAAGCTATTAAAATAGGCAAGCAAGAAAATTTGTTATTCTAGAAAATTTAAAAAAAATGTAAGTAGAGTAAATAAAATAGAACATCTAAACTATAAATTTAAATTCCATAAAAATAAAGTAACATCTACTTTAAGGCTCTTAATGAACTTATTGAGGGCTTATAAGAAGAAATTATCTCTAGGAGGTCTTACTCTCTATCTCAAAGCCTCACAAGACAAGCTTGAGATTTACATTATTGCAAATAAATAAGACATGAATAGACTTGCTTGAATATAAAATATTCAACCTCACCTTAATTTTCTTCTTCTTTCTTATTCTTTCTTCTTTTTTCTTCTTGATTTAGAGCTTCTTAGAGGTTTGAGAATAGATTTAGACAGAGTCTAGGTAAGCTAAAATGCTTTAGGAAGCAATTTGGACAAAATTCTCTTTTCTAGAGCTCTTCCTCCTTAAAGAGAAACTTGGATCCTTCCCTCTTCCCTTTTTGTCTTGAATAGAGGTCCTATTTCTAAGAGTTTAGGAGACCCTTGGGGATAAATTTATCCTAATTCATAGGATCCTCAATATTTGCAATAAAACCTCCATGCAAAGAGCCATTTCTAACTTCTATCATTGACCTTGATGGTCTTTATCCTTTAGTTGAGTCTTACCAATCTTAATCATCAATGAGTATGATGGTAAACCTCAAAAAAATTCTACAGAATTTTTACTGAAGGTTAAAAAGGTCCTAAAACCTTAACTTTGAGTCAATTGAGAAGGAGACAACCCAAATGACATGTAATTAGGTGATAGGTTTTTTACTTCTTTAATCATTTCCCTTGAGAGAATCTCTAACAAATTAGAGATAGGTTGGTCATCAGGCACAAATTCTAGAGAGTTCTCTTGGGTAGACAAATTAGTCAAAAACTATAGATATTGGTTATATTACATTGAATGCCATGGAAATCCTTTGAACGATGAAGAATTTAGAAGGAGGATTTGTCTCTAATGTATCTTAACAAACCAAGGTTAGTGGGGTGATTGACCTCAAGTGAGAACCAACTTGACCAAAAGTTCTTGTTAGAAGATTTGTTAAATTACTAAGAAGAAAGATAAATGCATTATTTAGGCAATTAAAACAAGGGTAAAAAAAATAAAATTATAAAAAAAAAATTGATAAAAAAGTAATGAGGCTTAAAGGATAATTTACACATAACAAATTCGAATGCACATAGGCCTCCTAACTGCCTAATAGAACTGACCTTAGGTGACCAATGACCAGTGCAAAATTCCCTTCTGGTCGTTGGTCACTTCCATATCATCTAGAGATTCCTTCTAACCATTGGTAACCTTTGGACAGGCTAAAAATAAGTCTAGTCGGTGGTTACCACCATACTATGCAATTTATTACTCTAGCCAGTGGTGACCTATGGCTAGGCTAAAAATTAAGCCTGGCCAGTAGTGACCTATGGCTAGGCTAAAAATTAAGCCTGGCCATTGATTACCACCATACCAGGCCAAAATCATAAAAACAATTTATCTGTTGGCTCGTCATGGGGCCCTCACAATCATTTGCTCCCTAGTTGGTCTCAAGTTCGAATCCCACCAATTATATTCCTGTGGTGGCCATGCACTGGCTTGGACCAAGCAGGCACCAGCCATAGCCTGGGTGCGGGGCGTAGGGACCAGTCAGGATGCTCGCAAGCAGCCCCGGATACCCTTTGTTATCGAAAAAAAGAAAAAAAAGTGGAAACCTGAAGGGGTCTAATATGATATCACAAATGTAGAAGAACACATGCTTGAAGCCTTGAAAGAGAATTTTTTATTACCGTGGAGTATGTATTCAGCCTTGTGACCTTAAATCCACGGTCAGACAGGCCTTCCTCTGCAATAAGTCAACCATAGTAAGCACATAACACAATATGCCCACTGATGTTATGCAAAAAAATGTGCTAACAGTAACAAACTGCAACATTTACGCAAGGACGTGACGTGCCCTGTTGTGCTTCTATAGATTTAAATTAACAAAAAATTTATTCTTTGTACTTTGGACATCCAGTATCAGAAAGATAAAGAATAACAAAGAAACTACGACGCAGATCATACACATGAGCCTTCGAGATCAAATAGTCGAAAATAAAAAATATTGACCATCCACATCAGATGAGATGGATGGTTGAGCTTTGTTACTTAGATCATAAGTTCACTTTTGAGGATTTTATTCCCAGATAGATTTATAAATGCAAAGAGACTTCTGATTATTGAATAAAATTCGCCTTTAGAGCTTTATTATAATAGGGGCAAGTATAATGAGTGTTCTAATAAAGGGAAACCCCAACAAAGGTAAAACAGTACAGACAAGGTGTCCCATCAAATACTATACAAGATTAGAAGGGGTTTTTAAAAACAAATTTCCACCTGAGAACGAACTCGTCAAAAATTAACCTTTGCGATCCTCAATGATCCCTAGACCACTGAAAATCAGCATTTTAATCTTGAGGGTCAACATGACACTGGGCTCCTCTTTATCTCTGAACACCTTTTAGTCCTTTCATTTTGTGTGCTTCAAATGATCACAAATGGAAGCTAGAAGCAAATAGCATTAAAGGAGAACATGGCATCTCCATTCTAAATCCTCATTTATTTTTCATGACACAGAAATCAACCATGATATTTTTTTGGGAAATCAACCCATCCACTGTTGAAATTTAGGTAGTCCAAGAAAAGAAACATGCATTGGAACCCCATACAAACAAAGCTGGAAACTGCAGAGATGTAGTATGCTTAGAAGATGAATAAAAAGACCTAAGAACCTCTCTTTTTTTCACCAAACTCCAAACATTAGAGTGTAACTTGGATGGAGAGACCGAGAACTCGTTTATCATAACTAGAAGACTAGAAATTATTTCTATCCCCCAGTTGTTTAAGTTCCTTTTGAGCCCTAAATTCCACGAAGATGTCTTCACCCAGTTTAGGAGGGTTGTGTGGTATAGGGACCATTCTTTAAAGACTTCCCTCCCTTTTAGAAATTGATTCTTATATTCGAGACACCTCACTAGACACTAAGGTTGTATGAAGATTTCAACTCATTGGTGTCCCACCTATCCAGCTGGCACTTGAACTTGCTTACCATCACCCTCCCCCAGATGCTTTCTCTTTCCTCCCCATTGCAACTTCCCCAATACAGCTGTGTTCATGGCTTTGAAACTCCTTAAATGCAAACTTCCCCATCTTTAAGGACAATGGACTAGCTTCAAATCGACAGAGTGAATTTTTTTTGGTCCATTCCTCTTTCCCTAGAAAAGTCTTCATTGATGTCTCCAACTATCTGCCCTGAGTGTCACTAACATCAGAATTTGAAACATCGAAACAGTGAACTCAAAGGCTAGATAGAGCAGTTCTGATCAAAGTAACTTTCACACCTTTAGATAAGTACTACACTTTCTAGGCTTCCAACCTTCTCTCAAAACTATCAAGTATCAAGCCAAAAATGGCTTTGGAACAAGAATTGGCCCCACCACAAACTAGTAGAAAATTTCTTAAGCCAAACCCAGGTTACTAGCCAGAGCTCTTGCATCTCCTACACTGAAAATAGGACTCATACATAAATTGATTCACAACTCACAAAGTGCTTCAAAACAAGACACATTTTAAAATGTGGACCTGAGAGTGGTACTCCACAAAGAAGAGGTTGTCAGTATCACAAGAGCACAAACAAAAACATGGAGTTAATTCATTAATGAATGTTCAAGCATAACATTTAAAGACATTCTTATACAACGGATAGACAAACATAACAAATGCAGTAGTAAACATACCAATCTCATTACCAGCCTTCACAGAAGCAGGGTACAGCACAGTGCATCTTTTATTCCCGTAATTTGGAAGTTCCAAAGCCAACACCTTGCCCGTTGCTGGAAGTCAACAATCAACTATTAGAATATACATTGAATTCTAGACAATCTGAAATCAATCAATGGTTCAGCATCCAGTACGAACATTGAAATTTCAAAAAGTTGTACTTCAATCTAACAAGAAAAACCCAAAATTGAATGAAATACTATTGACACTGTACAAAGTTATCCAAGAATAAAAGACGAGAACAAAGTAGTGGCGTGAAAACATATCCTTTTAGTCCACCACGCTAATTTACAGAAAGATTGTAATATGACATCTAGAAAGAAATAGTCCATCCAATCCTCACAAAAATATGAAAGCAAAAAACAAAGGGAACCAGAGGGTAACCACTTGTATGTAATGATTAGAAATCACCCCTCTCTCTCTCTCTCTCTCTCTCTCTCTCACACACACACACACACACACACACACACAACAAAAAAGTTCTCTTATCATTTTTATAAGTAAAATTCATTGACAAAAAGAAAAAGCAATTACAAAGCAAGTCAAAAAGACCTACCTCAACAAGAACCAGGAAAAAAACAAACAAACAAACAAACAAAAAGAAACTCAAGGCCTAATGACTACTACCCCCACTATTGCAATATACCATCTCTCATTTAAACAAAAAATCCTCAAAAAGGCCTCTTAAAGTCCTTCAATTGCTTACACACCAAAAGAAAATGAGTCCGAAAAATAACAACATCAGAAACTCCTGACCATGAAAGATCCACTCATTTCTCTCCTTCCACAAGCTCCAACAGATGACAAAGTACTTCAAGCTCCAAAAAGTTCCCCTTCTTACCTCCAAAAGGGGAGGACAAGCAGCCTTGGGATAAGGAAGAAACAGACCTAGGAAAGGGGAAAGAAATTTGAAAGAGCTAGAAAGCCAAACCACATGAATAGTCCAGATCCTTCAACAAACTAGATCAAAAGGCTAACTTAAATTGTTTGAATGAATCGTCCAGATTCTTCGAATAAAAGTCAAGTTTTTGTCAAGTAAAGCATGTCAGCATGGATTGCAATTTTATGAGGATGGTCTTCAAGGTGTGGACAATTCAGTGTACAATCGGATGGTAAAAAGGTTATCTACATGGCCCCCAAATACATGTATTTCAAGCCTGTGTATCATCCTATAATCTATATCAATGAGCCAACAAACGAAGTTATACTCGTATACAGAAATCCAAAAGCATACATGCATTTTTGTGTGGAGAGAATCCGCTGATAGGTTTTCATATAGAGATTAGAAACATCTCCTTTTCCAGCAGACAAGAAACATGCTTCTTTTGCAACCAAGAGGCAAACTGAACTCAAAAGTTTCAAACAGGGAGAGCACGGTGGAAAACACATTGACTCTTTCAGGACTGGATCACTTCCTTTTTGATGGTGAAGATAACATACCTCTTGATGGTGAAAAGGCAACGCTGAGAGACTGATGTGCTGATTGCATTACTTCTTTAAAGATGCTTGCTGTACCAGCTCCAACCACTCCTACCCGAACTTTTGGGGTCCCAGCGGCCCTAAGAACCAATGTTTAGGCTAAATTTCTCATCCAAATGTAGTCATATCATTCAGATGGAAAAACTCAAAAGCATACAATCAACGTTTATTTTCTCTCTTGTTTCTACAAAATCTTTCCTATCAAATAAGAATACAACTAATATGGTGATTAAAAAAATAATGGTGATAAATGAAATCTCTTTACCAATCCAAAATAAAATTTCCAGCTTCTAACCAAAAAACCTTTTCCAGGATGTATGGAAGACAAGATAGACTCACCTCAAAATCTAAATGTTCTGCAAATTGGAAAATTTTACATTTTCCGCTGGCTGATTGAAAAATGTAAAATTCAACCCATAGAAATTTTATAAACAAGACGGCATAAGAATATCAAAACCACATATATATTCAAATATTGATTTTCATAATGTGAAACGTACTCTTGCTTTTTAGCATTAGCAGTACTGGTGATCAAACAATTACAGAAACATACAGCTACCTAGATCAGGTGCTGAGACGCATCCCTCTCTCTTTTGGAGGTCGAGAATTGTGCTTAGGTGGGGGTCCCAGTTGTAATTACCTCTGTATACAAATTGTAGGGATGTACTACAAGCCTACTGCCAACAACTTGTAATGCTTACCTCCATGCTTCAAGAAACACTGACCCTGCTTCCGGAGAAGTTATGACTATCCAGTCAAATGTACTATCTGTTGACAAAAGCATCCAGTAAGTGCATACATAAATCCACAAGGTAATTATGCAAGTGATTTTGAGGAAATACTCCGGAATGACAACCAACCATAATTCATAATTTCCTTTCGGTCCAAGAAACTCATGCAATTTAACAGACTACCCAATCAAAGGCAAAAGTCTTCTGAAACAGATATTCCAGCACATGTCGAATATGTGGGGGAAAAAAACACCTATTAAGTATTCAAAGGGTTCTTGAGAATCTTATGGACATAAATTATTTTGCACACATTTGGTGTGTAGTTTGATAATGGAACTTCTTTTGAAGAACAATGTCATATGAACTGGTAAAGGTGTTATTTAGAGGGTTGTCTTCAATGCTAGAAACGATGGAAGGTTGTGGTGAAAAACAGAAAAGCAAATTCAAATAGTAACTCCCTAATAATAACATAGAGCAATATTGAAGTAATTGCACGACCTTAGCATATAACAACCAACAAAATGCCTTCTAGATTAGATAGTAGGGTACCTCAGAGATTTCCCTACCTGTACTCACTTAAAAATAAGAAGTAATGATTTAGGGAAGAGATGGCACACACACAAAGTCCCAATTTTCACAAAACTTTTTTGGATAGAAGCAGCTAAGTCAGTGGTATCACCAAGCTTGACCTATCTACCAAGCTTCCTTGAAAACAGATTAATAAATCAAATTAAGATTGGTTGAAATAATAATGGCACCAAGAACCTTTCAGGTCCATGCATTAGATAGTACCAGGAAGGAAAAAAAGAAACTCCTACAAAGTTTATGAACAAGATACGACTGAAAAGAGACAGTGAAAAGAAAAACAAAACATTATGTGTGGAAGTCAAAACATAAATCATGAGGTTAAAGAATTTACCACTTAATACGGCAGGAAGCTTATCCAAATCAGGCCCTTGTGTATGCTGGATGAGAGGAAGCTCCAAGCAATTAATGCCATGTTTGGCCTATAAAATAAATGAAATCAATGGACAACATCAAACTCCCTTTCCTGGACTTACTCATTATTAAATATGTAGTGTTCATTCTTCCATGGGAAAAAAGATTTTTATTAGAGAGAAACAGGGGGGACAAGAAGGCCTCCAGGGAACATAGAGGTAGAAGAGAACTTAGCTAAAGAGAATTCCATCTAAACATAAAACCGTTAAAGAAAAAAGGCCCTTCAACTCCTTAAATAAATGGAACTTAATGAAAACTAGCAGCATATTCTTGGCCTCAAACAATGAGCTTCTTCTACTACAATTGGATGGTACATACGGCTTTTTTTTAAAGATCATTTTACTCATCTTTGAACTTTCTTCTAGCTTTACTTTCCTTGCTTTTTCATTTGAGATTCCAGAGCAGCTTCTTTTATGTGGTCCGTTGAGAGGAGTGGTCCGTTGAGAGGACATCTTCACAATGAAACATTCAATAAGCTATCAAAGGATTATCACCGACTTTTTCCCCAGATGCAAGTCATGTGGCACATGGCTTATCTTCTTTTTTTGGTGGGTAAGCCTGTTTTTAATGAGTTGAGTAACTCAGTGCTGGCAGGTTTTGACCAGGTCTCTGACATCATCACCCAAAGACTACCAACTAAGTTAGCCAGCGCTTGGCTAATCACCTCCTCATCCATTTACTAGACCCTGCCTTGTTTTGTATTAGACCTCTTACAAAGCTCGTTTTTATATACTTAGTTGAATAAAAAGAAGAGGTTGAGAAGACCTACGAACTAAAAGAAAAGTAAAAGAAAGAAGAAAAGAAGAAAAAGGCCAAAACACAATACTATCCCCCATACGAACCGATTCAAATCTTTGAATGGTTTGCGCCAGAAGAATAGAAAACCAACAATGCTAATTATGACCTCTTATATGGAATATTATTTATGTTCAAAAGCTCAGCTATTTCTCTCCTTCCAAATGCCCCAGCAAATGACAAATGGGGCCAAGCTCCAAAAAATACTTCCTCTAGAGGTAAAAACCAAGGACTACCAAATATGAAACAAAGATACGACCATGGAAGGAAAGCACCAAAAGATGTGGAAGAGGGATATGAATGATTCCAAACTTCCCATGCAAACATAAACTAAATGAATAAATGGTCAATAGACTCTCCACCAGACTTCAATAAAAACAAAAATCAAAGATGTGTTACCCACTATGTATTCCTCTGATGGAACTCATTTATAGATTGTAAAGGGTTTTGCTTTTGGATGGCGTCTTACTGTAAGGGATGATGGAAGCTAAAGTATGGTCCAGCTTTAGTCTAGGAAGGACTATTTAACTTCCTAGAATAGCATTAGTTTATGTTTTATTTCTTAATAGATTTCTTTTACCTAAGAAATGGAATAAAATAAAAGAAATCGAAATTGGTTGTGCAATGAGTTCCAAAGCTCAATTATTGGATGGAAATCTCAATTGCGTCCAACTCATTGGACAAGGATTCTAAATATCTTTAGAACTTGGAAAGAGTGTCTCAAGGAAGCTAGAGGGTTGTAAGTAGAGATAAGGGCTTTGGAGCAAGGGAAATCAGTATTCTTTAAAGGGTGTTAACTTGTGACCTAAGGGCTACCGTTAAAGTGTAATAAATACACTTTGGAAATTGGATTTTGTACCCAAAATGACCTTGAAAAAATTATTTTTTACCAAAATACCCTCAAATTCCAATTTCCAAAGTGTATTTATTGCACTTTAATGTGTGCCCTAACAAAATCCTTCTTTAAGTTTACTCAACTTACATAATGGAAGATTTGATCATTGCTAATTCATGTAGTCCTTAACAGTGGACCACATAAGTTACTATACCCTTGTGTGGTTGCCTATTTTCTCTTCTTTCTTGTAAGCAATTAATTCTAGTGGATGCTTGTATTCTTTTTTTCTTTTTCCTTTTTTTTTTTTAAATATAGTCAAGCAGGTTAGTAATTAGTGGATAAAGACAGGTTTTGAACCCAGATGGTAGTATCAATTATGAAAACTCACAAACCTTCTTTAATTACCGATGCTTGTCTTTATTTTTGTTGCATTGGTCAATCTCTTCCAACAGCTCTACAATCAAAATGCAAATGAGCTGAGTCTGGGATCTAATAATTCTCTTGTAATTTGCATGATGAACGCTCTAAATTATTGGAACACAGCGCTTAGCAGTGAGCAACATAAGTTTTCATGTCTTGTGTCTCTAGTTGATTCGTCCACCACTCTTTATTTTATCCCAATATTGCTTGTGGATTCCTAGTATTATTATTATTATTTTTTCGTTGGGCATTATTTTCCAATAGTTGACATCGAAGTGTGCGTGAGCCAGGTCAAGATTCTAGACCTGGTTCATGCACATTTATCAAAGAAACCGACCATCTCATATTTACACGAGTCTCACTAAATAAATACTTCAACAGAGTGCGTCCAATCACGGATTAAAAGAATGTAATAAATAAATATCCCGAAGAATCATTTACCAAAAAAAGAAGAGAAAAACTACAAAGATATAATTCCGCACCGCTAATTCTTGTTTAGGAGGCTCTCTACAGTAGGATTTCATAAATACCTAATCTCCATCTAGAATTTCATCAAACACCTTATATCTCAAATTGATCTTCAAAATACTTAAGTCAACTTTCTTCAAGAAAGCATTTTATACAGAGATCCAGCATTGTTTAAACTACTCTTCTATGTTTCTCATTTAGATCATAAAAGCTACATCTCTCAAATTTAAAACTCCAAATTGCATAATTGAAGGTTTAAAACAACTTCAAACAGAGATTCAAAATGAAAGAAAAATCCAAAGAAAGAGAGAGAGAGATTACGAGAGCGTTAACGAGCTTGGCGTTCTTTCCATGTTCGCGAGTGACGACTACCTTCGGCTTCTGAGAAGTAGAGAGAGAAGAAGAAGAAACTTGGATTCCGAAACAAGTACAGAGAGATCTCTTGTGAAGGTGGAGGGAAAAAGAAGTAGAAGAGAAGGGGAGAGAAGAGGGAGAGAGGAGAGAGGCTTGAGCCATTGAAACGTGTTGGCTTCAGAGCATCTACCCTTTACTTTCTTTAACCCGTGTCCAACTCCAAGCCACCTGTGCCCAAATCAACCACATATTATATAACCATTAAAATATTACCGCCTCAACCGGTTACCACGCACCTTCTTGTGAACCCAACAATCTGATATAATTCCACGTGGCCTCTATGTATTCGTCGAAGTATATCCTCAAATGATATTTTGACACGTATCACATCTTATCAATCCACCCACCTACTTGAGTCTTCTTCAACAGGAGTGAACTTTGCTATCGTTAACCTCAGTTAAAAGAGTCATCAAGGACCAGTGACCATATTACCCTAAACACTACAACTGATCCTGATTGGTGATCAATATCTATCATGGTACAAGGGGTAAAATATCCATGTGAATAGTGAGATGAAATGATCATGCCAGATGGAATTTTTGGAGCTATATAGATCAAAAGTTATATCTGTTTTGGATAGCAAAGCTTTTTTTTCTTTGAAAAAATCTCGCGTTTTTCGCATAAATTAATTAATAAACAACGCATAAATTAATAAACCCCAACTTCCTCTCCTTTGCGCACCCTCCAACCGACACACATTTTTATAATCGATTGCATTTTAATATTTCATCTTTCGTTCATGTACAGGGCCGGATTACGGATTCGTTGTGGGGCACTTGCCCTCATAATAATTTTCAAATCTAATAAAGATTAATGAAGTATTGAGACAGATAACTAATAAAGAAATCTATCATTAGTTGCCTTTACAAATTTTTTTTTTTTACTACTATGTTGTCTCACGAAAAAATTTACACTCTTACATTGCCCCACATGGGTAAAATTGGCTCTGCTCTTGTTCATGTATTTGCATAAAGAAAATCCTAGGGTGACATTGAAATTTAATGCAATTCTCACATTTTTTATGTGGAGGTGTGCACATAGCCATAAATGTGTTTTCTCGAGTCAAAAACATCTACGGTTATGTACACCCCTCCACATCAAAAATGTGAGAATCGCATGAATATCAATGCCTTAATTAGTTCAATTACGTAATTGTGATTGTGCCTTTGGAGTAGATACTTGCTCCAATTCCTTAGCTTCTTTCCCACTTCAATTGTGTAATTAATGTCTGAGTTGTTTCAACATTAAGTAAATTATTTTGATCTATTGTTGATAAATAAACTTGTTCTTTACAGTATTTTTTAAATCATCATTTTATTTGTAGTGAAATAGGGATTATCTTGTAGTTTTTCATCTCAAACTTGCCTACCAAGTTAGCCTTATACCCAGTTCAATTGGTATGAAAATTTGCAAAGCAACTTTGAGATCGTAGGCTCAAGTCTAATATACCCAAAAAATCAACCTTACTTACCAAGTTTGCATATTTTCTTATGACACAATAACACTCTTTCATCGCATCAATCTACTTTTAAATTAAAATAGTATTTAAGCTCCCTAAATGAATTCATGTCAAACCTTCCCCAAAGACCATCTCAGATTAATGTAACTAATTACTTAGTGTCATCTCAAGTGATAATGAAATCATTCAAAATTAACACAATGGTAATTAGTAAACTGACCATCTTTTTCTTTTTTACAATTTTTTTTATGACAGGGATTCCAAACCCCGTGGGCCTATTAGATAATTAGGAGTGAGGCCACTTGCCTCTAGAGCACCATATCTCACCCAAATCCACCCCCCCCCCCCCCCCCCCCCTCCTCACCAATTACATGCAATACCCCACAAATCAAACATTACAGGTAAATAAAAATAAATCATTGTGAGTGGCCAATGAAGGGGTTTGAACTCACTGACCATCTTTTCCTTAGATAAACATATGCTCATTTTCAATGTACTACTCACACTCTCCGAAGTGTTGATCTGTTAATTGTGAAACTCTACCAAACAAACTCACCCAAAAAATTAACCATGTTTGATACCAATTAAGAAGGCAAATGAGCACATGAGCAAACTTGACCAAAGAATGATCTCTGGATAATTCCCCAATACCGAAAGCCAAACCAGCACATGAACAGAAGATAGTGCTGCCTCAAATCTTTAAAACAACAAAAAAATGTGTATGACAGCTATTATTATTATTATTAGACATGTGTTAAAGGCACTCCCGTTCTCAATAAGGGTAACCATCTTAGTTAGGGAACCCATGAACTTAATTATTTATATGATTTGAGCACCCTAATATATTTCGGCACCTTTTTTTTTTTTTTTGTCGACATGTTCATGTCGCCATTGACCAAGCAATGTCAACATGAACATGTTGACATAGGCCAAAAAAATCTTTTGGAGGCATGCTAACATTCCTCCTTCAATGTCGACACGAACAATTCGACAGGTGAGGTGCTTTAATCATAGTAAAACTTAAGTTTTCAATAGTTTGTGGACGCCCTTATTAATATGGTGGATGCTCCTAACCATGGCCTTATTATTATTATTATTATAAAAATCCAAGAGTATCTATTTATAGAAAGCAATCTCAAATTACGATAAAACTTCTAATTCGATTTGAATTCTAGATAAACAAGACCTAAATTGGTTTGAATTACCAACATATAAAAATAATTTGTAACTCAACCAAGGAAAAAAAAAAAAAAAGGATCCTAATCTAATTTTAAAATAAATCCACCGGTCTTACACCTACAGTGGTGGTTGGTAGAGTCGATGACACTAACAATGAATAAGATTAAGAATCGTGATAATTTGACTTAGGCAGTGGCATACTCAATCGACACCCCTGACGTGATAGGTTCGGGAATCGTAGATCTGCTCTCCTCAGGATACAGAACAACGTTCCTCAGAAAAAGGTGATGGTTTGTATCTTGAGGAAAGTAGATCTTCGGTTTCCAAATCTGCCACGTAGGGGTGTCGATTGAGTATGCCACGTGCCTAAGTCAGATTGTCACGACTCTAACATTAAAGGCAGCTGAATGTGATTTCAGATGTTTCTCTCTTCTTATCCAGATAAATTATGACCATTGTAGAAACTCAACTTTAACTAAAAGGCTCCTGCATGGACCACGTATTGAATGAATGCTACATGTGAGATGGTTCAAGTGTTCATAGAATATGATGAACCTCATGCCCATCAGTCCATTTTATTTATTTTATTATTTGAGAGAACTTAGATTAAGATAATATAAAGAATTAAATGTGGTTAATCATCATTTGCATGTATGTAAACATATAAAATATGCACCCAGAGAGCCAAAACCTAATTGTCAATCCATTAAAGCCCCAACAAGACTCTCCTTCCTCCAACAAAGACCTCTCACCTTTCAAGAAACGAGAAAAATAAACAAATTAAAAACCACACCCAACCCCAATTTAACGAATAGTATAATGTATAATCATTCATTGTTACCCAATTTAGTAAACTGCACTCATCCCTTAGTTGCTCCCCATAATCCATCATCATAGATGGTCACATGGAAAGCAAATCAAAAGTCGATATTTAATGGAAAATTTATTATTTTTTTATGTGTTGAACAGATGTTCTCTCTCTCTTTTTGTTATTTTGTTTTCATTTCAATTTGCTGGTTTGATTTACCTTTACCAAAACGTAGATTTCTCTCAAGTTTCAAATACCTCTTGCATGATTCTTTCGCTTAATTTTAATAATGTCAAGTTATTATTATGGGTATTCGTAGCAAATACGTATCTTGTTAGTCATAAGTTTAGCGACCCAATCTTTCTATTAAGGGTGTCACTTTTATTCTCAAACCTAGATCTGGTGTTTTGGGTGCGAATCCTTCTTTAATCTCCACTATCAAAATATAGGAATCCACTTCCAAAATGTTGGAAACTTGTTCATATAAAGAATTTTATACCATTTGTAGATAAGCGATTTTCGAATCCGAAGATCACCTCTACATGAATTTGGAGTCATCATCATTCTTTTTTAGAGAATGATGTGAACGATCACCCGAAAAATATTTTCTTCAAAAAAAAGTTGTTTTGGCATCTTGGTAACTCTCGTATAGATTAAAACACCAATCCACTTAGGATCTAGTAAATGCTCGATTAGAGAGAGGGGAAAGTGTTAGGCACCCCCTCTCTCTCTTTATCAAATGATGGTAATATCGAAAAACATGGTCATTTTTTAATAAAAGCGAAAAAAAAATGTCGAATTATAGACAATTTGTACTCTTACTGAGAAGGGGTTTGCTATCAATTCGAATCATAAGGATCATCTCATTGCAAGAGATGATCCTCATTCAAATCATGCCTTAAGAACCTAATTTTAAAAAGTGTTGGCTAATAGTTGTGGGCCCATTATCATGGGTTGAGAAAGGTCTCATTACCGATTGTCTTAAAATGTATTGTGTTTAGGGGTTTAAAATAATTTTCTTTTCTAAAATGGTTACAACTCCTATACTTTCAACTGAATCGAAGTTCGTTCTACTGAAGGTATGGGAGGGAGAACACTACATCTTAGGAGGCTTTCTAAAAGCAAAAAATAAAAAGAGGGAAAGAAGGGAAAATAGGAGAGGGAAATGGAGAGGGGAGTGTGGCTTTTCTCTAATCCATCTTGAGGTCTTGACTTATTTTCTTCATTCCTTATTCTTCTTCTTTTTCTTAAGTCCTTAATAGAATTATGTGAGTATTTTTTAAAAGAGAGGAGGTAGTGAGAAAAGAACAGAGTTGAGTGGAAAGGAGTTGAGAATTGTTTTGAATATTTTAGGATTTGAGAGTATGAGTGTTTTTTAAAAGCATAATGAATATTTGTAGATTTCTTGGGTTGCTTTTAAGGTTATAAGTGTCAAAGGTGATGGGTTGAACTGTTGAAGGCTAATGGCATGGGGTATAGGCATTGGGAGGTTGTTATTTTGAGGTTGGAGAGGTATTTGTGAAAGATGATGGGAATAGATCATTTTTTATCAAAATGGGTTGGATTTTTCAACCCACATGAGTTGAGTGTTAAGTGGGATTAAGGGGTGTGAGTGTTTTGTTAAAATAATGATTTATGTAAGGGATTAGGTTTGGGAGGGTGAAGGAGATGGTGACAAGTGTCCCGAGGGTGTGGGTGTATGTGTTAGGTGAGTTGATTAATGAAAAAGGATGTGGGTTGGTTTACTTTTTGAGGATGATGATGATGGGGTTGGTTAAAAGAATTTGGCAGATGAATGGTGGTGGTGATAATTATCTCTTTTGATTGATGTTGATCATGGATATGGGTATGGACCTGATTGGGTTGGGCTTTTAACTTGATAAGGGTTTAAATCTTAAAATTGACTTGAGTCTAGAGTTTAACTAAGAGTTGGGTTGCATGGGATTAGGGTTAGGTTAGGTTAAGATATTGGCTAAGGTTAGGTTTGTTTTAGGGTGAGGCTAAAATGAGATTAGGGGGTTAGTGACTAGTGGGCCGTAGGTGGGCTTAGAAATTGTTCAAGTTAGAGGTTAGAAGGGTGAAAGGTTGAGAAGGTGGTGGGCTTATAAGGCCTTATTGTGAGTCCATAGGACTTTTAGGGGTGCTAGGACCTTTGATTTGATCGAAGAGTCGATTTTCAAGAATTTTGACTTTTAAAGTCCCTTGAAGGATTTTGTTAGAATATCAATTTTTTTTTTCTCCTTTTGAGTGGGGGCCCAATCAAATTGAGGTGTCTATATCATCCATCATATTATTTTTTATTTCTTAAATAGTTATTAGTCATGTATGTCCTCAAAAACAAATTAATATTGTAATGAAATATTGCGATGAATACTAGAATTAGAGACAACAATAATATAATATATATATATATATATATAAACAATGTAATAATAATAATTTTTCAAAATATGGATTAGAAGTTTTGGATTAAGATGATTTTTTGTGAGGATGATCTCTGTGATGAGAATATCATCTTAAAAAAAAATCAGTCCAATCTAAAACTTCTAACACCATCAAAAGCTATTTAGAATGTGGACCGTTGATTTTTTACCAAAAATTTGTAAACCACTTTGATGGATTTATAAGTTTCAAGTTGAGCTGATTTTTTGTGAGGATGATCTTCTCATTATAGAGACCATCTTTGCAAAAAATCAGCTCAATCCAAAACTTATAATTCATATTTTGAAAAACCATTGTTTTTACATATGTCCTATGATTCACCCCATATATATAGAGGGTAGCGTTCAATGGCTAACTTTTTGGCAAAACATTTTTCAAAACATGAGTTAGAAGTTTTGGAATGGGCTGATTTTTGGTGAGGATGATCTCTACGGTGAGGAGATCATCCTCACCAAAAATCAGCTCATTCCAAAACTTCTAACCCATGTTTACAAGTTGAAAAATCGTGGACCGTCCATTTTTTATGAACTGTTTTTGATGGGGTTAGAAGTTTTGGAATGGGCTGATTTTTGGTGATGATGATCTCCTCACCGTAGAGATCATCCTCACTAAAAATCAGCCCATTCCAAAACTTCTAACTCGTGTTTTGAAAAATGTTTTGTCAAAAAGTTTGCTAAAAAGTTTGCCATTGAACGCGACCCATATATATATAAAAGAGGTGATCCTTGTGATAGCGAGCCAGCCATCGGACCATTGGAACCCAAAAACTAACCGTAAGCACCATCCCACCCTATCACGTGAAGTCATTAAATAGCTACCTTAATGGTGGAGGGGTTATAGAAATTCAAAATCACGATTTGGGGAGCACACGCAGTTACTTTCTTACCATCTCAGCTAGACCTTGGTGAGTAAAATTTAAAATATTACTATCGAATTAATTTGAAACCTTTAAAGTAGTAGAATTTCAATCATTAAAATATAATATATATTGATTATTTAAATACTAATAATAACATTGATAAAAAAATTATTTTGTTGTAACTAATTCGAGGTGATGAGTAGCATAGGAATAACGGTGATAAAGTCAAGCTATATAAATAAATAATAAAAAAGAAATTCATTAAAATATATATTAATTATTTAAATACTAATAATAATATTGATAAACAATTATTTTGTTGTAACTAATTCGAGGTGATGGGTAGCATAGGAACAATAGATCAAGAAATAATAAAAAAGAAATTCAACCAAGAAATATATATTGGGTAATCAAGTGAAAATATAACAACGATAGACCATGGTAGACTATGATTGTATTTTTCAATGCAGAAGTTATAAAATAAAGTGTTTTTTTTTTATTAAAAATTATTAATTATAAATTATAAAGAGATGTTTTCGTAAGAGAGCAAATAGAGATGAATTAAGCAAAGCAAATGAAGTATTGGATGGTAAATTGAAATTTGAGTATACTATATATAACTCAATGCATATCGCCTCCATATGTGGAGTGTCGAGTAATGGAATTACCTTTTAAGATATGTTAAATTGATATCCAAAAAAAGTAAATTACGATTTTAACATTTTATCAATGTAACTCAATTTATCGTAAAATTTTAGTTTAAATTAAGTTAAACTTAAATAAAAATAAATTAAAATTGAATAAATAAAACTTAAAATTGGCAACAACTTTAGATAGAATTGTTGAAAATATCACGATAAAATCTTCGCTTTTACCTTCACTGATTTAATCATGGCTTTTTCATTAAGATAAGATTTATACAAATTTCACAATTAAATCATGAACTTCATGATTAAATCAGTCTTTACAGTTAAGTTGAGAAAATGAGTTTGATGCACTGGTAAGAAAATGCAACCTTGATGAAACTAATGGTAACCATTTTACCAATAAAGCAAACATAAATGAACATAACATTGCTTTTAATGCTTTTGACAGATCTATGGTTATATGTTGTGGATGATGGATGATATCAATATAGTGTTAGGTGATTTATTATTGTAATTAAATATGAGATGATTTAATATTCCAGTTTCAATCAAGATGAAACATAGAGCTAAAAATATTGAATTTTCTGAAAATATCTTAGATCATCTCAAAATGTTTCAGTCAAGACTATCTTGATTTTTCTACTCATCGAAACATTCTGTATCAAAATGAGATATTAAACCTTCATGTTAGTAATAGTTCTCATCTTAGAATCAAAACCATGCCTTGACAGTCAAACCTATCCATGAAAAAAGAACACCCAAAAATGATACCTATCGACATAAAGGAACAACCCAATTGAGAATGGTAAAATGATGGCTCAAAAAGTAGGGAACAAAAAACCCCTAGCCTAAAATCAAGATTCATCATCTATTAACATTGTTGAGAGTGCTTCAGAAGAAGAAGAAAAAAAAGTGGGATCGCTTGAGGAGCAAGTCAGGGTATCCAACTTGTCAAATGTTTTAGTGCACCCAGACCAACAATACCTAGCGAAAACACAAGAAGTCATGACTATAAACCCACAGAGATGGCATGAATTAACATCCAAATTGATCAACCCCTGACCACATCATCTCATTCTGTGAAGCACAAAGCCTCAGAATTACCAACATCAGCACCATTTGTACCAATGAATCACACTTGCATGATAATAACCATTTTTACTCTGACAAGCTCTCAAAATTTTTGAAGTATTAATAGAATGCTAAGAACAATCTAGTTAGTCAAAATTCAATTCTAGCTCACTGTGAGATAATGAATAAAAACACTCAACAATCCATTGCCAATGGTGCGATAAGTCACTTTAGTGCGACCATGTCTGATGACTACAATTAAGCTGATCTAGCAATTAGCTTACTTGTTGCTGGTGGTTGCCATGCACAGCATAAGTCCCATATGTCGGGGCAGCAGCAGCATACATGCTCGGGTCCTGAGGTGATGGTGCAGCATACCCATATCCATCATAAGCCTGAGCTCCATAGTGTGACCCATTCCACTGATTACCAGAATCCATTCTAAACTGTCAAAGAAAAATATAAAACTATCAGGTCAAGAAAAAAAATTGAGGTCAATTTATATTTCAGTAAATTGATTCCCATCAAATGGGTGGTTAAAAACCAACTAGAGGTTTTTTTATTTATGGGTAAGCTGGACTTGAACCCACGATCTCAAAGTTGTTTTGCAATGAGTCAAACCATCTGAGCTATGGGTCTAAGCCCAACTAACTCAAGTTATCCCCTCTTTATTTTTGTGGAAGCAGAGGTTGACTAAATATATATATTTTTTTTGATAAGTAAAATTTGTTAAATATGAGGACAAGAAGCCCACGGAAAAGATACAAAACACAAAGAAGGCCAAAGGCATATAAACCAGAGGTTGACTAAATGAGCCCACTGAGATTTCCAGTTTAGATTGGTAACAACTGATTCTACCTGCTTGTTTGCTGGATTGCGTCCCCAAGAAAGACGAACTGTTTGCTTGCCGATGACAGTCCCATTCAAATTCTGCAATGCCTCCTCAGCGCTGTTTCTGCAAAACGATGTAAGACAGTTAAAGTCCATTCAACCGTGGAAAAAGATTCCATCATTCAATATCTGTGACAAAGCAGATCTCAGGAGAAGTACCTGTTAACAAACTGCACAAATCCGCATCCTTTCCCAATGGGTACTTTTACAGACACAATGTCACCATATTGAGAAAAGGGCTGTCGGAGATCCTCATCAATGACATTGGGGTCAAGTCCTCCAACAAATATCTACAATGAAATATGAGTTAATGACAGCTAAAGGTAGAGTAATTGAAGACCTACACAGAAGAGTCTGACTCACTGTTGTGTTGGTAGAATCACCATCTGACTGGAAGCCGTGGGCAGAGGCACCATTTGATGCATATCCACCTACCAATAACAAAGCTAATTAAAGGAAATAAAATAAGAAATGACATGTAAGAAAGCCAGATTGAAAGTGCTAGTTTCATAGCATTGGTGTATTCAAACAACAACTTCAACCAGCAATAACTAACTTGTTCACTAGTCAGTAACATGGAGAACGGAGTTACAGAATTAAAAGAAGGAAAAAAGAATTTCAGAACCTTCTATAGCATTCCAAGGGATTTTAGTCCCGAATAAGCTAATAGTTTCAAGCAATGAAATGTACAATAATCCAATAATCAAACACCATAACAATATGTAAGAAACACTGTTGTTGTTGTTAAATGAACATAAAATTTGGACAATAAAACTAAAGCAAAAACCAAAAAAAAAGACCCTTATTTGAAAAATAGAGGGAACCTGCATATATTTCAGTTCAGGCTTTAGATCACCTGCCCATGCATTTCCCCCATACTTCAATGAAGAGGTGGCCCCAGCATTCAGATTCCCAAATAGGTGGTCTACCCACCACAAATTCAAAATACGCTATTGTCTGCTGGTGGTGTTACTTTTGGTATAGATCATGCTGATTGCATAACCAGAAATGAAAGGATGTAATATGTAATACAACCGAAAGATGTTTGGAACATTTTCCTTTTAAGAAGAGATGTCTCAAAAATATGAATCCTTCACAGATTACATCACATAGGACATACATCCGTCTAGATGTGGAACAAAGTGGGGATGGTTGAGGGTCATAATTTTTTTTTAAATTTCAAATGATTGCAATCATATGTTAGTTTAACCAGCCAGAAAATACTATGCTGAAGGCCAGGTCTGATTGCAAGAAAATTGAATTGCTAAGCATTGTCGAATGGTAGCTATCATAGAGCAGCACAGCCCCTTCCAGTCGAGCTCTCTACCAACTAAGGCAGTTTGTCCTTCATTGCGAGGATAAAAATATAAGTAAAAGCAGAAGTGACAATAATAAAGTAATAACTATTGTCAGATATACTGTTGAATGCAGGAAAAAAACTGGGATTGTTTAGTGAAACTTATACAAAAGTTCAGATTTTGGTCAAAAATCTGAAATCAGAAAATGAGAGAGCCATGCCACTCTTTTGTGCTTTCTAAGAATAAAAAAGAAAAATAAAACCACACCACTTAAAGGGAGGGGAAACAGTAGCTGTGGCAGAAGTAAAAGGAACCATGCAAGAGAAGAATAGGTAACCAAATCATTCATAAAAGATCATACTAAACAGGGATGAACTGTCAGACACACTGACCCCCAGAAGAGCTCTAATTTTGTGCCATATCCATGACCATCAAGATTGGAAAGCTAATCAAATTAAGTATAAAAGTTAATCTGATCAAATAAATACATGCTCTAGTGTCAGTGGGGCTGGGCCTACTGATATCAAATTGCATTCTGTCATAGTGACAAAAATTGCTGCTTTTTAGAAAAATCACAGATTAAATCGTGATCGTGGTCTGTTAAAATATTCTCAATTTAATCGGAGATTTTTTTTTTTTTTTCATTTAATAAGTTCTTAAAATATTATTTTATCATGTAATCTTGAAGCATATACTCGGGGAGAGAGTACAGGGCAAACGATTTCAAAGCAGACTCCCCATTCATTGGATAGAGAAGATCACCAAGATTTTGTAATACAAATTTATATTTTCTATAATTAAAAAAATTTATTTATTTATTCTAGAATTTTCTAATGTTTTAACCATTTTTTTCTCAAAGTTTTCCCTTCCCAAACCCCAACTTTGTCTCTATGAATTCCGTCAGTGCCTCTGTTAGCTCCTTCACTTGCTCTGGCTTTTGAGCTTATTTATTGGCTTTAAGCTGACGGTTATGCTTTGTGGCTCCCATTGGGGGAAAATCTATCCTTCACATTTGGCTAAAGTGACTCTTTCATTTCATTAATCCCTGACGGAACCTCTTGAGATACTCCTTCGGTGTGTCAATGTCAAACCCCCAATAGCCCAATCGATACATCATTACAGTTCAGTCCATATGTTGAAAGATATGTATTGCTAAATATTATAGTCCATGCCAAATATATATTATTAAAAAAATGTATTTAGACGTTCTGAAATAATTTAAAATCATACAGCCATTTTTTCGTCTGCTTAATCATAAAAAATAGTACAAAACAAAATATTTATGTAAATTAAATATTTCTTTGGTTATGTGAATTGGCACATGACTGGCATGTGGGTGCAACATGGAGGCCCAAACAGGAAATTCTTAGAAAATGATTGTCCTTGTCAATTACCACTTACAACTACCCAAAATGGGATCAAAAGTACATAAATAACCATGATTAGTGGTAGGGTATCATGGATCATTAAGGATACACCCATGAGAACATTTCTACAGCTTGAGGGTTTTATTTCTAATTTACCCTTAGGCTTCGAAAATCATGATTCACAAGTATTGATGCAATGTTGGTGCAACGATAGGCAATGGGTTCTATCTTGGATAGACTAAATCTTGGGTAAGAGCTACCCAATCTTTCCCATGCAGGGTTAACAGCAAATGGTGATATGCACAAGTTATAACAATGTGTCATCCAAAAAGGGAACATTATTCAGAGAAAGATGTCATCCTTAAAACCACATTCCCAGAAGTTCAACTAGATTTTTACTTCAACCAATGAAGGTTTTATCATGCAATGATATTTTAAAAAATAAAAAACACATCCCAGGAGAAGCAAAAGGATCATAATTCATAACTACCATCAATTCCTAACGTGGGAAAAACCATAAAAATAAGATCTCAAAAATCCTAGATGCATTTGTAAAGCTAAGATAATTATTACCACATACCTTGTGAAGAATATTGCTGTTGATATCCGGTTGACTTCCTAGGGGTTGCAAGACCGATGCGCATGGGCCTACTAGAACAAAACGTACCATTCATTTCAGTCATGGCGCGTGACCTCTCATTATCATCACCAAACCTCACAAACCCATAACCTTTTGACCGTCCAGTATTTGCATCAATGACAACTTTTGCCCCTTTCACGGATGGATATTTACTTGAAAAAGTTTCCTGCAATAGGGTATCTGTAACGTCTGGAGCCAAATCTCCTACAAATATAGAGCGGTCAGAACCAACATCAGAACGCTTATCACCCATGCTAAATGATGCCCAGTTAAGGCGGAACGGCTGTTCTGTGTTAGGCATTGCAGTGCCATTGTAGCTCTGTAGAATTTTCTCAGCAGCTGCACGTGAAAAGAATTCCACAAAACCATATCCCTCTGACTGACCAGTTAGCTTATTGCGGATAACCTTTATGGAGATGACCTGCATATTTCATGATGCCCAAATGTCGGAAACAAGCGAAAATTAAAAAGATGAGAATGGCCCTAAATGAGAAGGCCACAAGTGGAAGCAACAGATGCTCTTGTCATGCTGGCAAAAGTAGGTGTTTCAACTGATATATCTATTGATATAATGCATATCCATCATTTTACACTTTACTATATATTAGTTCTTGCAAAGGTAAAATCTCGGATGCTGTCAATTCCTCAAGATTTACCCCTAACAATCAATCTTCATTGTTCTTAATGCACACGAACGATCAAAAATCATATAGAAACATAATCAAAGAAAAGGGAAAAGGTGAGAGAAGACAAACACAAGATTTGTTCACGGGGTTCGTCACAAAGTCCCCGGACTCCGAAAAGTCATTCCGCTATTCTTGAAGCCAATACAAGATCTGCAAATACTAGCCTTCTCTCTGATGGAGACATCAAATATTGAAGAGTAGATTTTAGTTTTTATTTATTTAACTTTATGTTTTTTGGGCTTATTTTGATGTTTTTTTTTTTATAAATATAAATTATATAAATGGAAGGACGAAAGGGAGGCTGAGGTAGCTTCCTAAGAACAAAAAAAAAAACAAAATAACAAGGAAAATAGAAAAAAAAAAAAAGCAAAAATACATGCCCTTCGTGATGCTAAGAGTCACAAATGCTATCCCAATCAAACACAAAGTCTTGGAAACACACTCCCTCAAAGTTTATACTCAACTTTGACCAAAGGAAAAGGAAGCCCAAAATCTCTAAGATCACTGTGTGAGGTAAGCTCTCCTTGTTATGGAATACCCTGTTGTTGCGTTCTCTCCAAAGACCCCAAGCAATTGCAAACGGAAGGATAGCCCAGAGAAGCCTCTTTCTAGATTCGAAGATATTTACATTCCAACCCTCCAGAAGCGCCAAAAAGGATAACGGAAGTACCAGATGCACCCGGAAACGAGACAAGAAAAACATCCAAACAACTCGAGAAAAAGGACAATGAATAAATATTTGATGTTTTATTAACATATGATGTTAGTATAGGCATTAGGGGGCAATTTGATAACTTTATAATGAGTTTTCATAGGCTGAAAATTCATAGGAAATAAAGTTATGGGATTGGGGCATAGGTGGTATCTATGATTTTATTATATTTAAGTTGTTTTAAGTTTTATTCTCAACCATTGGATCTCATTATTTTAGTTGGATGGTTGAGATTAAATTAGGGTATAGAAAACATTATAAGTATTTGATTATTGCTGTAATTTTAATAACCATGAAATATGATGAATAAAAAAAAAGCTTGAGTTTGATCTTCCAAACAATGGGTGTGGTGTGAGGCCATTTTAGAGTGAACCCAATATAACATTATTTTCTTCTAATCTTTATTTTTCTTGTGTTCTTTTTAGTTCTTGATTTTCTTGATTCTTGAAATCCCTTTCTTGATTCTTGAAACTTACAAACCTCAACCCTTAATCCTTTCCCTGTTTTTTTTAACACTTATTTCATTAATCTCTTTTCCAAATCTTTAACTCTTAATCTTTTCCTTACCTTATAAACCTTTAACCATTTTCATTGTGATTGTGTCATACCTACAATCATTGTTTTCATTTTAGTTTTTGGATTTTCCCAATCCTAAACCAAATTCCCTAAAACCCCCATATTTTTTTTTCTCCCCTCATCGTCCTACATCACTCTTCCTTTTTTCTTCCTCCCAAGAGCCTCTTCCTTTTACAAAATAGTTCTCTTTATATAGATATAAAAGATGAAACTAAACCCTAATGAAATGAGTCAATTTCCCCTCAACCAAGGGATTTTCAATCAACTATACAAATCTATCATTATCCAAAAATAGAGATTCCCTAAGTGACTTTCTATTCCTGGATAAAATTATATTTTTAGCTAAATAAAATATAATTTAAAATAGACCAATAGACTCTTGAGATACATATACATCCTCATGTGATCAATCTCCGTCTTATTTACGCCACGTGTCTTGTACCACTTTTTTTACCCACACAATACTCCTTGTAGGACCCACATGGATAATGTTTTGGCTGATACAACTGTAGATTGAGTCACTTTCAATGTGATCATTGCCACCCAAAATCAGTTCATTCTAACATTTGACTAACATTCAAAGTTTAAATGAACAGCCAAAATCTTTTAAATTTAAATAAACTTTTAATTTGTTTTAATGAGGTTGTGTATGTAAGAATGGATTGAAATGATGTGAGGATCAAGAAGCCAGTTTCAGCATCAACATTGATTTTCGAAGTACCTCTGCTGAAAAAGGTAGATTGCCGTCTTGAACCCTGATGGCAACTTCTTTAGTGGAATATGTTAATATGATATTACTCCAGTGGATGATATCATTAAAGGTTGTATCCTTTTTTCAGTCATACAATTAATAGGCAAGAGCATGATGATGATGATGATGATGTTGGCATGATAAGATTGGAGCATTGATGATTAACAATTAAAATTTTCAGTAAAGCCGATGTGAATGAAGACGATTTGTCTTGCTATGGTGTTGGTGCAGTGGACGTGTAGTAATTATAACGGGTCAGAGGTGGTGGACTAATTAATGGGCTTCGATGTTGATTGTATAGATGGTGATCAATGGTGGCTGTTAGGCCAGAACGAGGTGAGGTTCTACAGAGTAAATGAGGAATGTGGGTCGTTGACAGTGATTCAAAGTGGTTGATGTGGTACAGGATGATGATGCCGAATGGGGTTCAAATAAAAAACACATATAAAAAAAACTTTTAACTTTGATACCGTTATTGGTGCTCAAACGACGTTGAATCAAAATTCATTAGTTCATGATCATAATCCACCTCTCACAGGGTTTTCAAACCTAAAAAGCTTCTCATTCAATTAATCAACCATCTATAAATAAACACGAATTCATGGCAATTTATTTCTAGCCTAAGTTTCCTAATTCAAATCAAAACAAAACAACAAACTCCTCGTACTTGCTAAACCCATTAAATAAAATAAGCTAAATACACCCTAATTTCGTAACCTAATCCTGCAGTTATGGGCCCACGGATTGAACTTCGGCTTGAGATGATTCAACCAATGATCCAAAAGTCGGGGCTCCTGCATTATTTAATCTCGCATATCTAAAGAAATCTAAAAAAAATTCAATTAATATCTAAAAGATTTGTTCTTGGTAGATACGCAGATTAAATCTCTTAAAGGATTACAGATTTTTAACATAAATCGTTCAAGATAAGATTTTTCTTCTATATCTATAATAATAAATAAATAAAAACCAGATAGATAGAACAAGAGGGGATGGAAGTGATAACCTCTCCAGTGTGAGCAAAGCAGCTATGGAGGTAATTCTCGTCCATCCAGTAATGGAGGTCTCCAATCCAGATCGTCTTATTCTCTTCTGCAGATCCCTCCTGTTGTTGCTGTTGTTGCTGCTGTTGATGAGAGTAAGACATGTAGTGCTGAGGGGGGTAGTGATGCGGCATCATCTGGTACGGCATCGCCATCATCGCGGCTGGATATTGCATCGCCATCCACTGCTGCTGCTGCAGATCAGCACCGTTGGTTGATTGCATTATGAGTTTGTATTTTTTGATTAATGATTCGTCTCTCTTCTTCTCTCCTTCTCACCTTTCTCACTCTCTGTTACGGATTTGGGAGATTTAAATCGATAAATTAGGGCGAGAAGGAGAGAAGAAGGGTAGAGAGAGCGAGAGAGGGCTTGGTCTTGGATGAAGCGGACCAGGTTCTGAGAGAGAGACCTACTGTTACTAACGAAAGGATTATAAAGGGATTTTAGAAGAGTCGTATTTGTATTCGAGATTTATTCTACACCGTTGGATTAATAGCAAGATTTAGGTATCACAGTTGATTTGGAAGTCTTGGTCTCTGCAGAACGGCCGCCAAGCTATCCTCGTGAACGTCGTGTGGGAGTGTGACCAATAATTTGTGGGTCCCATTATTTCTGTGTGCGCGTTGGGCGTGTTAAACTGAGACTTGAACACACGTGCTTTATAGTTGCGTAAGCAATGCCAATTAAGTGAACCACGGGTCTAAACCCTGATTAAAGTTTAGAGTCCAACAAACCTTACTAAGTTAGTAAGGATTTCACCCTTACAAAGGGTTGTTGGGCTCACCTTGTGCCATCCAAAAACATAGTCTGATGCTTCGGGGTTGTAGACTAGAGGATCAATATCTATGAATTTTGAAAAAGAAAATTTCAAAAAAATCATTTCTCACTGCTGAATTTAATTTTAATTTTAGGAGTTAAGTTAGGTGAAAATTCAACAATTGTCCATTTTCAAAATCTTTGATCAAGCACAAAAGAATTTTTTTTTTCTTTCAAAATCTGAGTATTTCAAAATCTTGTTTTTGAATCTGAAATACGTAAAAGTTCGGTAGCTGTTCATTTTCAAAATCTTAGATCAAGCACAAAAGATTTTTTATTTTGTTTTTGGATATGAGTTTTTCAACAAAATTTAGAGTGTTGTGTTGTTAGGTTGTTATTGTGGCAAACTATTAGGCATAAGGCTTAAAATCTTACTCAGTTGGTAAAAAAAATGGTGGTCGCTAAAATTTATTTAAGATAACTTTTATTATCACACAACTGATTTAAAAAAAAAAAAAAAAAAACTTTTATCATCACACAAACTTTTACATCATTTAGTGAAGGAAATTTTGTGTACCACTTACCACTAAAGAAACATCAAATTCATATTTTAGAATTTCCTAGGAGAGCGTTCGTATAAGAATCCAAAAAGAAGAAACTTTAAAGGAACAAAAAAAATCAAAAAATGGACATTATAAAAAAATGTATAATAGTATAAGATGGGAGAATAATGGGAGAAAGAATTTGATTTCAAAATCGTATAAAGTAACTTAGATTTCAAAAAATCTTTTATGGGAAATGGGTTCTATCGTCTTAAAGAGAATGTATGGAGACGAGAAATTGAGTTGGATCTATTTTCGGAGAGAATATTAGTTGAAAAAAATAGGTTTGATCTCTCTTCTCTCTAAAGAGAGCGTTTCGAGAAGAAAGGAGTTACTCTCTTTCTAAAAAACAAGTACTTGGAGATAAAAAAGAAAAGGGGTTTGATGAATTTTTATAAGAAAATGGCAAAAATGGTATGCCACATTAAATATATATTTTCTATGAATTCAAGTTGATCATGCAAACTAATTAGTCGAATTAGGTATTGTTGCTCGTGTTAACAAAACAATTACTCCAAGAGACCGATTCGTTGGAGAAGAGGAGAACTATACATATAAGAGGCTTAGCAGGTGTATAACACACCCGAGAGTGGAGGACAATATACACTCAACACATCCTCTCACCTATAAGAGTAGAAAGAATCAAACATGCAACCTATACGAACCTAACTCTCTGATATCGTGTTAATCAACTAACTACTCTAAAACATCGATGTGTTAGAGAAGGAGAGAACTATGAATATAAAAGAGTCACAAGGATTAATAGTAAAGTGTGATTTATTTGTTAAATTCTAGCTCAGGAGACCGTGCTTCAATTTTATGCAAGGATCATTGGTGGAGTATATTCTTTTGTCCTAATAAATATAAACTCATTCTAAAAGAAGAAGAAATATAAGCAAGTGATTTGACTCCGACCAACCTTCCCCAATAAAACTGGACATTTCTCTAGAACATGTCATCCACCAAACCATAAATCATGCATGTGACCGAACAACAGGGTTGATGTAGGACTTATATCATCTGTAATTAAATTAAATGCACTATAATAGTTCTGTAAATGTTTGCCTTGTGCATACTGGCTAACCTTTCTTAGTCATTGATGATTAGTTTCTAGAAACATTCGCCAAGCTATTTCGAACCTGTGTTCTCATTAGAATCATGATAATCTGACTTACCTATGTGTCATTGTCAATCAACACTCCTAACATGACATGTTTAGGAGTCTTGGATCTGCACTTTTTGGGAGATAGAACTGCACTTTCCCGTAAGAAGTACAGTTCTATATTGGAAGGAGTGCATATCTACAGTTCTCAAACAAGCCACATCAGGAGTGTCAATTTAGTATGCCACGTGGATAAGTCAGATTATTATGACTCGTCTTATTATGCCATGCTACTCCTCCTACACCTCTTGACCCACATTTTGTGTGTAAGTAGGTCTACTAACGTTGGCATGTGCAAACACACATATATCAAAAGTACTTATTTGTAATTTAAAATATTTATTAAAGGGTATGTGTAAATTAGATAGTAAAAAAATTGTATAAAATAAGTAACGTGATTCTAGGGTCGTGGGTTGTAATTTTTGATTTTTTAATTAAAATAACCTTGAATATATTAAATTTAAATATAAAAGTGCGGAGATTTATTCGAATGCTCAAATTTTGGTGTGAAACCACTTCTACCGTTCTACTTTCGCCTTCTCTCATTATAAAATATTGCAAACCCAAAAATGTCCAAAATACTATGGACCCAAGCCCAATCCGTCAACCCATGGATATGTAGCCCACACGACACCCCAGATACTTCCAATTTCCTCGTAGAGATCTTTCCAGTTTCCACATCATCATTCTGTCTCTTTTGAACTAATCCAAGAGATATCTTACTTTATTGAGAAACAATATTTTCTCAAGATCCATATACGATAATATGTCCTTCCTTCAATCATTGTGAAGATCTCTTAAAAAGAAAAGATTCACTTAAATGTAAGAAATTCTCCTATCAAAGGAAAGTTGACACTAGAGATACTGCATAAATAAAAGAAAGATATACATAATCACAAATAGCTAGGTAATTAAGCTGAGGTTTTCCCTAGAAAAGCTTTTGTTTATAATTAAGACATATTTCCACGAATTCTAAAACTGTGTTGTTTTCCTTGCTTAATCACCCAACCTTGTCAGTACGTAGGAACGCAATAGAAGTTTTCGTTTGCTTCTGAGTACAGATATCAGATATGTACCTCTACTCGTTAATAAGGACATGTACTATTTAATTTAATTTGTTGATTTTAGGGAAAATTACGTTTTAAATGAAGGCTAAATCGCTGGGGGTGTTAAAGCAAGCTATTAAAAACCCGGACAGTCCGGCGTTTTAATCATTTGAAGGGTATTTTTGGTAAAATAAGGCAGATTTACCAAAACATGCACAACTTTTCATTTATTTACCAAAACGGTGCACTGTAGCAATTAATTTCGAAAACGGTAAATTTACCATTTTCGGAATTAATTTTTTTACCAAAACGGTAAAAACAGTAAAATGTATTTTTTTATACCAAAAATGCCCTTTTTTATTTTTTGACTGAAATTACAAAAATAAAATTGATTTCGGTAAAAAAAATTATAAATACATAGGATTACCGAAAGAGAGTGAATCTTTTTAGTTGAATTTTCATTTTTTTAAGGTTAAAATTGTAAATATATATGTAAAACAAAAAAAGGGTATTTTCGGTATAAATTTTTTTTTTACTGTTTTTACCGTTTTGGTAAAAAATATTAATTCCGAAAATGGTAAATTTACCGTTTTCGGAATTAATTGCTACAATATACCGTTTTCGGAATTAATTTCGAAAACTCTACCGTTTTGGTAAATTATTCGTAAAACAATGTATTTTAACACATTAAAATGCTGGACTGCCAGCTGATTTAATTTGTTTTTGGTAATTTTTTGAAAAAATTAGATTATTTTCTGTAAATATTAATGTATTTTATATAATAATTTTCCCTTTCATTTAAGTATAGGCATTATACTGCAGTCTATACAAAAAATCAGTCTGAATAAGTAAATAGTGATTGGAGCTTGTCATCAATTCTCTTTCATCAGATAAGTTCATGGAGGATTCTAAGTCCATGATGCTGGACGTTTCTTTATGTGGAGACCATATATACTTACTAGTTATTTTCGTAAACTAATTATAATGTTGGTATTCTTAATTAGGTGATGAAATTGATAAGAGATACAATAAATTTTGGTTAATATAATAAAAATTATATCATAATTGAAAGAGTCGTGATAATATGATGTCCCCATCACAGTACCGTTAATCATTTGCCTCGGAATACACAAGAGAAAAGATTTATGATTATGCACATCTCGATGCAAATGATCTACGGTTCTGTGATGGGGGTGTGCGTCAAAGGGGGGTGTTAGAAAATCATTACACTACTTGAAAATTCTTAGAGAAGTTTTTATCTTTTTAATGGAAAAAGCTATTCTAGTATAAATCTTTATAAATAAAGAGGTGCAAGTTCCTTGTTTTGAGAGAACAAAACAAGAAGATAGAAAATCTAACCCGAATGACATTTAACGAAGGCGAGTGGATGTTAACTGTTTTTTATTAGAATAATGCTGAAGTGTCTTCAAGATTTGACCTCATACTGAACATCTTTACGGGGAAGGGTGTAAAGGTATCTGTTATTCCTACACACTTCCCCGTCAGAGATGTGCGATGGGAGATACAATCTTGAGGTCACTCTAACACGACTCTTTTTATTATTTCGTAACCTAATGATTGTAGTTTTGAATTTGATGTCGGCCTAAGTTTTAACAAATGATGGAAAAATATGCATGTTCAGACCTAAAAGCTAATAATCACCAACAAGGGCTGGTATTTGGTGTATGGATCAATAAGAGAACAAGTTTAGAGATTCATGAGATGGTGACCTTAATGCCAAGTACAAGAAAATTCTTTTGAGCTTGATAGCTAGCTTTCTCTGAAACTTAAAATTAAAATTCAAAGGTGAAAAGTAACTTTTTTCCATTTTTTTTTTAAATTTCTTAGAAATTTATCTTCCACCAACTTGAAGAAGAAGCATTGTTCTTTTTCTTGTCCACCTATTGCTTATTGCTGCCATCAATGAATCAGATTAAGAAAAGAAAGTCCTTGAGCTTATCGTTCGCATAAAAAAACATGATCTAATGATTCAAGGTTGCAAAGGACAAAATTCTACGAACTTTTTTCTTTTCTTCAAAGTTGTTATTTTTCATTGTTGAATTTTAATTTTAAGTTGGGAGTTCTCCGTCCATTTTCAAAAGCTTGAATCAAACTCAAAAGAAATTTCTTTTGAATCTGAGTATTTTAATGAAATTTAGAAGGTTGTGGTGTCGAATTGCTAATGTGACAGTCCATTTGAATAAAACGACCTTAGTAAGGCTTAATGTCTTACTATGTTATGGTAAGGAGAGTGTTTCACTGGAGAGAGAGAGAGAGAGAGAGAGAGAGAGAGAGAGAGAGAGAGAGGATATTTTGGATATAAAAATATTGAAATTACTCTTCATTTTATATTTTACCATTTTGGTAAGAAAACTTATTTTTGAAAACGGTAAATTACTGTTTTCATAATTAATTAGAATAAAGCAATGTTTTGAAAAAGAAATTGATTTTCGTGCCTCGTTTTGGGAATTTGCTCTTTTTAATAAATACAATCATATTCAACAAATCATTATCTTCATCATTAAATTCATATTAAAAGATTTGGAGTGGGTTGACCCAATCCTATTCCTCCATTCACTTCTTTGAAGTCATAGCATATGCTATTATAAATGTATTTCATGTACATCTACTTTCACTATCTCAATCCATATTTTTTTTTTCAATCTTCCTCACTTTTTATAATCTTGTGATTGCATGCTCTTTCTAAGTTGCATATTAAAAGGAATCTAAATTGTTATAATATAAATTGAGAGAGATTATGAACAAGAAAAGAGCAGCGCAAAAGCATTTATATACAAAGGTGGAAAAACAATATTGTTGCCTTATTACATATATTCAATCAAATGGTGTTACAATCAAGTATGAATGGAATGACCAACACCCGGACTGTGACCAGGTGTTGTAGGCCGAAAATCTTCAAGATGTTCTACCACACTTGGAACTTCATGGTGCAAGTCTCTAGAGTGCTCACCCTCCCTTGTAGATGCTCTCAAACTGTTGTCATGACACTCTAAGCATTTCTTCAACTCCTTTGTCTTCCCGAACTTCAAATGCCTTCCATCAACAGAGAGAACTTCATGGCAGAAAATCAATCCTACAAGAAAAACACACGTACTGATGAACTTGATCTTAGGCATATTGGGGAGAAAAAGAAGTTAAGCAGAGAGAGAGAGAGAGAGAGAGAGAGAGAGACTCCATCCCTCTTCTCCTTTGGTATTTAAGGTTTCAAGAGAGTGGCATGTGAGGGTCCTACCATTTGAAAGATTTCATTGAGTAGTATGAGAAATATAAATAAAGACTAATGATTTTTGAACTCAACCTCACAGTCGGACTCATAAACTCACTGACGTGTCATGTTCAAGGAACCATAGATTCTTTCGCTTGGATTACAAAATTGTACCCTCCGAGATACACAACTGCAGAGAGAGCGAGAGAGGGTTTGGTCTTGGATGAAGCAGACCAGGCTCTGAGAGAGAGACCTACTGCTACTAAGGAAAGGATTATAAAGGGATTTTAGAAGAGTCGTATTTGTTTTCGAGATTTATTCTACACCGTTGGATTAATAGCAAGACCTAGGTATCACGGTTGACTTGGAAGTCTTGGTCACTGTGGGACGGCCGCCAAGCCATCCTCGTGAACGTCGTGTGGGAGTGTGACCAATAATTTGTTGGTCCCATCATCTCTGTGTGCGCGTTGGGTGTGTTAGATTGAGACGTGAACCCACGTGCTTTTTAGCTGCGTAAGCAATGTCAATTAAGTGAACCACAGGTCTAAACCCTGATTAAAGTTTAGAGTCCAACTAACTTGCTAAGTTAGTAAGGATTTTACCCTAACTAAGGGTTGTTGGGCTCACCTTGTGCCATCAAAAGTCTGATGCTTCAGGGTTGTAAAGGATCAATATCAATGAATTTTGAAAAAGAAAATTTAAAAAAATATCATTTTTTACTGTTGGATTTTAATTTTAATTTTGGGAGTTAGGTGGAAGTTTAATAGTCGTATATTTTCAAAATCTTTGATCAAGCACATAAGATTTTTTTTTATTTTTTATTTTTTATTTCAAAATTTGAGTATTTCAAAATCTTGTTTTTGGATCTGAATTGGGTGAAAGTTCAGTAGCCATCCATTTTCAAAACCTTAGATCAAGCACAAAATATTTTTTGTTTTGTTTTTGGATATGAGTCAAATTTAGAGGGCTGTGTCGTTGGACTGTTATTGTGGCAAACCATTAGGGCATAAGGCTTAAGATCTTACTAAGTTAGTAAATAAAAGGGTTTCGCAAAAATTATGAGAAAATGGCAAAAATGGTATGCCACATTAAATATATATTTTCTATGAATTACAAGTTGACCATGCAAACTAATTAGTCAAATTAGGTATTGTTGCTCGTGTTAAGTAACAAATCAATTACTTCAAGAGACCGATTTGTTGGAGAAGAGAACTATGAATATAAGAAGGCCACGAGGCTTAGCAGGGGTATAACACAACCAGAGAGCGGAGGACATTTTACACTCAACACCCCCTCTCAACCATAAGTGTGGAAAGAATCAAACATCTGACCTATATGAACCTAATTCTCTAATGCTATGTTACTCAACCAATTACTCCAAAACATCGATATGTTGGAGAAAGAGAGAACTATGAATATAAAAGGGTCGCAGGGAATAACAGTAAGGTGTGATTTATTTGTTAAATTCTCGTTCAGGAGACCTTGCTTCAATTCTATGCAAGGATCATTGTTGGAGTATTATTTTTTTTTTGGGTTTTGTCCTTATAGATATAAACTCATTATAAAAGAATGAGAAATATAAGCAAGTACTTAGCGTATAAAAATCAATTTAGCGACTGTTGGAAACCGTCGCTTAAAACTGTCATTTTTTCCGCAATACCATTGTCGTCTTCTGCCCTTTATGACATAGTGAGTGGTCTGACTCTAACCATCCTTCCCCAATAACAAGATCCCATATAAACTAATTTAGACCGAACTGGACATTTCTCCAAAACATGTCATCCACCTAACCATAAACCATGCATGTGACTGTACAACAGGGCTGGTGTAGGACTCATATCATCTGTAATTAAATTAAATGCATCATAATAGTTATGTAAATGTTTGCCTTATGCATCCTGGATAACCTTTCTCTGTCATTGATGATTAATTTCTAGAAACATTCCCCAAGCTACTTCGAACCTGCGTTCTCATTAGAATCGTGATAATCTGACTTACCCGCGTGTCATACTCTATCAACACCCCTAACATGACATGTTTAGGAAACGTAGATCTGCACTCTTTGGGATGCAGAACTGCGCTTCCCCATAAAAAGTACAGTTCTATACCGAAGGAGTGCAGATCTACAGCTCTCGAACATGCCACGTCAGGGGTGTCGGTTGATTATGCCACGTGGGTAAGTCAGATTGTCACGACTCTTCTCATTACGCCATGCTATGCCTCCTACATATCCTGACCCACATTTTGTGTGTAAGTAGGTCTATTAACATTGTCACAATCACCAGAATCATGAAGAACCAAGAAAACAACAATATTATACAGAGAAACAATGACGACAAGTAACAAATTCATCTTTACCCATAATTGTAACACTAGGAACTCATGGGCTACCTTACAATAGTGCCCATGTAAATAAAAAATGGTAAAACTTATACCTGGGTCCAGTTCAGAAGATCTAATTAGAACGTTAATAATAACTACAAGGTGACATGTGGAAACACACATATATCCAAAGTGCTTATTTGTAATTTAAAATATTGATTAAAGGATTTGTGTAGATTAGATAGTAAAAAATGGGTATTTTTATAATTTTAAAAATAAGTAACGTGATTTTTGAATTTTTAACTAACTTGACAATATTAAATTTAAATATAAAAGTGCAGTCATTTACCACTGCTAAAATTTTGGTTTGGAACCACTTCTACAGTTCTATTTTCGCCTTCTCTCATTAAAATAGTAAAGATATTGCCAATTCAAATATGCCCAAAATACTATAATGGGGCCCAAACCCAAACCCAAGCCCAAGCCGTCAACCCATGGACTGAGTTGCCCCATATACTTCCGAAAACTTTCCTCATAGAGATCTTTCCAGTTTCCATATCATCATTCTGTCTCTTTTGAACTATCCAAGAGATATCGTACTTTATTGAGAGACAATATTTTCTCAAGATCCATATATGATAATATGTCCTTCCGACAATCATTGTGAAAATCTCTTAAAAAGAAAAGATTCACTCAAATACATTAAATTCTCCTATGAGAGGAAATTTGACACTAGAGATACTGCATAAATAGAAGAAAGATATACATAATCACAAATAGCTGAGGTTTATAATTAAGACATATTTCCACGTATTCTAAAACTGTGTTGTTTTCCTTTCTTAATCACCCGACACAGTCTGTACGTAGGAACGCAATAGAAGTTTTCATTTGCTTCTGAGTACAGATATCAGATATGTACCTCTACTAGTTAATAAGGACATGCACTATTTAATTTAATTTAATTTGTTGATTTTAGGGAAAATTGTGTTTTAAATGAAGGCAAAATTGCTGGGGTGTTAAAGCAAGCTATTAAAACGCTGGAGTCGACGTTTTAGTCATTTAAAGGGCATTTTTGGTAAAGCAATGTATTTTAACACATTAAAATACTGGACTGCCAGCAATTTAATTTTTTTTTTGGTAATTTTTTTTGAAAAAAATAGATTATTTTCTGTAAATATTAATGTATTTAACTGCTTTTTTATTTTAATTTAATTTTCCCTTTCACTTAAGCATGGGCATTGTACTGCAGTCTACACAAAAAATCAGTCTAAATAAGTAAATAGTGATTTATAGTTGTTGGAGCTGGTCATCAATTCTCTATCATCAGATAAGTTCAGGGAGGATTCTAAGTCCATGACGTCCGACGTTTCTTTATTTGGTGACCATATATACTTACTAGTTATTTTTTGTAAACTAATTATAATATTGGTATCCTTAATTAGGTGATGAAACTGATAAGAGAGAGATTAAATTTTGGTTAATATAATAAAAATTATATCATAATTGAAAGAGTTGTGATACTATGACGCCCAATCACAGTACTGTTGATCATTTGCCTCAGGATACACAAGAGAAAAGATTTATGATTATGTACATCCCGATGCAAAATGAACTATAGTTCTGTGATGGGGGTGTGCATCAAAGGGGGGTGTAAGAAAATCATTACACTAATTGAAATTTCTTAGAGAAGTTTTAAATTTTTTAATGGAAAAAAGCTATTCTAATATAACTTTTTATAAATAAAGGGGTGCGAGTTCCTTATTTTGAGAAAACAACAAAACAAGAAGAATGAAAATCTATTGTATGGTCGACTCCAATGACATTTAACCAACGTGAGTGGATGTTAAATGTTTTTTTTAATATATTAGAATAAGGTTGAAGTGACCTCAAGATTTGATCTCCTATCGTACATCACTGATGAGGAAGAGTGAAAAAGCATCTATGATTCCTGCACACTTCCCCATTAGAGATGTGCGATACGAGGTACAATCTTGATCAGGTCACTTTAACACGACTCTTTTTATTATTTTGTGACCTAATGATTGTAATTCTGTATTTGATGTCGACCAAAGTTTTAACAAATGATGGAAATGTCAGCCATAGCTGTATTAGAGGTGTAAAATATATTTCCTAGATTCTATTACTGATTCTTAGGGAGTCATTGGTTGGAGAATATTTTTGAGTAAATGTAAATTGATTGTAAGAATATTTAGTTTCCTTTTCTTGTAGGAATAGGTGTATATATATATCTCCTCTGTTATAGAAAAAATATGAAGGAATTTTTTCCAGAAATGCTTAGTGTCAACATGGTATCAGAGCAGATTCGATCCTAGAGAGAAAGAGATTTTTTTTTTCTGCCATACCAAACCAGAAAAACACTCACTTTCACCTTCATGGCTGAACCTCCACAAATTGTTGTTCACCAAGACAACACCGCATTCCCCACTGAATCACACTAGATAAAACGAATTACTCACTCTGGTCACAGTTGATGGAGATGCGTATTGGTGCTCGGAATAAAGCCGGGTATCTCACTGGAGAAACAAAAAAACCAGCGCCTGGAGATCCCAACCTTGGCACTTAGATTACCGAAAATAATAAAGTCAAGAGTTGGCTTATCGATTCAATGTCCCCTCCTTTGATGCAACGATTTATTCGTCTCTCCACAACAAACAAAATTTGGGTTGCTCTGTCAAAAACCTTCTATGATGGATCCGATGAGACTTGTCTTTTTGAACTGAACCAAAAATCTTTCTCCATCAAACAAGAAGGTCGGCCTCTATCCACATACTATAATGAACTTTGTGCTGTTTTTCAGGAAATTGACCACAGGTCCATTACACAAGAAGGAACTGTTGAAGGAATCATACAACTACATTCTGCAATGGCTAGGCTACGAGTCCACATTTTTCTAAGTGGACTTGACCCTGAATTTGATCAGGTCCGTGGAGAAATTCTGAGGAAAGAGCCAAAACTTGATCTGGAGAGCAGCTATGCATATGTATGACGAGAGTATCAACAGAAACAAACAATGGGAGGTTCACGTATGATTTCAGAAAATTCTGCTATGGTGACTAATCGGACTCGACCCGGAGCATCACTTGGGTCTTCTAAAACTCGAAACAATCAACTTGGAAGATCTGGTGGTTTGGTGTGCACTCATTGCGGCAAAACAGGCCACTCAAAACATCGGTGTTATGAAATCATTGGTTATCCAGATTGGTGGGATTTCACGAAAAAACCAAGGAAGCAGATACTCGGGAAGGCCATAGTAGCAAATACAGAAGAAGAAACTCTAGTAGCCAAACCTTCAGCAAATGTCACTCTTCCAGGTATTATCGGTAAAGCATCTGTTTTGTCAACAAATTCTAAGAATAGTACTTGGATTATTGATACAGGTGCATCTGATCATATGACAAAAGATCTTGGTCAGTTACAATCCATTTTGTCTTCACCTCAAACTGTCATATCCACAGCCAATGGTAGTACCTCACCTGTTACGGGAGAGGGACCTGTTACTCTATCGAAAACAATCACTTTAGACACTGTACTTGTTGTTCCTTCATTAGAATATAATCTGTTGTCTGTTAGCCAGATTACTTTTAAACTATCATGTACAGTTACTTTTTGGCCATCTTATTGTGTATTTCAGGACATTCGAACTCGGAAGATTCTTGGTTATGGTGTTAAACGGGGCAAACTCTACTATTTGGATCTGACAAAAGATGACAACCCAAAGGCAAATAATACAATAAACTCGGGTGGAGTAGACAAGGCTCGAACAGCTATTTGGTTGTGGCATCGAAGATTAGGACATCTTTCTTTTGGTTACCTTAAAAAATTGCAACCACATTTGTTTTCAGATGTAAGTGCTTCAGATTTTAAGTGTGAAGTTTGTGAATTGGCTAAAAGTCATCGCGTGCCTTATTTACCAAGTCTTAATAAGAGTTCTGAACCTTTCATGGTAATTCATTCGGACGTTTGGGGACCTGCACGAATTCCTTCTATTTCAAAAGCTCGTTATTTTGTTACTTTTATTGATGAATGTACTCGTATGACTTGGATTTCTCTTCTTAAAAATAAAAGTGATGTATGTGAAGCATTTCAGAAGTTCCATAGTATGGTTTACACTCAATATCAAAAACAGATTCGAGTTTTTCAAACTGATAATGGTAAGGAATTCGTGGTCATGCCAACCCTTGGAAAACTTTTGAGTAGTCATGGGATTAGACACCAAACTTCTTGTACCTATGCTCCAGAGCAGAATGGTTTAGCAGAAAGGAAGAATCGACAAATTCTGGAAGTTGTTCGTGCCTCACTTTTTGGCATGAATATGCCGCGGTTCTACTGGGGAGAAGCTGTGAAATCTGCATGTTATTTAATAAATCGAACACCATCCAGAGTAATTAATTTCCAGACTCCGCTACAGAAGATGCAATCATTACTTTCCATTCCTCCGTTACCAAATCTAGAACCACGAGTATTTGGTTGTACAACGTATGTTCATGTTCCCAAAGTTCATAGAAGTAAACTTGATCCATGTGCCAAGAAATGCGTTTTCGTGGGCTACTCAGATTTTCAGAAAGGATATCGGTGTTATGATCCTTATACCCAAAAGTACATGTCACTCTAGATGTTTCCTTTCGTGAAATGGAGCCATATTACTCAGGGGGAGTTTCTCAAACTTCTCTTCAGGGGGAGAGTGGTATTGAAGAGAGTTTTGAAAATATCCAAAAGGGTAACGATGAATTTATTGAATTAGAAGAAGGAAATGAAGATGATGTCCAAGGCCAGAACTCTAGCACAAACAAAGAAACAATTCCTGACACTCTTGATCAAATAGTAGATATCCAAGATTTGCCTTTGTTAACACCATCATCTGAAGAATCAACCGAGCCCGAGTATGTCATTCCTCAGGTAACCTCACAACCCATACTGAATGAGTTGAATATGATTCCTCCTGTTCCTGCAGAAAGCATAGCTCCTAAGTATCCACAAAGAATAAATAAAGGAGTCTCAAAGAAACAGTATGAACCTGATCTCAAGTCTAACACTAAATATCCCATCAGCAACTATGTATCTGACCATAGATTGTCAAAATCATATGCATTTACTGTTAATCAATTATCCTCTGTCTCTATTCCTAGTAGTGTGCAGGATGCTTTGACCGACCCAAAGTGGACAAAAGCAGTAAATGAAGAGATGGAGGCCCTACAAAAAAATGCTACCTGGGAACTTGTACTTTTGCCTAAAGAAAAAAAGACAGTCGGGTGTAAATGGGTGTTTACAATAAAAATTAAAGAGGATGGCAGCATAGACAGATACAAAGCAAGATTAGTTGCAAAAGGATATACGCAGGAATATGGGGTGGACTACCAAGAAACTTTCGCACCAGTAACCAAAATTAACACAATCCGTATTCTCTCATCTATAGCAGCTAATCGGGACTGGCCACTACAATAATTTGATGTTAATAATGCCTTCCTGAATGGAGATTTAGAAGAAGAAGTATACATGGACCTGCCTCCAAGAACAAAACTTTCAAGAAATGGGATGGTCTGCAAGTTGAAGAAGTCATTGTATGGGCTGAAACAATCACCAAGAGCTTGGTTTGGTAGATTCTCAAAAACTATGAAGCTGTTTGGTTATAAGCAGAGTAATTCAGATCATACTCTGTTTATAAAAAACAATGCAGGACAAGTAACAGCTCTAATTGTGTATGTTGATGATATTATTATTACGGGTGATGACTCGTATGAAATGAAGGCATTAGAAGAATATTTGTCCACAAAGTTTGAAATGAAGAATCTTGGTCATTTGAAATATTTCTTAGGAATTGAGGTTGCAAGATCACAACATGGAATTTCTTTGTCACAAAGAAAGTATGTGCTTGATCTTCTAGCTGAAACCGGAATGCTTGATTGCAAACCAGCAGAGACACCCATAGAGATGAACCATAAACTCGGAGAGCTTGCAAATCAAGTCCCATCAAACAAAGGTCGTTATCAGCGTTTGGTTGGAAGATTAATATACTTGTCACACACCAGACCTGATATAGCTTATGCTGTAAGCATTGTAAGCCAATTTATGCATGCACCAAGTGAAGAACATATGAATGCTGTATATCGAATCCTAAGATATTTGAAGAATTCTCCAGGTAAAGGTTTGTTATTCTCGAAAGAATGGCAAACTTGATATTGAAGGATACACAGATTCAGATTGGGCAGGAGACCAAACTACTAGACGATCCACCTCTGGGTACTTTACATTTGTAGGGGGAAATCTAGTCACGTGGAGAAGCAAGAAGCAAAGGGTTGTGACAAGATCAAGTGCGGAAGCAGAATTTCGAGGTATGGCTCATGGTGTATGCGAGTTATTATGGGTAAAAAATGTACTAAAAGATCTAGGGATCAAGCATCTAAAACCAATGAACTTGCATTGTGACAACAAAGCAGCCATTGAAATTGCTCATAACCCTGTACAACATGATCGCACCAAGCATGTGGAAGTTGATCGTCACTTCATAAAGGAGAATCTTGATCGAAAAGTGATTCATTTTCCATTTGTTCAGTCTGAGAATCAATTGGCAGATGTTTTAACAAAAGCTGTTTCAGGAAAGATGTTTAACACCTCATTGGACAAGTTGAACATGATAGACATCTATGCTTCAACTTGAGGGGGAGTGTCGGCCATAGCTGTATTAGAGGTGTAAAATATATTTCCTAGATTCTATTACTGATTCTTAGGGAGTCATTGGTTGGAGAATATTTTTGAGTAAATGTAAATTGATTGTAAGAATATTTAGTTTCCTTTTCTTGTAGAAATAGGTGTATATATATATCTCCTCTGGTATAGAAAAAATATGAAGGAATTTTTTCTAGAAATGCTTAGTGTCAACAGGAAAAATATACATGTTTGGACCTAAAAGCTAATAATCACCAAGAAAGGCTGATAGTTGGTGTATGGATCAATAAGATAACAGGTTTAGAGATTTATGAGATGGTGTCCTTAATGCATGTCCGACACATTTGGTTGACTCATCTTAGAACTGAGTTGAGTCAATTATAATTTAATGAGATATCAGGTAAATTAGGGGTGTACTTTGGTCTGGTTCAAATCGAGAACCGAACCAAACCGATAGTTTTGGGGTGGTTTGGAACAAGTTGCGATTCGGTTTCGGGTTACGAAAATAGAGAACCGATAGTCCATTTTTTTTAAACTTCTTAGAAATTTATCCTCTACAATCCTGAAGCATCGGAACATGTTTTTGGATGCCACAAGGTGTTCCGAAGAAGAAGCACTGTTTTTTCTTGTCCACGTACTACTTGTTGCAGCCCTCAATGAATCAGACTAAGAAAAAGGTCCTTGAGCTTATCTTTCGCATCCAAAACACATAATCCAGTGATTCAAGGTTGCAAAGGAAAAAATTCTATGAATTTTTTGTTTCTTCAAAAAATGTTATTTTTCATTGTTGAATTTTAATTTTAAGTTGGGAATTCGCTAGCCGTCCATTTCAAAAGCTTGAATCAAGCTCAAAAGAATTTTCTTTTGAATCTAAATGTTTTGATGAAATTTAGAAGGTTGTGACGTTGGATTGCTAATGTGGCGATCCAATTGAGCGAAACAACCTTAGTAAGGCTTCATGTCTTACTGTGTTACGGTAAGGAACGTGTTTCACCAGAGACAGAGACAGAGAGAGAGAGAATATTTTGGATATAAAAATATTGAAATTACTCTTCATTTTATTTTTTACCATTTTAGTAACAAAACTTATTTTAGAAATAGTACCGTTTTCAGAATTAATTAGAATAATGCAACGTGTTGAATTTTTATTTATTTTCGTGCTTCGTTTTGGAAATTTGCTCTTTTTAATAAAAACAATTATATTCAACAAATCATTATCTTTATCATTAAAGTCTTATCTAAAAGATTTGGAGTGGGTTGAACCAATCCTATTCCTCCATTCACTTCTTTTGAGTCACATCTTATGTTATTATAAGTGTACTTCATATACATCTACTTTCACTACTTCAATTCACATTTTTTTTTTTTGATCTTCCTCTCATTTTTTATAATCTTCCGATTGCGTGCTCTTTCTAAGTTGAATGTTAAAAGGAATCTAAACTGTTCTAATGTAAATTGACAGAGAGAGAGAGAGAGAGATTATGAACAAGAAAAGAGCAGCACACAAGCATTTATTTACAAAAGTGGAAAAACAATATTGTTGCCTTATTACAAATATTCAATCAAATGGTGTTACAATCAAGTATGAATGGAATGACCAACACCTGGACTGTGACCAGGTGTTGTAGGCCGAAAATCTTCAAGATGTTCTACCACACTTGGAGCTTCATGGTGCAAGTCTCTAGAGTGCTCACCCTCCCTTGTAGATGCTCTCAAACTGTTGTCATGACACTCTAAGCATTTCTTCAACTCCTTTGTCTTCCCGAACTTCAAATGCCTTCCATCAACAGAGAGAACTTCATGGCAGAAAATCAATCCTACAAGAAAAACACACGTACTGATGAACTTGATCTGGGGCATAGTGGGGAGAAAAAGAAGTTAAGCAGAGAGAGAGAGAGAGAGAGAGAGAGAGAGAGAGACTCCATCCCCTCTTCTCCTTTGGTATTTAAGGTTTCAAGAGAGTGGCATGTGAGGGTCCTACCATTTGAAAGATTTCATTGAGTAGTATGAGAAATATAAATAAAGACTAATGATTTTTGAACTCAACTTGACAGCTGGGATCAAAATCTCACTGACATGTCATGCGAAAAGACTAGTAGATTCTTTCACTTGGGATACTCAATTGTACCTTTGAGATACACAATTGCAGATGGCAGGTCGGTCAGATTAATTGTGTATCCCCAAGGAAAGAATCTACAATTCTTTGCCCTTGCCACGTCATTGAGTTTTGAGTCCCCCTGTCAAGTTGAGTCAAAAATCAGCACTCATAAATAAAAGAAAAGAGACTTTGGACGGTTTATTATTGAAGAATACTTTAGGCCCCACCTCTTTGAGCAAGATAAGTGTTATTAATAGAGCTTTCTTGAACTCTATACTTAATTTCTCCAATTCCCATGCAAGTGTCATTTCTTTTTGGTAAAAAACTAAAAGTTGGTTTCAAAATTCACATTAATACTTGGATCATGAACTTGTTTGTAAGTGCCTCAAACTTCGCACCAATAGAATATTATGAAAACACTTTTTGCTCACAAGAGAGTCAATCAAAGATTTCATAGAACTATCAAGGCGCTTGCATCCCCAATTCACAAAACTAGCCATTTCAAGCATTGTGTGATGGGTTGATTAGGATTTTGTAAAATTCCATTTTGACTTTTCTGTGAGCGAAAAAATTGGCAATCAAATCATTAGTAAGGTTGTAGTAGGTTGAGTGACTTGAGCTCAACTTGATTAATGGGTGAGCTTAAGCTAAATTATGTAGAAGATGAGTTGAGCTGAATTAGAATATCTCAACCCAACCTCAAATTAGGTTGAGGGTTCAGGCATCCCAACTCAACCTGAATCCGATGCTACATATTAATGTGTAAATCTTTTTATATTAGTTATATGTTTTTTATTTAACTTTATTATTATAACTTTAGGAGAATTTGATATTATTAATATGTTTTAATTTAGCATGGTTTGTCTAAATATTCTCTCATTGATGGATTAATTGAAGGTATACGTGATTTTGTTTTAGATGTATTTTTTTTTTTTTTAAATAAATTTTATTTGCTAATCAAAAAGAAATTACGGTTATTCAACGAGTTCAACTCGTCTAACTCGACCAATCCACCCAAAATTACTTAACTCAAATTAACTCAAGTTCAACCCAATTTTAGAAGATCAAGTTTGGATTAGTGATCTTAGGCTCAAGGGTTGGTTTGAATTGAACTCAAGTTGAGGGTTCTATAACTTGGGTTGAGCCTGGATTTTTATCATTCAACTTGCCCAACCCGCTCAGGTTGCAATCCTAATCATCAGTAGCCGTGAAAAGCAAAAATTCCAACTAGCTTCAGAACCCTTTTGATCAGTTCTTCCCATCATTCATAGACTTTTGGGCACTAACCCTTAGACTTTTAATTAAGTTGAGAGAGAGAGAGAGAGAGAGAGAGAGAGAGATGGAGATGATCTCCATAAAATTTCATGTATACAATAGCAATATTAGCTATAGTTGTATAACTATCTTACACCACCCATGTTTCTTATGTATGATCCCATGTTGCATCATTTACTCTTTACATCTTAAACTACTCATCCTTTATCTTGAGTTTTCATATGATGTATCACCATCATCATTTACTAAATAAAAGGAATCTCTATTAGTAACTACTCTTGAATTTTCCATGATTCCTGGGATCTTTTCGTGATTCTACTTAATCAATCAGAACAGCCAACCTGATGTAAAAGATTTGAATTATACCTTTTTCCATTTTCTGACTAATTTATTCCATCATATATCATCCGCAGTAATCCATTAATGACTCTTTGGAATTCTTATTTGGGACGGTGTCCCATTTGTCTAGAAGCACACGGTGTGTACGTGGAGAATTTTAATTGGATTTAAATACATTGGGCTACATGCGATACACAAAATGGCTTTGTTAGGAGCTCAATGTGTTTTGAACTCCAGCCAAAACCTGCCACTTAGACATCATTTTTAATGAATCATGACAATCCACGTGGCAAACTCAATCAATTACGCTGACGTAACAAGTTTGAGAACCGTAGATCTGTGTTCTTTGGGATACATGGCTGCACTTCCTCATAAAAAAGTGTATCTCAAGAAAAATCATGTATCCTAAGAAGCACAAATCTAGAGCTCTGAACTTGTCACATCAGGCAGCCGATTGAGTATGTAACGTGGGATAGTCAAATTATCATGACTCATTTTTAATCATATGTCGTTAGAGTAATAAATCTTTTTAAGACCCCACAAGAATAAGATATTTTCACAACCATTGGATCTTTAATCAATGAATATGCCTGAACCTTTGACAGTCACTTTTACCTGTCAATGAGCGAAAGGGCTGCCACAGAGATCTGCAGGGTTGTTTTTAAAAATAACATATTAAGTACAATATCAAATATTTTGAACAACTTGATCTTTGCAATCCCCACTATTCACATGGACCTTACCACTAACCATAACTATACTGTTTATTTGGACGGTCCTTAGCAATCTCACTATTTTTTAGGGTCGACAGACCTAAGTACCTAACTTTACAACCAAAACCCTCAGTGAAGGCCCAACTTTTAATTAAATATAAGTCAAGTGATCATTAGCCACTAAAAGCATAAGATTCTTGCTCTTAATGGAAAGAATATGAGTAGAAAATCTCCATGGCTTGGGGAAGAGATTAGGTATGTTTATATTTGCAGGTTATCAGTAATTAAAAAATAATAATAACAGACACTATCCCCCAAGTCCCTTAATTTAGTCTTATTCAAAGTGATCTTCTTTGAATCTCTTCTTGTTTGTATGTGCTATTGGGGTTTGGTGAAGATATCTTGAGGATTGCTTGTGGGAGAGAAAAAGCAGGTCGGTCCATTTTATGGTATTTGATAATCACTTCGAGCCATGTTTAACGGTGAGTAGACCTTGTTTAGGTTTGCAAACTTGTGGACTTAAACTGAAAACTAGGCTGAGTAATATGTGCTAAAACAATTATTTTTTCTTAAAAATAACACAAAAATTTATATATATATATATATATGCATATATGTTTTTTAAATTTTAAATGCTATAAATATTTTTTAATATATTATATATCCACCTAACTTGTGAGTCATCGAGTTGAATTGACTCAAAGAACTTCAGAGTTGAGTCAAGCTTTTGAGTTTTAAGACAATGCCACCACACAATGTATCATCATCGCCAAGGCTGTTGATGTCATACCATAGGGCCATAGGCTAGCTAGTGGGAAGACTAGTAAGGAGTATTTTTTGGTAGGTACCTATCGAACAAAACTTTCTCATGTGAATAGCTTCGACTAGGTTAGAATTGTTAGGGTAAGAAAAATAAGTAAGATTAAAACATAAAATTCTCATTGAAACTTTTCTAAATGCAAAGAAGAAGAGTAAGAATAAGACTAACTGAGAGAGAGAGAGAGAGAGAGAGAAGAGAAGAAGAAGAAGAAGAAGAAGAAGAAGAAGAAGAATGATTCGGTACCTTTAGGTAGATAAAATAAACAATTGAGGTTAAAATACATTTAATAAGTGTGCGTAGATAATTATTTTAAAGCTAAGGTAAGTATCACAAGAAAGTGGGTGAAATGAGCCATTTCAATGTGTGCAAATACTCAGCCCCATAAAAAATAGCTAGTACATGTTGTAGTTGCATTTATTCAAGTTTACTTGTATAATCTTTTCTTGGATAATTATTATTGTTAAAAAAAAATGGTATATAAGTAATTAAATGCAAGCACACTAGGCATTGTTTGGTAAAAAAGAAGGAAAATGCTGGATTGACTTCATTCGACATGGTTTTCGGCACTACACTAACATGGCAGTATTTAGAAAATCATTGATTTTTTAACTTGTATCTTGAGAAAAAAAATCAATAATTATTTGTGCAATGTCACGCTAACACAGTGTTGAACGTAGTGTCCAATGAAGTCAGTGTAGCATGACTTATAAAAGAATTTCATTTCTAAATAAAAGATATTTCTATATGTTAAATATTTAAAAATATGTATGATACAATAATTTAGATTTCTCACTCGTCCTTTATGTAAAACATCATCTTCCTTTGGATATTGAGAACTTGTGTCCTAAGAGATCTTTTGCGTAGAGTTATAACCTTGGTTCAAAATGTCGTTTCATTTCGTAATGTTTCATACGAAATGTTTTGACTTTTGAACAATCGAGACGAAAATGTATAGACATTGAAATAGGGGCAGAGCTAGGATTTTGCTCATGTGGGGGCAATCAAGAGTAGAAATTTTTGTGTGGGGACAACTGAGAGTGAAAAAATTTATTGTGGGGGCAACTAAGATTGAAAAAAAATAATTGTGAGGGCAATAGTGACAGATTTTTTTATCTGCCGCTAAAATCTATTGCAATATCTCATTAATTCATAGTCTTTAAAAATTCTTGTGGGGCAAGTGTCCCCATTCTAAATCCGCCTCTGCTTCAAAACAGACAAAACTTTTGTTGATTTCTCAAAGAAATTAGAGAAAGACATGGGGAAGAATAAGAATATGGAGAGAGAGAGAGAGAGACTTGGGTCGTTTTCTTCTTCATCATCTTCGATTGCCTCTTTGAATTTATTTTTATTTTTATTTTTGTTAAAGAGACAACAGAGTTGCCCTTGCTGAGTCTACTTCAAACTGATCACATGCCCCTTGACTACAGTCTTCTCAGTAAGACTTTTCAAAATTCCTAATTTAAAATATTAAATGTATTGGAAATGTTTCGGATTTGTTTCAATTTTTCAAAAAATTGAAACCTTGATCCGAAATGAGATTTTAAACCATGGTTCTAACAATTATTAGTATATCCCCATTTTTTCTTGAGAGTTTCTATTGGCACCCTACCTTTTTACTTATTGCACCCTAATTAAAAATTTAGAAAATAAGTGATTGGTGTGTAATAAGTAAAAGTTGGGGTGCCAATAGAAGCTTGCTCGTATTTTTTTCTAGATTTGTATTTTTTTGGGGTTTAAAATTTTATATGAGCCTAAACATAATTGTAAACAACTACTGAAATTGTTTCATCGAGTGTTATAATGTTTTGTTTTGTTGAGATCATTATTTGAGCCAAACCTGTGTAGCATTTGAAGAGTGTATTTTAATATTTAATTGGGGTGTGAGAAATAATTTAAGAATTTGGAGTGTAATAAGTAAAAGTTGGGGTGCTGATATTCTTTGATCTCTTACCTTTTATTTCACAAATATTTTCTCAAATACATCATCTATATATATTCATTGAAGGCAACTCTTAAAGTCTTAATGTTCTTAATACATGGAGGCATCTTTGCCAAATAAAATTGGGAGTTAATTCAAGTTGGAAGGAGTTAGAAAAAAAAAAAAAAAAAAAACCCTGACAATCTGACGCTCTTTTTTATACGCTCCCTTCATAGAACTGTAGATCCTTTGCTTCAAGATATACAAGGACAAAGATTTATGATTCTATGAACTGCCAAGAGAGCTTACAAAAAGAGAGTGTCAATTTATCATGATTCACAAAAAACAAAGAAGCCCACGTATATATATGATAAAACAAGCTTAAGATGGCATTGCATTTCATAAACACAGGTACATGTACTATAGAGCCACACATGTAGAAGAACTTGAAAAATCATATAACACGTATGACATTACTTTTAATGTTTCCTTCGGCAAATAATCTCTAATCCTAGCAACCTCTTTTAGGGTGCTTATTGCTTCCCCCATGGACGTCACCTAGGTCATTCTTGGAAGATTCTTCGGCGGAGGGCCTTGGGGTGATCTTGGATGAAGATATTCTGGTTTCCTTGAGCGAAGGACATGTCTAGGTACAAAGTCCATTGGTACTTGAGACTTGAGTCTGGGCGTGAGGCACATGTATGCCCTCTTTGTACTACTCTCACAAGTGTATATATGACCTGTCCATTATCTCGTTTGGGTCAATGGGCATAAAAGCTTATTCAGACATCATGGTACAGGTGTGCCTCACTCTAAGTTGCTCAGTCAATCTGTCACTTGATCTCTCCATTTGTGCTCATTTATTTTGGGGAAATTAAATATAAGAAAAATATAAAGATTTTTTTAGAAAACTTACCAATCAGGACGTTTTAAAAGATAAAATTTTCAAATTGATACATTTACTATATTGACCACTGAAAAATTCTCCAAACTTACAAAAAAAATTTCTCCTTGATCATGGTCTTCTCTTATAGACTAGTGCACAATAGAGTTCAATATCTTGGATAAAACTAGCTCTCCAACGAAAGTTGGGTATCTCAATATGTTGATATACTAAGGTTTGGTAGGAAGGCACATGCATCCTCTTTGCAGTTAAGTGGGTAAAAGAGGAAAGATAATAAAATTAGAGGTGTATTATTGAAAGAAAAAAAAAAAAAAAGGATGGGGAAGGGGTGGAGAGAAGAGAAAAGACAATAAAATTTAGGAATGAGAGGAAGAGGAAAGCCAATAAAATTGTAGGGTTATTCTTAAAAAAAATATAAAGATGCAAGTTGTCTTTGAGATATGTAATAAGATTAAATCTCAACCTCTCTTTAAACGGGGATAACCAGAGAGACATCCCTCATGTTTAATTATATAGATTTGAGAGGCATGAATGGAGAGAAGCAAAAGATTGATTCCCTGTCTTAAGCCACATGTAGCAATGGGCCAACCACTAAGAAATGGGCTTATCCCTGATACAAGTGGGCTTATCCTAGTTATTAGTTCTCTTTTAAGAATTTTGCTAAGCGATGTTGATGATACAACAAGATTTTTTTAGCGCTGTTACTGGCACCCCAACTTTTACTTGATACATCCCAATTTCTTAAATTATTTATCAAACCCTGGTTAGAGATTAAAGCACACTCTTGAAACATTTTCAAGGTTTGATTCAGATTATAATCTCAACATTATAACACTTGTTCAAACAATTTCAGTAGTTGTTTACAACTACGATTAAGCTCATATAAAATTCTAAATCCTAAAAACTAGAAATCTAGAGAGAGAGCTCCTTTTGGTGCCCAACTTTTACTAATTTCTAATCATACACGTATTTTCTTTATTTTTAATTGAGGTGTAATAAGTAAAAGTTGGGGAGCCAATAATGGCTCTGTTTTTTTAAATAGGCATCAATGGCTCATAATTAGTGGGCAAAGGCAAAGTAAACCCATTTTGTGGTATAGACATCCGCAATCCTTGCCATCTTAGCAAGCTGGCACCGGTGTAAGATTTTCATTCAATGTTCTACAATTACTCTTTATCCTTCATTTCATTCAATTTTAATATACTTAAATGGAAGAAGAAGATTCATTCATACCGCACTAAATTTTTAGATTCGGACTTTGATAATGATTACGATGTTTTTTTTATTATAATACAATAATTACCTTGACCTAGAATATACTAGGGATCAAGTACGAGGAAAATTTTGAAGTATTCATCTGTCTTTTGGTGAAAATTGGACCGTACCTTGGATTTTAAAAATAACCCATTATCAACAATGATCTTATAAGTTGAATCTTGTTCTAGAGATTAATTTCAAGGATTGTTGAAGAAAAAAATATCTACATTGAAGGCTGAGGAAAAATCAAATTTACCCAAAGAGTTGGTATGGAATTATTTTCTAAAAAACCAATGATGGTGGTTCGGTAAAAGCTAAATCAGTGGGCGCCTGATGGCTCCAATTTGAAATCATACATCCTGTCCATGTTCCTTCTCAAATGCACAAATATAAAAAGTCGAACCTACGCCTACTAGAAAGTAACTTAAAAAGAGCTACCTTGATTGACCCATCCCAACATTCTTCTCCCCATTAAAATATGAATAGAAACCTCCTTATGTGCTATGGCCGACCGCTGAGCTAGGGTAGTTGACCCAGTCTAGAAAAGTAACCTGGGGTCACTGGCTACGTCATGTACAGATGGCATTCACTCATAGGACATCATGACACACACACACACACACAAAAACGTAAAATCACTTCTTTAGATTAAAAAATAATTAGTTTTATAAAATCTGATCTAGGTGATGAACTTGAGGGCTGAGGTATTAAAATTGGGATTTAGGCCATGAATTATAAAATGCTACAGGAAAAACATACTGCAAATGACCCGCACCCACATAAAAAATGTGTTGATTGGGGTCACTCCCATGTACTCAAACTTAAAAGGTTTAGTGTTCTATCAATTATGAAACATTCTAGTATCCAAGATCCTGTCCCACACCAATATTGATCCTTCATCTTGATCGATTCTTACCAATAAAAAATTTAAAAAAATAGCGTAATTAATGACATATAGTCGTTAGCTTTGAGTATCAAAATATAATTGAACCAAGGAGGTATAATAATTAGTTAATCATTGAAAGTGTTTAAATCTAAATAGTAAATCACTTATCAAACTGATTTTCATGCTTGGTCCATTAGAGGTTAGCCTAGTTAACTATAGGATTAGTGACCCAAAAAATGTTCCGTAACATTTTGGCAAATGAATATGACATTGGAGTATGAATTTGCTGTTAAGAAATTTCTGTGCTAAACTGATGAACTAATGGAATGATGTCATGTGTATTGGAAAAAGCAAGTATGATTGGTTGTTGGAGAGAATATTTAGAGAGAATTTCTGAACGATTAGGAGTTTGTATTTTTAATAATTCGTAATACACATGGCATCATTCCATTAGTTCATCAGCTTAGTACAAAAATTCCTTAACAACAAATTCTCACTCATGACATGAGTGGAGTGGAATACCAAATTTATATTATACTGAAGCATTGGGTTATTAAGGGTTTGCGTACTTCTACAGGAATTGCTCCCATCGAATCTGGACTAACCATCTTCTCTAGAACTTCACCAAAGCACACATATGAGAGAGAGAGAGAGAGAGAGAGGGAGAGAGAGAGAGAGACCAAACATTGTAACATTTCATATATATTAATGTTTATTGAAACTCAAATGCCCTGAGATTACATTTATATGCGCATAATAGAAGTATTACAAATAAACACCTATAGAGCTAGAGTCAAGCTAGCTTGGCTTACGTATAGTCTGTTTGGAAAAGCCTTCGCACGGCTAATAGTTTGCCGAACTCCTTCCATTTTCAGAATCAGTCTCTGACACCGGACTAGCACTTTTCCACGTGCCACATGAAGAAGTGATACCGGTTATATCGAATTATAGTCATTAACTGGCTATAGCCGGTCACTTCTCACATGGAGAAATGTTAATCATGAGTTCACCTGACTAATCAGTCAGTTTAGAGTTCTTCATAAAGTAATAGAATTTTGTTAGAGTATTAAATATTATATGATGTATCATAATACATCTTATTACAATTAATGCATCATATCAAATATTCTTTATGCTTGAAATAGTGCATTAATTATGAAGGGACTGATGCCCAACACCAGGACTGTGACCAGGGGAAGTGCGTCGGACATCTTCTACATTACCCATAACATGAGGCCTAGAACTTTCCATATGACCAGGGGCCATGGGTTGGAATTTCTCTACGTATGCTGTAGTCGAAGTCTGCTCATTGTTTACGTTTCTATTGAGCTCACCACCCTTTCTTGTTTCTTCTACACTTCTCTCACTAAGAAGAAGGTGTTTGTTAAAATGCCTTCCCTCAGCAGTATGAGTTTCATGAGAGAAAACTAGCACAAGAAGAAACAAACAAGCAAAGAAGAACTTGGTTTTGGCCATAGTTATTAGAGAAGAACAAAAGAAGTTAAATAGCCTTGAAGAAGCTACTTAATCAAATTCGAAGGCTAAAGAACACCCAAGGTGGAGATACGATAGAAGGGAAAAGCAAACGAGATGTGCTCAGATCCTCTGGTCTTCATGGGTATTTATAAGGCGTGAGAGAGTACTGTGCGAGTCCTAGTAGGAAGATTCCATTACCACTAAAATAAGAGTCTGACATTTTCACTCTCACTAAGGGTCCTTGGGCTCACTTTGTGGCATCCGAAAACTTGATCCGATGCTTCAGGGTTGTTGATGACAAAATTCTATGCACTTGGAATATTTTTCTTCCAAGAAACGTAATTTTTCACCGTTGAATTCTTTTTTATTTATTTATTTATTTTAATTTGGAGGTTCAATAGCTGTCCATTTTCAAACCATTGGATCAAGCTTAAATTAAAGAAATTGCTTTTTGAATAATTTTTTTTTGGACCTGGGTTTTTTGGAAAAACTTAGAGGACTGGTGTTGGATTGCTGATGTGGTAATCCATTCGAGCAAAATGACACTTAGTAAGGATTACAATCTTACTAAGTTAAAAAGGAAAATGTTTCTCTTATAATATATAACACTTGAACTAGAGAAAAAAAAAAAAAAAAAACCGAAGAAGAGAGAATTACTTAAAAGCACCATAACCCATGGATTTCTTTCTGAATAGTCTTCAAGTTTTGGGAGGTAATTTGACGGTCCATTTAGTAAATTTTTATTTCTTAATGGTCCTCGACCTCATCGCATGTTATAATGAATTGAGAATACCCAAACTACCCTTTTTTCTCATTTTCTTTACTTAAGTTTTTCAACTGTGATTGAAATCATTTTCGACAATTTTTTATCGTGAATGACAAATGAAAATGATATACTTCCAATTTTGAACAATTAGATACATTTTTTTTTTTTTTTTTCGACGATTTATAATAAAAAATGAAGGACAAAGTTGAGATTTCAAAATTTTCATGCAATGTCGATCTCACCACTTTTTCTTGTCTAGTTTGAGATTTTTTAATTTTTGAATTAATAAAAATGTTGAACTTCACAATAAAAAGTGGTGAGTTCGACGTTGGTAAAACGCACATGTTTTCATTTTTTTCCGACTAACATACATTGAAAGATCGACTAAAAACATCACATAACAATTGTATAGATGATTTCAAACCAAAAGAGCCATTCTCGATATATTTTCATAAAAAAAAATGAAGCACAAATTTTTTTTTTTTTGGTCAAAAAACCCTAATTTTTTTACATACATCTTTAAAATCCTTGAAAATGACTTTTTTTTTTCTTCTCAAATCATTTCCATTAGAATAGAATCTTCGAAACTCGACTGGGATAAGAGGCGTAGCCATTTAGGGACTAGTGGGGTTTTAACCCTCACTCAACTTTTAGATTTTTTTTATTATTATTATTTAGACCCTTGTGTTTTGATTGATATTAGATATAACCCCTGTGTTTTTCAAACTAAGGAAGGAGCACTGAACTTACAAAAGAGTATAATAAGAGATTTAACCCCCCTCACATTTGATTGTTTTAAAGATAACCCCTGAGTTTTTTAAGTTGATGACATGCATCAGGGAAGAAAATTTTGGAGAAACACTCCTTTCTAGGGGGTGACACTTGATGTTTTTATGCTTCTTAACAAGAGTAAGACTAACCTAGTAAGATTTCAAATCTCACTAACGGTTGTTGAGCTCACCTTGTGGCATCCAAAAACATTATCTGATGCCATAAAGATGTAGAGGATAAAATTCTATAATTTTGAAAAGAAAAAAAGTCGAAAAAAAAAACCTACTTTTCACCGTTGAATTTTGTTAATCGTTCATTTTGAAAATGTTGAATCAAGCCCAGAAGTAATACCTTTTTTTTTTTTGGAATGAAATTTTTCCATAAAATCTAAAAGGATGTTGTGTTGGATTGCCAATGTTATAATCCATTTGAGCTCAACAAGCCAGAGTCCTGCACTCAAGAGAGCAAGTCCGGAACTCCATAACTAGAGGAATCGGGACAGACTGATAGAGCATACCCGGAATGAAGAAAAGAAGGACCGGATGGGCTCAACCAAGCAAGAAGACTTATTTACAATTCTAGTGACGGAGAGATATCAGGACGGGAACCAGTATCGAATAAGCAAAAGAAGGGAACCAGTAAACAAGCAAGACAGCTAAGCAGGAATCGAGATTGATAGGAAGCAAGCAACTGATTGATTGCGCATTAGAGACTGAGGGTCAATGTAATATGAGAAGGAAAAGGAAAGCAAACAAGCTACAAGGGATGCCTTTAATAAGAGTTTAAATCTTACTAAGTAAGGAAAATATTTGTCTTTAAATAATGATATATGAATAGTTAAGCTACCTTCTTATTTTCTTCAACTTATGAAGTGTCTCTTGAATCTGGTTTTTTCCTATATACTAATTGAAAATGACCCCAATGCCCTTATCACCATCATTATTGTTAGCACCATTTATCACTATCACAACCATCATCACCACCTCATTATCATTATTGTCATCATCATCATCATCTTATCACTCTCATCATTGCTATCATTACTATTTTCATCATCAATTCATTACCATCATCTTCATCACAACCAAGAGGCTAACGATGGCTAGTTTTAGAAGACAAATGAATGGTTTCAAAGTATTTTTTTAATTTAGTTGATAAGATTGAGGTGAAGCCTAGGAGTGTGTCAATAAACTAAAAACATGTTAAACATAATTTATCCTACCAGATAACGACTTTATTATGGAGATTATTAGCTAACCATCGTTTGTGTGCAGTGATGAGCCCGTCATTGGTATAAAAGGAAACTAAGATTAATAGTTAACCATCGTTATCACTTAGTCCTCACTGACCAAAAATCCTAGCTCCGCCCTTGATTGGGATGTTGGAAAATCAATAATTTTTTTTATTATAATGAAAATGGTGAGTTTGAATAGTTAGGACAATTTCAACATTTCAATTGTAAGAAATGTGGGGGAGTGGGGTCTAGGGACGGATTATAAGGAAAAGTTTTACGAAATTGACTATTAAGAGAAGCCCTAAAATTTAGGGACTAATTAGAAAGAAATTCTTCCACCAAGATCCTTTATGTAATTTTCCCAAAAAATAACAATAACAATAAAAGAGGGGAAACTGGACGATGGGATATCAAAAAGAATAATGCTGAAGGGACCTCAAGATTGGACCTCACATCTCACACCTTGACGTGAAAGTGTATGAGAACCATAAATGCTTTTCTTCTATACGAGTGAAAAAGCATCCATGGTTCCTATCCACTTTCACGTCAAGATGTGTGATATGAGGTCCAATCTTGAGGTCACTCCAGCATGATTCAATCAAAAAGTCTTGAAGGCACTCTCAAGCAACATTGTTGATATCTGTACTCTGTCTACAGTTTGCACTTTGCATGCTCCGTGCAAAATTATCCGTAGTTTTAAATTACCACCCTATAGAGTGAAATATATTTGAGACTCCTCCCTTAGAGCATGTACGTTTAGAATTTAGACAATTCACCTTTGAACTGGCTATATAAAACAAGAAGCAATATGGGGAGGAGTATCATACAGGCTATTTCTGAAAAAATGACTCGAGTGGGCACATTTACCATGTCAACAAATAAGATTAACAGACTCAAAGACCAATACTTGTACTGATACACACAAAAAATTCTCTCTTTCTGTTTGTGTGAAGAAAGGAGAACTTTATTGAAAGATAATGCAGGAGTGACAAAAATATTGACCTCAATTCACACCTTGCTGACGTGGTGGTGTGTGCGGAACCATAGATGCTTTTCATCGAGATATGACTGAAAAGCATTTATGATTCTGTGTGCAACTCCATGTTAGCAAATTGTGAATTGAGGTCAATCTTGAAGTCCCTCTAACACGACTCTTATTGAAAATTGGATGCAATTACATGAAAAATATAGGCATGCATTAACATCATGTATAAATGATCTTCTTTGGATTGTGCTAGGAAAAGCCCCATTCCAATAGCAACATTAGGTGTCTATGTGACACATTTTTACTGGAGAATAAATACATCATGCAGCATGTAATATAGAAAATGGCTTGATGACAGGAGTCAGATGTGTCTTAAACTCCAACCAAAACGTGCCAGAACACCTTAACTGATTCTACAAAAAGATATGATGGATGCAATTACATGAATCCTAATAAAAGCTATATAATGTCCAATGGCGCCAAGATAACAAATTTTGTGCCTTTATAATATGTAAAAGAGGATGAAAAATATTTTTTTTTTCTTAAATGGTGATACATATTTTAGTTGCACTGACTTAAGGGGGGGAGTTCTCTTTTGATTAAAGGTCGAACATTTGATCTTCAATATTAATTGTTGTGTGGCCCTTTTTAAAAGATAAGATATTTTGGCTTCGTGCTTCATTGAATGATTCTAAAGGTCCCTTCCTTTCTAGAAAAGAGATTGTATAGTTTGTTTTTAGAGCAAATCACCAAAATGGAGCATAAAATTTTGAAAAACAGTGCACTATTCAAATTAATTTTGAAAAAGGTAATTTACCATTTTTGGAAATAAGTTTTTTTTTACCAAAACAGTAAAAAATAAAATGAACAGTAATTTCTACAATTTTCATACCAAAAATGCCCTTTTCTCTCTCTTCTATTTTTTAAAACCATTTTTACCCTTCACATTTATCAAAACCCAACTCTTTCATTTATATAATAAAGATAGGAGGGTATAAAAGCAATTTGAATATAAATTAAAAGAAGGGTATTTTGGGTACAAAAAATTGTAAAAAAATGTTTATTTATTCTTTTTACCGTTTCAGTAAAAAAACTTATTTCCAAAAATGGTAAATTATCTTTTTCAGAATTAATTTGAATAGTGCATCGTTTTGGTTATTTTTCAATTTCGGTTCATGTTTTGCTAAATTAACCTTATTTTTTATCTAATAATGATTTTTCTTCTCCTTAGTTTCACGCACACATGATCAATTGAAGGACTTCTACTACATGTTCTTATATAGAGATCAGAGTCTAAACTTTGTTGGAAAGACTTTTTTTTTGTTGTTGAAAGATTATCAGGACGGAGAGACTTAATTTGTTTTCTCTATGGAAAGGCTTGAGTTGGTTGTTGAGACGAAGTCGATCAAAGTATTTTGAGCCCCGTCATGAAGCTAAGGAGAAACTATCCCAAAAACTGTTGCAATTTTACTAGCTCTTTCGAGATTGAATCCAATTGTTAATATTATTGGACTTGGCTTTTATTTGATTTAAAGGCTGTCGATGAAAAATGCTTACATGTAATGATATGATTGAGTTGAGAATTTATGGTGGAAGCTAAGGACTTAGAGTGCACTGAACTTGGAGATGACGCTCTAGAAATTTTTCATTTTTCTATATTTCTTCTAATTGAGGATGGAGAATCCCAAAAGGCAATAGGGCAAAAGATCCTGTTGATGTTGTTGCAAAAACAAGGGGTGGAAGTGATTGATGATGGGAAAGTGATTAGGGCTCCTTTGAATAGATTTGGAGAATCTACAAACATAGAAATTTCACTTCACTTTTGTGGTGAAGTTTTTCGGGGCATGTCAAGGTGAAAGGAGTTGGGCCGAACATTGAAGTCATTCGCAAAGTGATTGGTGGGTGGAAGATTTTGGGATCATGTAAGTCCTTATCATTGATCATGATCGCATTCTTCCAAAAATTTCATTTGCTTAAGGCTTGACTCCACTTTTTCGATCGTGTAATATATGCCCATCAGTGATACCACGATGGATCACTTTTTCCAAATTACCATTACCATATTTCTTCTACCAAAAGAAGAAGAAAAAGTTTAAGAGTCGTGCTGGGGTTACACAAAAGGGGACACAGGGGTGACGAAATGACGTAGTGGCACGCACATAACTGTAGATATTTTTCCCCGAGATACAAGTAAAAAAGCATATACGGTTATGTGTGCGCCACAATGTCATTTGTGTCACCCCTGTGTCCCCGTTTGTGTCAGTCCAGCATTAGTGAAAGTTTAAACCATTATTAGATCTGGTAATTGGCGAAGTCTTACCTATTCTATTGATCATGCTACAAAGAAGGGATGAGATTGAATGCAATTAGGATCTTTTTTCTAGTCAACTTGACAAAAATTAATCTGAAGTGGGCGTGGATAAGAGTTAGATAATATTACAATAGAGTGTAGAAGAAAAAAATTACACACTTGACTTGATGGATTTGCTAATTAGTAATGATGGATTTGCTAATTAGTAATGATGGATTACATTTCTATCTTAATGGATTTCAGAGACTTTTAGTGGATTCAACAACAAAGTGTAAAGCCCACGACTAAGTCATTTAATTTTTTATTGGCCTGTCTTTAATGGGTGTGTAGTTTTAATTATGAATCAACCATGTTGTTGAGTTTAATCTCGTATCTGATACAAATTACCTTGTCTCGCTCCTTTTTAAGTTCTTGGACCTCTCCACTTGTTGTCAATTGATTTTGAGTTGGGCCCTCAAATTTATCACATTTTTATTGGCTTGTAGATTTTTCTTTTTAGAATTCATATTGAATTGACATTGGGGTTTACCGTGATTCTCACATTTCTGATTTGGGTAAGGCACATAACTATAGATGTGTTTCCTTAAGATATGGTTAGAAGCATCTATGGTTATGTACGCACATCCAAGTCAGAAATGTGAGAATCATAGTACATCCAATGTCACCCAGCATTTTTTTTTTTTTTTTTTTTTTTGTAGGAGTGTGTGTGGGGGGGGGGGGGGACATTTCTACAATTTTTTTTTTCTCATTAATTCATCTCACGTGCAACAAACTTGTGACATGTGCACCCCCAATAACTTGAAAATCTAGGCAACCGACCCACCCTAGGTACCTAGTTTAAGAGTTCACTGGACAACCTGTACATGTTCACGTTCCTTTTGGGATTGAGAAAAGGTCAAATGCACAAAAATAAAAGAGTCAAACCCATGAATGGTTGCACCGAAGACTGACCAAAAGGTTGGTTAAGTGTTCTTTTAATTATTATTTCTTCTAAGAAAGTTAAAAAGCTAAGTTGTGTTTAGTTTAACATGGACGATCTGAAGCCCACCTCCTTCCACTGCTCAAAGTGCAAAAGAGGCTAACCATTCATCTGTGCTTCCCACTTTAATAAATACACTATTTTATTTGGATGGTTAGGGTGCCTTTCTTTTGTATTTTTTTAATTTGGTCGACAATTCATTAACGTTAAAAAGTTGAGACAATCTCTCTTTTTTTTTTTTTTCTTTCAACCTTTTCACACAAACTAAGATTCCTTGGAGTGAAAACCATCATAAAATAATATCCCCAGGTGAAGGGATGGGACTTTCTATATAGTATACTATGGGAAATTATAATATAATTAGCTCTTACAAACATCATCATCCTAAGTTGTAAACAATTCGATGATCCTTGTTCGATGTAAATTATCAATTAAAATAAAATATAAAATATAAAATATAAATCTTAACAAGTAAGAATAGATCTACAGAGACAACATTGATTCGATATTTTTTTTTACTTCAAATCCGATTTTGATTTACATAATCATTTTAAAAATAATTTTAAAAAATAAACTATCTAAAATAAAACACTAAAATAAAATATTTTAAATACTATGAAGAAATTTAGATCAATTTGATCCACCAATGCAAGTTCTGTTAATATTTTAGTTGTCTTTTATTTATTTTGATCCATTAAACAAAACTAATATTTGTGGATCGGAAAATTCATCAATTATATCACTAAGAGATTACAAAAATATATGATCAATTATTAAGTCAAAATTATAAGAGAAATATTGAATATTATTTGTAAAACATGGTTTATTTTGTACTAATCAAAGTATAAGCCATCAAAACGATAGAACAATCAATATTTCGTTCAATAATTTTTACATAAAGATTTTCTTAATAAAATAATAAAGCATAGATATAAGAACAATAAAAAGGGTTAACAGAAATTTGCTCAAGCTTCTTTGACTAATCTAACAGGGAGTTTAACCAATGATCATTGTAAGAACAGTAAATAAAATAAACATAAAAGGAAAAGATAATATAAATTCTTCTTTATTACTCTTGATTCTAAAACTAATAGAGTCTCCTTAGTTACAATTTCTTTAAACAAAAGCTAAAAGAAAAACAAGAAAGAAAGTTTTTAAAATTCTAGATATCTTCTATTCTAGTTTGGTTTCCTATTTATATAGACTAGATTATGATTTATAAGGTTCGGGACCATTCTGTCAACACAAAAATTATAAAATCTTAATTCAATGTAGAACATCTTTAACCGCAAAGTTCTTGTGCGAATCAAGAGGTTTGACTCATCAACATCACTGCGATGCTCACATTGACTAGGACATCGCGGTCCATGTGGGCCAAATGGACTTAGGTCTTAGTTAGTTGACTTTTTCCGGGTCCTTGATCGCAATGGCTCCTTCGAATTTTCTGATTTATTTTTGGAATTTTATGACTTTTTCCTATTACACAAAAATAACAATAATTAGTTCTAAAAATATATCATTTTATGAAAAACAATAATTATTATAGACTAACAATGTATTATATCTAACAAGGGATTTTAGTGTATGATTTATCCGTAAAATTCATGTAATAAAGACTTAACAAATCACTTTTCTGACTCCGATCAATTCTCTTAATTTGTGTATTGTGAATCTCGAGTACCATCCAATGGTCTTCATCCCATGATGGTAGTTAATTTTCAAGTTATAATTAGACTTTATTCTCCACTTTTTGGACTTCCATATATGTCCACCCTATACTTGCAACTGCCACCTTGGTCTCTGTCTAGTCTTGTAGCCCTACTATTTCAATTGGATCTGTAGGAAAGAAAAAAAAAAGTAAATGGTTCAACAGGTAACCACCACTTCACATTTTTCAATTATAAAGCGTAAAACATGGGGCACATAGGCTACTTGATGGACCAATAATCAAACTATTCAAGAAGAAATCAAAATAATCGATGAAATCACATTTCCAACTTTTCTTCTATTGGGATTTGAAAAAAATTGTAAGGTTTAGAAAAAGAAGAAAAAGAAAAAGAAAAAGATTATTACTTGGTTTATGTAGGCCTATTGTTACTCCATTCATAGGGCTCATATGTGGGGGCCTCCTTCTTGCACATACTACGCCTATGGCCGACTTTAAAGTGGCCGGCTTCAAAATTTTGGACGAACCCTCCTTATAACATGACACAAGGATTTTTAATTTATTTTACGTCCCTAATTTTAGTTAATATTTTGAAATACCGCCTTAGAGATAGCACGTGTAATACAAAGGAGAGGGTTCTGCTGAAATTTTGAAGTGGGATGAGTTTTTCAAAGTTTATTCCTACCATGCCTCATAAATTAAAAAAATAATGCTGAAGTGACCTCATTTCACACTTTGTTGATGGAGAATGGTGTACGAACCGTAGATGCTTTTTGTCGAGAAACGAGTGAAAAGCATTTATGATTCTCTGTGCATCTCCATGTCATAAAAGTCCGATTTGAGGTCACTCCTGCCCAATTCTAAATTAAGAGTCCAACTTTGAAGAAACCCTCCTTGTTACAAGACACGTTGCATTTTGAATTTATTTTATACTCTTACATTTCCATCAAATTTTGAAATACCTCTTTGAAAATACCACATGTAATTCCATGGTTAAGCGGGTTGCCCACTTCAAAGATTTTTCCCGAAATTAAAAGAATTCAAAGTCAAATCCACCAACCCTTCGAACATCCACCTCTCTTTGTCAAAAAAGGTTTCTAATATTCTTTAGTAAAGTATGAAAAAAGAAGGAAAGTCAAATGCACTAAATTATGAGCACGAGTGTGTGCCGTTTCAACACATCTCTCTCTCTCTCTCAATTTAAAGAATGAAGGAGATTCTATAATGGCCCATTAATAATATTAATTGTTGGTTGGCTCCTGGACTCTGGGAACTCTCTCTCTCAGCCATTGAACCCAAATGCACCAAATAATAAGAGAACAAAGAGAATTTTAATTTGTTTAGTATTTTGTGCAGGGACCCATGTATGTTTACACATTTAATAGATTAATTTTTAGTGATGTTACAGATAGGAAATGAGAGACGGAGAGAGAAAGCGAGAATACTCATGAAATTAGGTAATTAAAAAGTCAAATTTTATAACTAGTGGGTAGTCTGTGGGCGTTTGGCCGATGTTATTTTCTCTTACAGATTAAAAGAAAAAAACTAGTTGGTGGAATGTGCATATGCGCATGAGTTACAAAATTATGATCTGTTTAATTACATGGAATTCAGTTTTGAGGGAATATTAATTTCTTTGTTAAAGGAATCCCATCATTTGATTGACTTAGGAAATTATCGAAAAGAGAGTTCTTTGTTTAATTATAGAACTTGTAGAGTAAATTACAAACTTGTCCTTGTCAATAGGATTTTGGGACGACTTAGCCCCAAAATTTGAAGGAACCAACTTGTTAAGTAATGATCAACTTTGCAAATTGTGGTTGAATCAGCTAGATAATGTGTTTAGTGAGTTTAAAATTTTGACCGAGTTATTTGGTTTGATATAATACTTTTATGGAGAACAAAAATTAAATATTTATTTTTTTAAAATCTTAAAACTTTGTAAGTTTAATATATTTTAATTAGACTTGTTGAGTTATATACTAAACTCGATGGACATTGATGGAGCCATAATGAAGTTTTTGAGTTTAAAGGCTATGGATTTTAATTTTGGGAATGGGAGTAATCATGAGAAAATAACACAAGGAGGCAGGTAAATCGTTTCCATAGCTAGGTGGTGAGATGGGAATCCATTCTCTCTACTAGGGTGAAAAGTCACTTTGATCTGGAAAACTAATTCTAGGGAAAATTTATAATCAAACAATTAAAATTTTTTTTTCAAGGGAATTATTTTCCCTCCCATTTTCCAATTAGGATCCCACAGATCCTTAGTGTTTGTGTAAGTTTAGAATTATCTTTATAATTAATTTAAAGATCATTAGAAATTTCAAGAAAATAATATATGAAGTTATTTCTATAATTCAAATTTTTTTAATTAGTGAAGACCCTTCTCTCACTATATGAACTGGCTATAGTTTTGGGTGGAGAATATTACATTTCTTTGCGATCAATTTGGTTTCCATTTAACTATCTTTTATTTAATTTTTGGCTAGGCAACCATGTCATCGAGTCATGGCATCAACGCTCAAGCTTTAACCAACTTAGCAAGCTAGCATCTTCTTGGTTTCAACATAACATAAGACTAATGATAAACTGACGCTCTTTTTTTCAGACGCCCCCTGACATGGTAGTTACATAACCATAAATCTTTTTCTCGTGTATCTAGAAGCAAAAGATCTATGGTTCTGTGATGGAGGCGTATGAGGGCGCGTCTGAAACAAAAAGTGTCAGATTATCACGACTCTTCCACATAATTAGAGGTCCCTTAATAGTAAAAAAAAATGTTGGGTTGTACATTTGAAGAATTTTGCAGTGTTTGGTCGAGCATACCAGTTTTTCATTATTATGTGGTGAAACCATTGGCGTCACAAGTTTGATTATATATATATTGAATTATTGATTCTACTCGTTTAGTCAATAATATTTTAGGAGAAAAATAAAGATAGATATGTTTAAAACTCATTTATCATAACTAACGGTTCAAAATTTTACCTTCTAAAAACATCTACAATATTTGCAATTAAGTTGTGTGGAGTGATGGTGGTATGCTTGCAAGATAAATGAACTAAAGACTCTTTACTGATTTTCGTTAGTAATGTCTCTTCCGTTAGCATTGTTGAGTTATATGTCTTGAATTAAGGTCCTATATGTATTGTTCACCAAATACTCAACCTCTGGACACAGCACTGACATGGCAGCGCATAGAGAACCATTGATTTTTAACTTGAATCGTGAGGAAAGAAATCTATGATTGTCTGGGCACTGTCATGTCAGCGGAATGTTGAAGGCAGTGTCCAATGAAGTCAGTGTAGCACGACTCCAATTGGAAAATTCTCAAAATGATAGTACTCTCTTGTCTGTCATTGGTGGAGATGGACTTCATGGAACCACGTAAATCTTGTATTATCGATTGTTTTGTCATCGAATATAGAAAAAAAGAAAAAACTTTGAAGCGGGACTTCAAAATTTTGAAACAACCCTCTCCATTGGATTACACATGGCATTTCCAAGGAGATATTCCAAATTTTGGTGGAAATGTAAGGTTGTGAAATGAATTCAAAAACCACATGTCTTATAACTGAGGAGGGTTCCTTCAAAATTTTGAAGCAACCTGCCCGCTTCAAAGTCAGACTCTTGAATATATGGTTATATCTAGGGATCTGTGCTCACAAGCTAATAATTATATCATGGCTTGGCTTGGTGTTTGTTAAATGTGCCTATATATCACACCTTCCTTAATCTTTTGATTGATCACTTCTTTTTGTAAATTAACCATCCATCATATTTATAGATCAGGAATCAGGACAATGATATATATGTCAAGGGTTTTAAGTCCCAAATGAAACACTCGATTCTAGTGGATACACACAGGGAGGGAGAGAGAGAGAGAATAATATGTTTATTGAAACTTAAATATTATGTGATTAAATATATAAAGACTAATTTACAAGTACATAAATATGCATAGGAGTACACCACAAACAGACTCTTATATGGTAATTCTATCTTAATAATATATGGTTATTCTATCCTAATAAAATGCATTAATTCTGAAGAGAATGACCAACACCAGGACTGTGACCGGGTGTAGTGGATCGAACATCAGCTACATGAACCGAGGCTGTAGATCTAGAACCTTCCATGTGACGACCAGCAGGGTCTGCCACCGGATGAGTATGTTCATCGAGTAAGTCGCTAGTGAGTGCATCACCATTTCTTGTTTCGTCTACATGACTACTTGTCTCATTAGGAATAAAGCCTTTGTTATGATTATTTTTCAACTCTCTCTTCAAATGCCTTCCCTCAGATATTTGAGTTTCATGAGTGAAAACTAGACCAAGAAGCAACAAACAAGTAAAGATGAACTTGGTTTTGGCCATAAGTATTAGAGGGGATGGAAGAAAAGAAGTTAAATAGCCTTGAAGCTAAATTTAGAGAGAGAGAGAGAGAGAGAAGAAGCAAATCAGATACTCAGACCCTCTTGGCTCCTTGGGTATTTATAAGGCGTGAGAAATGCAATTTGATGGTCCTAGTAAAAAGATTCCATTAAAATAACACTTAAGAGAGATTGAGAGGGAGAGAACCACCACCACCAAAACAATAAAAAAATATTTTAAAAAACACAAGAAGCCATCCATTTTTGGACAGCCATGACCCACGACCCATCTTTGACTTGATCCACCATTGATGAGTTGATGGTCTGTTTTAGTGCTTGATTATTGTAGGAATGGTGCATTGTCCTAAAGTACATTTTTTAGGGGAAGGGTCTCCCACTATTCAAATGTACCAAAAAAATCTGGATCCAACCAGAACTCTCAAGGCAGGCTGAACCCTAGCCATTAAAAGGATAATTAAGCAATCCTTTTTATTAAATAAAAGCCTAGAAATTTTTTATAATGGGAAATGTGATGCGGTCAGCTTCCGTAGACAATCATCGATCTCATGGTCCCGAGCAGTGGATGATCTTTTAATTGTATGTTATTAATCTCAAGGACTATTCAATGGTATACCTAGGAAAAACATTTCTCTTGGTGAAAGCTGAGAATGAAGATCTAAGCAATCTACTAGGATTTTTCAGAGGCGATTCCACCTCATAAGTGATCATATGGTACCACAATTTTTTTCTTGTTTTTCTTCAAAATATAAACTAAATGGCAATCATGTGTGATCATTTTTCACCTAATAGGTGCATATTTGCCCGATGATAGGACTCTACCTATGCTCAGACTATCATTTGATGATGTTGGTTTGATTGGGGTGTTCATGTGGGCCGCACATGTACATATTGCACATTGGGAGCATATCCTCTGTGGCCTGTTTTTCTTGTAGCTCTATGTAGCTACTATAAATGGTTGAGGTAGTGCCACGTCATCAGTACAGTGACATCCAATCATTTAAATTTAGGAGTTCAGTGACTGTCCATTTCAAACAGTTAATTAGAGCAAAAAAAAAATGTATATATATATATATAGGGTCCGTTCAGCAACAAACATTTTGGCAAAACACTTTTCAAAACATGGGTTAGAGGTTTAAGAATGGACTGATTTTTGGTGAGGATGATCTCTACGGTCAGGAGATCATCCTCACCAAAAAGTTTGTCAAAATGTTTGTTGCTGAACATTTCCCATATATATATATATATATATATATTGAAATCTGATCTAAACCAAGGGTACAAGAGGACTGCGTTGTTATTTTTCTTCAATGTGATATTCTGTGGACGGTAGAACAAGAGCTAAAAAGAGCCACAAGAAAAAGGGGCTACGGAGGAGCTGCTCCTTGCACATCTAATTAGAACTTCGAATTGAGAATTAGTCCTAAAGACATTAGTGTGCAATAGCTAACTTTACCTCTATTAAAAAAAAAGGTTGGGGACGTATGAGAGAGTGAAAATTTTCTCTATTGCACTTAAAAGTACCCATCCTAACCTGATAGTCTCGACGCTTGCTTATCAAACAAAAAAAAAAAAAAGTCTCAATGCATGCTTTGGACTGTGTCCCTATAGTGCCGAGTCCCTATGGACAAGTTTCCAGTTGTTTATTCAGAATTATATTTTTTCCTTGACAAGGCTAAGTTGCCCAAATTATAAGGCCATGAGATGAATTATCGGAAATAGCAGCTTGGTGATTAAGGTATGATCAGTGATGCTTTTGGCAAAGGCCTGTTGACATCTTCTCTCAATAGGACAGAGTAGGGGATCATGCTTGGATATGTTCCAAATTTCTTAAGTCTGTTAGCTAAGTTCCAAGGTTATATATATTCAAGGGAAAAGTTCTGCCAATGGTAGCTTAGTGAGGGCATGATTGGTGGCTCTCTCACTCTGCATTGGCTTGATCATGTTTTATAAGTGATGCATGCCATAGGGCACTGGGATGAAGTCCCATGTCTTTTCAACAAATTAAGGAGAGTCGAGGAAACCTTCTATAACTATCAAGATGATAGTTAATTTTCTTTGAAGCACTATGGCAAATTGTGAAAGTTGGAATTCACAGATTCACCAATAAAGTGTGACGCCTTTGTGGTTTCATTCTTGCTACACACATTTTGACAAGGAAAGATCTAAGCGCCTATGGCATTCCAATGAGGCTTCCTAAGAATCTCTTGACACGTTTAATTGTTGAGGTGCTGATGCTTCTCTTTGACATGTTAGCTGATGTGCTTATGCTTCTCTTAAGAAAATAAACCTCGGTCCAATTAAAGTGACCCTCTTGCACATGAGTAAAAACTTTTATTTGGATGGATAAGTGTGCCTTCTTTTGTATTCTTCAATTTGGTCGACAATTCATTTAACTTAAATAGTGAGACAATCTTTTTTCTAACTAAGAATCCTTGGAGTGAAAACCATCATAGAATAATATCCCCATAGTAATTTTTTTTTTTTTTTGCTAAGTAAACTTTCAATGTAGTATACTTGAGAAAATTATAATGTTAGCTCTCTCCCACAAACCATCATCCCAAGCTGCAAACAAGGGGATGATCCTCAGAATTGGTGTGTTGTGAATCTTGAGTACCATCCAATGGTCTCCATCCCACGATGGCAGCTGGTTTTCGGGTTATTGGCCTTACTCTCCACTTTTAGGAATGCTATATATGTTCCCAAATATGCCACCCTGGTCTCTTTCTAGTGCTGTAGCCTTACTATTTCAATTGGATCTCTAGCAAGAAAAAATAAAAATTCTAATGATGGACCATTTAGTAAAAGAAAAGGTCCAACAAGTAACCACCACTTCATATTTTTCAACTCCAAAGGATAAAACATGGGTCACATAGGCAACTTGATGGACCAATAATCAAACTATTCAAGTAGAAACCAAAATAATCAATGGAATCACATTTCCACTTTTCCTCTATTGGGAATTGAAAAAAATTGTGTGGTTTATGAAAAGAAGAAAAAGAAAATGGTTTTGTGAGTGATTTTTGTGGCCTCCTACAAAATGAGGGCTAAGGCCTTTATCTTTTGCCTGTCAAGTGGCTAGGGTTGGTTTAATAATTCTAATGAGCATAAAATTTTGATCAGATTAGAGGTTATAAATAAAAGTTGGCCAATTTATCAAAATATGAACTAAAAATTATCAAATTCCTATTTCAAAGTACTATTCATTGTAACTCTTAAAACGGTAAATCTATTGTTTTTTGAATTAAAAGTTAAAACATTTTACGTAATTAAAAAAAAAATGTACTGTATCATAAAACCACTTTTTTTTAACTATTTACTAAAATTAAAGTAGGAAAAATATTAAAATTGTAAAATCCACCCCCTCCCCGCTTTTTACTTTTTAGGAATTAAAATGAATAGTGTACTGAAATGGGAATTTCATAGATTTTCTCTATTTTTTTGGGAATTTCTCCTTAAGAGTGTGACTTAGGCAGTGTTTGTTTGCATTATTTTTCAGTGTTTATTGTTGAAAAAAATTAAATTCAGCACTTTTTGTTAGAATAGCGCGTTTGTTTACTCTATTTTCAACGCTTATTGCTTAAAATAAGTGGAAAAAAATTCAGCACAATTTTGATGTTGAAAAAAAGTGCTGAAACGGGTTGCACTTCGTTTTTTTCGACACGGACAAGTATACCCTTCTTTTTTTTTAGCATGGACAAGTATGCCTTTATTCTTAAAAAGATATTACTTCTTATATCCCATGGATAAGTATATAAGCACCCCACAAACTAATAAACCCACACCATGACTAAATTATTTGGTCTTATATGTGTTAAATGTTTCGAAATGAGTTGATTTTTGGTGAGGATGATATTTTCATTAGTATATAAGCACCCCACAAATTAATAAACTCACACCATGGGTAAATTATTTGTCTTATATGGGTTAAAAGTTTTGGAATAAATTGATTTTTGATGATGATGATTTCTACAATGAGGAGATCATTCTCACCAAAAATCAGCACATCCTGAAATTTCTAACCCTATCAAAACAAGTTCAAGAATCGTAAATCATCCATTTTTTTTTCTAAAAACTATTTTTTGACGAGTTAAAAGTTTCAAAATGGATTGATTTTTGGTGAGGATGATCTCTAGACCATATAGACCATCTTTACTAAAAATTTGCTCATTCCAAAAACTTTAACACATATAAAACAAAAAAAATTGGCTATAGTGTGGGTTGCCCTTATTAATTCATAGGGTACTTTTATAATTACACATCCTTCAATTCCATTGAAAATTATTCATCCAAAATTAAGTTCTTTAAATGTTGATTTCAAATTTTGATGACTTGTATGAAATTATTATTTTTAATTTGAAATTTGCGGGTTTTTATAAATAAAAATTATTATTTATAAATTGAAGATTTGAGTAATATTTATTATTTAAAAATGAATTGTATTTTAATTTTATAAAAAATAATATATTTTATTGTGATTGATAAGAAATAGGCATTTGAAACATGCAAACAATGTATAATATGATTGTAAGAGTAACAAAGACAATTTACCAGCTTCAGTAATGTGTAACAAACATGATTTAGCATCTGAACAAAAACAAATTTCAACACTAAAATTCAGCGCTTATAAGTTTCAGTGCTTAATGATATTCAGCACTTATTTTTTTCAGTTTAACAAACAACACCTTAGTGTACGTAGACCCTATTGTTACTCCATTAATTTGTAGGGCTCATATGTACTATGAGGGTCAGGGTGGAACCAGAAATTTTGGTCGGTAAAGGGTTAAGTGCTAACAATGGTTGATCGATAATCTTCTTTCTATGCAAATGTTGTGCTAATCACAACAAATGATGATTGAACAATAATCTCTATAAGAGTAATAAAAAATCCAACTAAAATCATAGTTGTTAGGACTTGTAGAACCACTTGAGTTAGGCTTAATATTTCAAAATTTTATTTGCTTCAACATAGAAATCTCAAGAATAAAAAAGTATTTTTATAAAGTTTCAAATGATGGATTTTGGCAAGAAAATCAAGAATATTAATTTTACAACCCCCAATATTTTTCTAACTGTTTTACAAATTTATTTGAATTAACCGAATAGAATCTCCATCGAATAATTTCCTAATCCAATATTTGATACTATGTCTCTTGAGACTAAATAGCAGTTGAATGGTGAGTGGGGGCTAAAGCCCTCACCACATGGCTTTGACCCTATGTGGGGACCACCACATACCATGCCTGAGTCTGACTTTAAACTGGCCAGGCTGTTTTAAAATTTTGGAGAAACCTTTTAATTTATTTTACATCCCTACTTTTTGTCAATATTTTGGGATGAGTCATGATATTTTTACTCGAATTTTTTTTCACTTGATCTATACTCGGCTGACATGACAAGGGCACAGAATCATAGATCTTTTTCTTCATATACACCAAGTAAAGATCAACGATTATTTTTCATTGCCATGTCATTCAAGTACAAATTGAGTGAAAATTTTTGAATCAGAAAATCATTAACGTTTTGAAATACCTCCTCGGAGATTGCAAGTGTAATACAAAGGGAGGGTTCTACCAAACTTTGAAGCGCCTTGTTTTTTCCTACATGTGTCAAGAATTAAAAGATATCAAAGTCAAATCCACTAACCCTTTGAAGTGGGTAGGTTGATCCCATCCATCCCTCTTTGTAAAAACAAACGGTTTCTATTAATCTTTAATAAAGTATGAAAAAAGGATCGAAAGTTAAATGATGGGCTCGAGCTCGAGTGTGTGCCGTTTCAACCTCTCTCTCTCTCTCTCATTCCCAATTAAAAGAACGAAGAAGATTCCATAATGTCCCACCAATATTAATTGTTGGTTGGCTCCATGACTTTAGGAACTCTCTTTCTCCCAACCATTGAACTCAAATACACAAAATAATAAGAGAACAAAGAGATTTTTAATTTGTTTAGTATTTTGTGCAGGCGAGCATGTGTTTACGCATTTTATTAATTTATTTTTAGTGCTGTTACACATAGGGAATGAGAGACGGAGAGGAAAAGCAAGAATACTCATGAAATTAGGAAATTAAACTTTGTCAATTTTTATAACTAGTGGGTAGCTGTGGGCGTTTGCTGATGTTATTTTGCTGTTCATTTCTTTGAAAATGAATCCCATCATTTGATTAGGTCTAGGAAATTACCGAAAAGAGAGTTTTTTGTTTAATTATAGAACTTGTAGAGTAAATTACAAACTTGGCCAAGTAGATTAGATTTCAAGATGATTTAGCCCCAAAATTTGATGGAACCAAACTTGTCAAGTCAACTTTGCAAATTGTGGTCGAATCAGCTTGAAAATGTGTTTAGTGAGTTTAAGAACTTGATCGAATTATTTAGTTTTATATAATATTTTTATAGAGAACAAAATTAAATATTTTATTATTTTAAAATCTTAAAATATTTTAAGTTTGATGAGAGGATCTTAGATCTTATGGACAATTTTGATGCACTTTAAAGGGATCTTCCTCCAAAGTTATTTATTTATTTATTTTTATTGATTGCTTGAAAAAAAAAATAACGTATTACACCCTCCAATATATATAAAGAAAGGTTTTGACAACACTGTACAAATATTAATTTCCTAATTTTATAATACTACCTAAATTAGCAACTAGACTGTTAAACTATTAAATAACATAATCATATATCCTAAACATATTAAAATAACGTATCATAATTATTAATATATTTTAATTAGACTCGTTCTAATTATCGATGGACACTGAGTCATAATCAAGTTTTTTTTTACTTTTAAAGCTATGGATTTTAAATTTGAGGGTAATCATAAGAAAATAACACTAGGAGGCAGGAAAATCATTTTCTCGGGTGGTGAGATGGGAATTCATTTTCCCTTCTAGGATGTAAGGCACAATGTGAAAAAAGCCTTGACAGTTCTGGACCGTCAAATTTCATAAAATTCGATGGACAAAAGGGTTGAATTGGTGTTGAATTTTTCAATGTCAAATTTTTGTTTTTGACGGGCCGAAACTGTCAAATTAATGAAGGATGAGAGAAATTCAACAATTCTAAGCCGTCAAATCTTGGAACATCAAGAATTTCGATGGTCTTAGACTGTCAAAATTCAATTTCTAAAATCCTTGGGCCTTGGCTTGTCAATTTTTTTTGTCAAACTTTTTAGTTTTCACATAGTGAAGTGACATACTTTGATATGAAAATTTAATTCTACGAAAATATATAATCAAAGGCTTAAAATTTGTTTTTTTCAAGGGAATCATTTTCCCTCCCAAACACATATCCTTGGTGTTTGTGTAAATTTAAATTATCTTTATAATTAAGTTAAGGGATCAACTAGTTGCACACTAATCTTAAAAAATCCATTTTTTTATAACTTCTATGTTAACCTAGCTACTGCACTTTAATAATACCTAACCTTTTAAGGTTTAACTTAATTTTAACTTGTAGTTTATATTCTTTGCTTGTGTTCTACTTTGATCGTGTTTTGTGATTTTATTCGCATTCTCTTTGGACTCCAACTTAATTAAGACACTAATTTTCTAATCTTTGTTTAGAATTTAAATTAAACCTGTATATTTCAAGATAACATAACTTCATAAACATGATTCTGAAACGAAAAAAATATTTCTTGCAAAAATTATCGAACTAACAATAATTTTTTTGAGCATAGTTGAGGAAGAACCCCCCACCCCCACCGAAAAAAAAAAAGAGGAGTGCAACATTTTTTTAAAATTATGTTTGGAGTGTAATCATCTAAAGCGAGTACAAAGGGGAATTTCAAAGTGATGGAGTGCAATTGGTAATTGGTGGTGTGCAACTAATCAGTCGCTTAAGTTAAAAATTCATTAAAAAATTCTACAAAATAGTTTAATTCTATAATGTGATGTGCCATTTAATATAATATAAAAAGTTATTTCTTAATTTAAAATTTTATTTAATGTAGGTTGGGCTGGCCCTTCTCTCATTTGCTATAATAGTACAACGTACAACTGGCTACGGTTTTGGGTGGAGAATGTTACTTTTCCATTTAACTATCTTTTATTTAGGAGTTGTATTGGAGTGAGGACCTCACATCGCACATCTTGACGTGAAAGTGGATTGGAAAGTGTAGATTCTTTTTCACTGGTATCTCGAGGAAATGAATCTTTGGCTCTCATACACTTTCACGTCAGGTTGTGTGATGTTAAGTCCCATCTTAAGGTCACTTCTGAATTATTCTTTATTTATTTTTTATTTTTGACTAGGCAATCATGACCAACTTAGCAAGCTGACATCTTCATGGTTTCAAACATAATCAGAGGTCCTTTCGACAGTAAAAAAATTGATGGCTTAAATATTTGGAGAATTTTGCAGTTTTTGATCCAACATACCAGTTTCTCATTATTATATATATATATATATATATATATATATATATATATATGTGGTGTAACCATGGCGTCACAAGTTTGATTCAAAGCAATATGTTTGATCAGTTTTTCATTATTATACTGATTATCATTTCCTTACTCTTCTCATTGAGCACTTCTCTTTGTAAATAACCTATCCCTCATAGTTATAAATCAGGGCAATGAAATGGGTAACTAGTTTTAAGTCCCAAATGACGAGCACTAGATTCAAAGTGGGTAGAAAGCATCTACAGATGAAGAAAAAAGAATTATGTAGAACATTTTTCACAAGGAAGTCAAATTATCAAGAATCAAGCACTCCCCCTCCCCCTCCCTTTGCGGGCGTGTGTGTTTAGTGGAACTCAAATAGTATGTTATTAAATATATAATAGAGAATATAATTTAAAAGTACATATATGCATAGGAGTATATACCACAAACAAACTCTTATATGGTTATATTATCTTAAGGAAATGTATTAATTCTAAGGAGAATGGCCAACACCAGGACTGTGACCAGGGGTAGTGGATCGAACATCGTCTACACGAACCGAGGCTGGAGACATAGAACCATCCACATGATGTAGTGTAGGGGGTCTAGAACCTTCCATGTGACGACCTGCAGGATCTGCCACCGGATGCGTATGTTCATCGTGTAAGTTGCTAGTGAGCTCGCCACCTTTTCTTGTTTGGTCTACATGAGTACTTGTCTCACTGGGAGTAAAGCCTTTGCTAAAATTCTTTTTCTTCAAATGCCTTCCCTCAATTGTATGAGTTTCATGAGTGAAAACTAGCACAAGAAGCAACAAACAAGTAAAAATGAACTTGGTTTTGGCCATAAGTATTAGAGGGGATGGATTGAAGAAAAGAAGTTAAATAGCCTTGAAACCAAGAGAGAGAGAGAGAGAGAGAGAGAGGCAAATCAGATACTCAGACCCCCTTGGCTCGTTGGGTATTTATAAGACTTGAGAGAGTGCAACATATGGTTCTAATAGGAAGATTCCATTAAAATACTACTAAGAGAAAAACAACAAGAAGAAAATTTAAATTATAAATAAATAAAAAAAAAATGGACAGGGGCACATTGAAGCCATCCATTTTTTGTCTCACGACCGATCTTTGACTTGATGGACTATTGATGAGTTGATGGGCTGTTTTACTGTTTTGATTATTGTAGGGATAGTGCATTCTCCTAAAGTTCTTATTTTTATTGGGTAAGAAGCTTAGAGGCTCCCATTATTCCACATGCACCAAGGCAGGTGAACCCCTGCCGTTAAAATGATAAAAAAGTTTTTTTTTTTTTTTTTTTAATTGAAAACCTGGAAAAGATATATAATGGGAAATGATACTGTCAGCTTCCGTGGACAATCATCTCATGGTCCACGGCATTGAATGATCTATTTGTATGTTAAGAATCTCGAGGAAAAATATCTCTCTTGGAGATGGCTGAAAATGATGAAGATCAAAGAAATCAACTAGGATTTTTCAGAGGCAATTCCACCTCATAATTGGTATATATGCGGTACAACACTAATGCTTTCTTGCTTTTCTTTAAAATATAAGCTAAATGGCACTCATATGTGATCTTTTTTCACCCACTAGCTAGGTGCATGTTTGCTCGATGATAGGGTTCTCCAAGTTAGGTGCACACTATGGCGTGCCTGTGCTCAGATTATCATTTGATAACGTTCATTTCATGTGGGCCGCACACATATTGCACATCTAATTAGAACTTCAAACTGAGAATTTGTCCCAGAGACAACAGGAAGTTGTTGTTGCACTACGAGTCTACAACAAAAAAAGATTAATGATAAAATTAAATGAAGTGCTAAAACGTATGCAGTGATGATGTCGCAAGTGCATAGGCCCATAGATCTTTTTTCCTGTGTATCCCAAAGAAAAAGAACTATGGTTCTGTGCACTTGCCACGTCAATTGTGTACGTTTTAGCGCAACAGTTTATCACGACTTTCTAAAAAAAGGTTGGTGACGTGTGAGAGATACTAAAAATTTTCTCTTCTCTCTAGAATCTTCTCCATCTCTAAGCTTGTTGGATATTCTAGGCTTCTATCTAGTACCATTGGGTCTAAGGCATGGATATTATAGTTGATTGCTCTTGTAGAATCGAACCTAGATGGATTCTGGATCTTTTCGATTTCTAATGACAATGTGACATATATCCAGCTCAACCGAATGTGGAAAGCATGGATCAAGAAAGCATATCTGATTTGGGCAATCAAATGGTAGTTATCTTACGGTGCGATTGTTGATAAGAACCTCATAGTAAAAGGATGATGTGGCGAATGCTCTTGAAGTATTCTAAAGCTTTGGCAGTTGTGTCCTCTACATGCTTCAGATTAGGTATCAATAATGTGGCATTGAGTATAAGCTTGTATTTTGCAAGAATCTCAGCCTGCAAACCATTACCAACAATGAGTGAGAAGAGTGTCCACATGCGCGCACGTGCACGTGTTTGAGAGAGAGAGAGAGAGACCTCGTGTGGTGAATGGACATGAGACTTGTGGGTCCCATTTAGCAGCTTAGCATCTCTGTCATAAGAATTTGCAAGCACTGATATCATCCTTCGCAGTAAATTTCTTCGGAAGAGAAATATTGCAGAGACACCTCTATGATTAAAGTACTCTACTATTTCTTTATGAAAAGAAAAATGTATCTCAAAGGAAAATTCATTTTCTAGATGACTAATTAAGCAATTGCCCCAGTGGTAAAAAAAACCTCTAGCCTTCCCTTTATCTGAAAATAAAATTAAGGACCGTTTTGCTATGAAATGATGATAAAGCACTCCTAGATTATTTGGTAGTACAAATATGTATCAACATGGATACGAGCGTCAACACATTCCGACACACACATAAGTTAGGATACATTGGGGCTTATGAGCGGCTATATGAACTTTATTTATCTATTTTAGTTGCTAAATACAACTATAACTGTCAGATAATCCTTCTCTTACTTAAATTGATCAAGTTATTCCATAATTCTATGGCGTATAAAATGTTTTCTTTCACTTTTATACAAACCTTTTCTTATTTATATCTAAAAACTTTTCAATTTAAACATTACAAACATTATATTGTAATGCATGCGTCCACATGTGTCTGCGTTTAGGACTTCTCATTAGGCACCTCATATCTGTGCTAGACATTGATACACATGTCCAAGTCATTCTACATGGCTTTGGGGGGCATTTTATGGAGGAGCTATAGACTTCCTTCACATTTTAAGCATTTTTTAGGATTACTTGGTGTTCCTACAGATATTATGCAGGGACTTGATTTTAAGGTGGATGTGAAGCTTACCCATTCAGCCAACTCTAAACTTTTGGGATAAGGCTTAGATGATGATGAGGGTCCTTATGTCATTTTCCATTGGTATGAGTGTCATTAGATCGAGTCCAAGGGATGCATGTCATCGGTTTGAAAAACACAGGGGACTCTCTAATTAATATTGATCCAAGCATTGGTGGCTAAATTACTTTTTTTTTTTCTTTAATAAAGTTCAATGGGGCTGAAGGGAGAGTTTGAAAAACATAGGAGTATATCTAATATTGACAAAAAATGGGGGCAAATTTCTAAAAGTTCAGCGGGGGCTAAAACCCCACCTACATGGCTCTGCCCCTGTGTGGGGACCTCCACATACCATGCCTGAGTCTGAATTTAAAGTGGCTAGGCTGCTTCAAAATTTTGGAGAAACCTATTCCTAATGACAGATGGATTTTTAATTTATTTTACATCCCTACTTTTTGTCAATATTTTGGGATGAGTCGTGATTTTTTTACTTGAATTTTTTTTTTCACTCAATCTGTACTCGGTTGACATGACAAGGGCATAGAATCATAAATCTTTTTCTTCAGATACACAAGGCAAAGATCTACGATTATGTGCCCTTGCCACGTCAGTCAAAAATAGATCAAGTGAAAATTTTTGAATCAAAAAATCATTAACTTTTTGGGATACCTCCAGGGAGATTCTAAGTGTAATACAAAGGGAGGGTTCTACCAAGTGTAATACAAATGTCCCACCAATATTATTTGTAGGTTGGCTGCATGACTTTAGGAACTCTCTTTCTCCCAGCCATTGAACTCAAATGCACAAAATAATAAGAGAGCAAAGATAATTTTAATTTGTTTAGTATTTTGTGCAATGCGGGGGGGAGCATGTGTTTACGCATTTTATTAATTTCTTTTCTTTTTAGTGATGTTGCATATGAGGGGAATGAGAGATGGAGAGAAAAAGCAAGAATACTCGTGAAATTAGGAAATTAAACTTTGTCAATTTTAATAACTAGTGGGTAGCTGTTGGCGTTAGCTGATGTTATTTTGCTCTTAATTTCTTTGAAAAATGAATCCCATCATTTGATTAGGCCTAGGAAATTATCGAAAAAAGAGTTTTTTGTTTAATTATAGAACTTGTAGAGTAAATTAATAACTTGGCCAAGTAGATTAGATTTCAAGATGACTTGGCCCCAAAATTTGATGGAACCAAACTTGTCAAATCAACTTTGCAAATTGCGGTTGAATCAGCTTGAAAATGTGTTTAGTGAGTTTAAGAACTTGATTGAATTATTTAGTTTTATATAATATTTTTATAGAGAACAAAATTAAATATTTTATTATTTTAAAATCTTGAAACATTTTAAGTTTGATGAGAAGATCTTAGATCCTATGGACAATTTTGATGCACTTTAAAAGGATTTTCCTCCAAATTTATTTATTTATTTTTATTGATTGTTTGAAAAAAAAAACGTATTACATCCTCCAATATATATAAAAGAAGGTTTTGACAACACCATACAAATATTAATTTCCTAATTTAATAAAATTTTCTAAATTAGTAACTAGACTCTTAAACTACTAAATAATATACCCATATATTCTAAACATACTAAAATAACGTATCCTAACATTTAATATATTTTAATTAGACTCATTCTAATTATTGATGGACACTAAGTCATAATCAAGTTTTTTTACTTTTAAAGCTATGGATTTTAAGTTTGGGGGTGGGGGTAATCATAAGAAAATAACACTAGGAGGCAGGAAAATCATTTTCTCGGGTGGTGAGATGGGAATTCATTTTCCCTTCTAGGATGTAAAGCGCAATGTGAAAAAAGCATAAATTTGACGATTTTGGACTGTCAAATTTCTGAAAATTCGATGAACAAAATGGTCGAATTTTTCAATGTCAAAATTTTCTTTTTGACTGGTCAAAATTATCAAATTAATGAAGGATGGGAGAAATTCAACAACTAAGCCGTCAAATCTGGGAACATCAAGAATTTTGACGGTCTTAGACCGTCAAAATTCAGTTTCTAAAATCCTTGGGCCTTGGCCCGTCAATTTTTCTATTGAATTTTTCAGTTTTCACATAATAAAGTGAGGTACTTTGATATGAAAATTTAATTCTAAGAAAAATATATAATCAAACACTTAAAATTGGTATTTTTCAAGAGAATCATTTTCCCTCCCAAACACATATCCTTGGTGTTTGTGTAAATTTAGAATTATCTTTATAATTAAGTTAAGGGATCAACTAGTTGTACACTAATCTTAAAAAATCCATTATTTTTTATAACCTCTATGTTAATCTATTGCTTAGACTCTGATACCTAACCTTTTAAGGTTTAACTTAATTTTAACTTGTAGTTTGTATCTTTTGCTTGTGTTCTACTTTGATCGTATTTTGTGATTTTGTTCGTATTTTCTTTGGCTCCAACTTAATTAAAACACTGATTTTCTAATCTTTGTTTAGAATTTAAATTGAACCCTTATATTTCAAGAGAACATAACTTTGTAAACATGATTCTGAAACGAAAAAAATATTTCTTGCAAAAATTATCGAACTAACAATAATTTCTTTTAGCATAGTTGAGGAAGAACCCCCCACTCCCACCAAAAAACAAAAGAGGAGTGCAACATTTTTTAAATTATTTTTGGAGTGTAATCATCCAAAGGGAGTGCAAAGGAGAATTTCAAAGTGATGGAGTGCAATTGGTAATTGGTGGTGTGCAACTAGTGGATCTCTTAAGTTAAAAGATCATTAGAAAATTCTTGAAAATGGTCTAATTCTATAATGTGTTGTGCCATTTAATATAATATAAAAATTTATTTCTTAATTAAAATGTTTTTTTTATTTAGATTGTGCTGGCCCTTCTCTCATTTGCTATAATAGTACTACGTACAACTGGCTACAGTTTTGGGTGGAGACTGTTACTTTTCTTAGACATCAATTTGTTTCCATTTAACTATCTTTTATTTATGAGTTGCATGGGAGTGACTTCAAGATTGGACCTCACATCACACATCTTGACATAAATGTAGAGAGGAAGTGTAGATGCTTTTTCACTGGTATCTCGAGGAAATAAATCTTTGATTCCCATACACTTTTACGTGGCGATGTGTGATGTTAGGTCCCATCTTGAAGTCACTTCAGACTTATTCTTTTTTATTTTTTATTTTTATTTTTTATTTTTTATTTTTGACTAGGCAATCATGACCAACGTATAGCAAGCTAGCATCTTCTTGGTTTCAACATAATTAGAGGTCCTTTCGTTATTATATATTATATATATGTGGTGTAACCATGGCGTCACAAGTTTGATTCAAAGCAACATGTCTGATCAGTTTTTCGTTATTATACTGATTTTCATTTCCTTACTCTTCTCAATTTTTTTTCTCAATTTATAAAAAAAAAATTGAGAACTTCTCTTCGTAAATAACTTATCCCTTATAGTTATAAATCAGGGCAATGAAATGGGTCACTAGTTTTAAGTCCCAAATGACGGACACGAGATTCAAAGTGGGTAGAAAACATCAACAGATGAAGAAAAAAGAATTATGTAGAACATCTTTCACGAGGGAGTCAAATTATTAAGAATCAAACACTCCCCCTCCCCCTCCCTTTGCGTGAGCGCTCGCACACACACTACTTTACAACCATTTCATGTGTTTAGTGGAACTCAAATATATAATAGTGAATATAATTTAAAAGTACATATATGCATAGGAGTATTTACCACAAACAAACTCCTATAGTTATATGGTTATATTATCTTAATGAAATGTATTAATTCTAAGGAGAATGGCCAACACCAGGACTGTGACCCGGGTAGTGGGTCTACATGAACCGAGGCTGGAGACATAGAACCATCCACACGATGTAGTGTAGGGGATCTAGAACCTTCCATGTGACGACCAGCAGAATCTGCACCGGATGCGTATGTTCATCGTGTAAGTCGCTAGTGAATTCACCACCTTTTCTTGTTTGGTCTAGATGAGTACCTGTCTCACTGGGAGTAAAGCCTTTGTTAAAATTATTTTTCTTCAAATGCTTTCCCTCAGTTGTATGAGTTTCATGAGTGAAAACTAGCACAAGAAGCAACAAACAAGTAAAAATGAACTTGGTTTTGGCCATAAGTATTAGAGGGGATGGATGGAAGAAAAGAAGTTAAATAGACTTGAAACTACTTTTGAGAGAGAGAGAGAGAGGAAAATCAGATACTCAGACCCCCTTGGCTCCTTGGGGTTATTTATAAGGCTTGAGAGAGTGCAACATATGATTCTAATAGGAAGATTCCATTAAAATACTACTTAGAGAAAAGCAACAAGAATAAAATTTAAATTATAAACAAATTAAAAAAAAAAAAAGATGGACTTAACGTTCAACTTTCCAGCCATAACCCTCAAGGCAGGGTGAACCCCAGCCGTTAAAATGATAAAAAAGTCTTCTTTTTTATTTTTAAATTGAAAGCCTGGAAAAGATATATAATGGGAAATGATACTGTCAGCTTCCGTGGACAATCATCTCATGGTCCACGGCATTGAATGATCTATTTGTATGTTAAGAATCTCGAGGAAAAACATCTCTCTTGGTGATGGCTGAGAATGATGAAGATCAAAGAAATCGACTAGGATTTTTCAGAGGCAATTCCACCTCATAATTGGTATATATGTGGTACAACACTAATGCTTTCTTGCTTTTCTTTAAAATATAAGCTAAATGGCACTCATATGTGATCTTTTTTCACCCACTAGCTAGGTGCATGTTTGCTCGATGATAGGGTTCTCCAAGTTAGGTGCACACTATGGCGTGCCTGTGCTCAGATTATCATTTGATAACGTTCATTTCATGTGGGCCGCACACATATCTCACATCTAATTAGAACTTCAAACTGAGAATTTGTCCCAGAGACAATAGGAAGTTGTTGTTGCACTACGAGTCTATAACAAAAAAAGACTAATGATAAAATTAAATGATGTACTAAAACGTTTGCAGGGATGATGTGGTTGATGTCGCAAGTGCATAGGCCCATAGATCTTTTTTCCTGTGTATCCCGAAGAAAAAGAACTATGGTTCTGTGCACTTACCACGTCAATTGTGTACGTTTTAGCGCAATAGTTTATTACGACTTTCTAAAAAAAGGTTGGTGACGTGTGAGAGATACTGAAAATTTTCTCTTCTCTTTTGAATCTTCTCCATCTTTAAGCTTGTTGGATATTCTCTAGGTTTCCATCTAGTACCATGGGGTCTAAGGCATGGATATTATAGTTGATTGCTCTTGTAGAATTGAACCTAGATGGATTCTGGATCTTTTTCGATTTACAATGTGACATATATCCAGCTCAACCATTCCATTTTGCTTAACAAATACCCATCCTAACCTTATAGTTGATGCATGGTACTGAGTCCCCACGAACGAGCTTCTAGTTGTGTGTTCAGAATTATTATTTTTTCCTTGATGAGGCTACGTCGCCCAAGCTATAAGGCCATGAGATGAACTATTGCCAATATATAGCAGCTTGGTGATTAAGGTGTGATCAGTGATGCTTTTGGAAAAGGCCTGTTGACATCTTCTCCCAGCACGACGGAGCAGGGGATGGTGCTTGGATACATATGTTCCAAATTTCTCAAGTCTGTTGGCTAAATATTCATGGGAGTAATTCTGCCAATGGTAGCTTAGTGAGGGCATGATTGGTGGCTCTTTGCACTGGCTTGACCATGTTTTACAAGTGACACCATGGGGCACTGGGATGAAGTCCCTGGTCTTTCCAACAAATTAAGGAGCGTTGATGGAACATTCTACAAGTATCAAGATGGTGGTTTTCTTTGAAGCATTATGACAATTTGTGAAAGTTAGCATTCATAGATTCTGCAATAGAGTGCGACGCCTTTGATTTTATGCCAACTACACTTCGGAGCACTTACTCATGGTATTCCATGGTGACTTCTAAGAATCTCTTGACATATTTGCCAATGTGCTCATGCTTCTAGGTCCAACAAATTGACCCTCTTGTACATGACCATCTTGTACCAATTATAAGCATGGCTATGGGTAGAATGTTGCACCATGTATATGTCTGATAATTGAACTATTTGCAGAATGCCCTTAGAAGCATATCAATATTGCTCTGTAAGTTTGCAGAGCTCCAAAAAGGGGGAGACATGTCGTCAAGCATTCCCCTTTCCATTATATGGGGGAAGGATGGAGATGCAAATTCCTTTGGGTATGGCCATCCATTGTTGTTGATCAGTTGGGTAAGGTGGGCAATGGTTATATAAGAGACTTCTGATATTCTTTTCACTTTCGTGTTCAAGAAGATGCTCCAAGTGAAAGATTGTGATGTATTTTTGGCTTTGTGGTTCACGTGTGACAGATGTCGAGGTACTACCGTGAGCTTAAGGTCCAGTGCTCCAAGCCACCAAGGTGGATGTTGGTCTTGGTTGTACCACTTCTTCTGTTTATGATTGAAGGGGAGTTAGAGAAGGCTATATAGGAAGGTTCTTGCATAGAAGGATTGAAGGAAGCTCAAACCATGGTTCTCCATCTGCATCAACTTCCTCCAACTACGTTTTTATGAAGCCTTCTCCATTCGAATAACAAATTACAAGTCATTCACCCACTTTTGCATAACCCATGATGGCAACCTTGAAATCCTTCACTCTTGTAGCCGATGAAGTAAGAATCTATGTTGGCTCACTCTCTGTTCTGACATTTTGAAATGAAAGTTTCTAAATTCAATATTTATAGGGTAGCGTTCAGAGGCCTTAAAGAGAACCAAACATTATACCAAACTTCTAACCCCATCAAAAGTGGTTTATAGAGATCATCCTCACAAAAAATCAGCCCATTCGAAAACTTCTAACCCCTATTTTGAAAAATGTTTGGCTCTCTTTAGAGCCTCCGAACACTTCCTATATACACACATGCATATTAAGGTGTCACCACTACACCTTGGTGTCATCACTTTCTTTTGAGTATCTATAATTAACATGGTTGAGATCCACTCAAAGGTTAGCCATGTCGTGGAAGGTATCACCAAATCCTCATCATGTGATCTAAGTTGATTCCTTAGTGCTAAAATTGGTGATTGGGAATCAACTTGTGTTTGATAAGAGGTGAAACCAGTAGCAGGGGTGATGCATTCCACAACTACATATAGACACTTGGGAGTAGTTCATGGTTTTGTGGGTTCCCAAGGAGCGTAAAAATGGATTCTAAGGTCTGTGATCCTTCTTTGATGAGGCAAAATGACTGACAAATCACTACAATAATTTCCAAAATTACTCCCTCAAGAGTAGGTTGATTTCATTAAAGTATTGGAACTCAGCCGATGCTGGTTCTTTCACTTGTTTTTTTTAGGTCTACAAGGTTCATAAATGGGGGAAAAGTACAAATTGCAAAGAATGAACATTAGATCTTCACTCAAGATTAATATAAAATATACACGAGGTCTATATGTGAAAGAACTAAATCAGGTGTTAATCATAGGGCCAAAACTGCAATACCGAAAGAATCAGGCTTGTCCTGCACTGCAAGCAAAATTTTCTGACAGTGAGGAGATTAGCTCATTCTTGTTAGGATGGATGTTGTTATTTACATCAGTCCGAGCGCTGAAAGGAACTACATTTGATAGTCTGTATATAGAAAGCTCTCGTACTGTGTTCCCTTGAGTTGATTCTGGATGTCATCCCAATTCTCAACCTGGTCTGAGAGTGAACCCTTGTGGATCTTTACCTGACGGCTACTTAAGTTCCTATGTGGTATCCTCAAAAACTCTTGCACGTCCATCAGTTTCTGCATAAGACATGACATTGAGCACCAAATGTGGAAAAGCATGGATCAAGAAAGCATCTGATTTGGGAAATCAAATGGTAGTTATCTTACGGTGCGATTGTTGATAAGATCCTCATAGTAAAGGATGATGTGGCGAGTGCTCTTGAAGTATTCTAAAGCTTTGGCAGTTGTGTCCTCTACATGCTTCAGATTAGGTATCAATAATGTGGCATTGAGTATAGGCTTGTATTTTGCAAGAATCTCAGCCTGCAAACCATTACCAACCATGAGTGAGAAGAGTGTGCACATGCGCGCACGTGTACGTGTTTGAGAGAGAGAGAGAGACCTCATGTGGTGAATGGACATGAGACTTGTGGGTCCCATTTAGCAGCTTAGCATCTCTGTCATAAGAATTTGCAAGCACTGATATCATCCTTCGCAGCAAATTTCTTCGGAAGAGAAATATTGCAGAGACACCCCTATGATTAAAGTACTCTACTATTTCTTTGTGATGTTCCATCAAACCCTGTATAAACCGTGAAAAGGAAATCTAAAAGTGAACCAGTGCTCACTGACAAAATAAACCAAGGCAAAACAATTTTAAATTTTGTGTTGGAAATTTTACCAACAATTCCAGTTAAATCATGAAAAGAAAAATGTATCTCAAAGGAAAATTCATTTTCTAGATGACTAAATAAGCAATAGCCCAAGTGGTAAAAAAACCTCTAGCCTTCCCTTTATCTGAAAATAAAAATAAGGACCTTTTCGCTATGAAATGATGATAAAGCACTCCTAGATTATTTGGCAGTACAAATATGTACCAACATGGATACGAGCATCAACACATTCCGACACACACATAAGTTAGGATACATTGGGGCTTAGGAGCGGCTATACGAACTTTATTTATCTATTTTAGTTGTTAAATACAACTATAACTGTCAGATAATCCTTCTCTTAAATTGATCAAGTTATTCCATAGTTCTATGGTGTACAAAATGTTTTCTTTCACTTTTATACAAACCTTTTCTTACTTATATCTAAAAACTTTCCAATTTAAACATTACAAACATGATATTGTAATGCATGCATCCACATGTATCTGCGTTTAGGACTTCTCATTAGGTACCTCATATCTGTGTTAGACATCGATACACATGTCCAAGTCATTCTACATGGCTTTGGGGGGCATTTTATGGAGGAGCTGAAGAATTCCTTCACATTTTAAGCATTTTTTAGGATTACTTGGTGTTCCTACAGATATTATGCAGGGACTTGATTTTAAGGTGGATGTGAAGCTTACCCATTCAATCATTTCATATTAATATGATTGATATGTAGAGAATATGTGGTAACCTAATAATTGGAGAAACATATGGACACTTTAACTAATAGAAGGCATGGCTTTAGATTGAATTGAATGGGGGAACAATATTCATTCAGCCAACTCTAAACTTTTGGGATAAGGCTTTGATGATGATGCTACGAAGAGATAAATAGTAGTCAATATGTACCCTAAATCTCCCCCTTCAAGATGATGACAAGGTGAGGGTCATCAGCTATTCAAGAAGATGAAAGCTAAACCCATTGTGAAGGCAGAGAAATATGTTACAACCATGACATGCTCACAAATAAAGAGTCGCTAACCTTTTACTTCTGTTCACACAGAATACCAGAATACCGGATTGGATTCCATCTAGTAGAACTCAGATAGTCACTGACTCACGGCAGAGATTTGGAGAGAAAAATGTGCAGGTTAAGAAAGACTACTAAGGGTCCATATCAACTCAGCAGTCACAAGTGCATGGTTCTCAACGTTACACTAGTGTGGGAAATCGTTGGCAGTTTCATGTCACTCTAGCATGCAAAAGTAGAACTCAGAAAGAAATATGGCCAGGCCAATCCACACTGGTAAGAGTGAGAGAGCTAGAGCAATTAACAGATATTCCCATGCCAGGGCACTTTTACATGCACAAAATATGCTTGCTGGGATATAAATATGCCCCATGGACCAATTTAGCATAAGAAACATCAAAGTACAGCAATTTCTGTAGAGAAGTTGCCAGCAATACTTCTTGGATGATAAATGGATGTTGTTTTTTCATTTCAATCCAAGTAGAAACCATGTTTTCTATGGTACCTAAAAATTCAACAACCAAAATATTCTACATAAATCCTCCATTTTGACGTAACTTGTCAAACGAACTTCCGAAAAAGAGGTAGCATTTTACAGAACATTCTTTACCAACTTAAGGTGTTTTTAATGGCAGGAGGTAAAATGTGACCTCAGTTACAGTGGCAGATAAACAATTCACATAATTGTCTGAACCCAGAGGTACATCTCTGTATAGCCATAGAATGCAATTATATAGGTTGGCCATAAGTTATTGACTATTTATGGACAACATCAAGAGACATCTTCTTTTAGAATTTAGACAAATAATAGAGAGAACACAATCTTTCTGAGAGACCCCAAGATGGGTTATTGATATTTGAACATAAGAAGAAGAATAATTCCACTTTGCTAAAGACCAGCACAGATGTAAAAAAGAGCTTTACTTGCTCAATCAAGTATTGAGCTTTGCTTATCGTAAAGAGGAGTGGCTAATAAGGAAGACAAGCATCAGCTTTAGAGAGAATAAAGTTAAGAGTCAAAAGAAAAGAACTTCAGGACATTGTATACCTGATTGAGCATCCACTTGAAACCGACAGCAGCCGAGCACTCATTCTTGGAAGCACTACTGAACCAATCAAGGTTGTAAACTTTATCCAATGTTTTCATGATTGCCGAGATATTACTCCTCCTCTCTTTAACAGAGAAAATCTCTCCGTTCGAACTTACATTAATATGGCTGTTTAATAATGTCTCAAACCATCCACTCCCTGATCTCTGCATCGACAAGATTGCGAAAAATCGAACAGGATTGCATGCGCATTCAGCCCTATTCATGCATCCAGAAAAAAATAAAAAATAAAATTGAGTAAAACTGAAGTGGGCAGCGAATTTGAAACTAAAGGTGCAAATGTCATCGGCCAATTTACCTGCTATATGTTTTGGGTTTCGGGTGGTGCACGTAGGGAATTTCCCATTGTTCAGTACCAGAAGCATGACAAGGCCGTTCAATCAATTGGACGTTTAAGAATTTGGGTTTTCTATAGGTGCTTATCTGTTTTAGACAGATTGAACAAATGTAAACACCACAGACCATGGCGAACACCAAGACAACCGTGCGCAACACCAGTGGAGATTTCTTAGGGGCTTTTATGACAATGGTATCCTGTGATCCAAAGATTGCCCAGAATGTTAATTAGGGGATATTACATTACTAGATGAAATGGGTATGCTAAAAAGTGTCTAAATTGAAGCTGAGATATACAAACCAATCGATTAGAGCTATAGAAATTAAACAAAAGTGCACATTAGATGACTAAATTTATGCTGTAATCCGAAAATACCCAATACATGTCAGAAGAAATTAAAAACAAAAAAGAGCAAGCTTTAAAATTCCATATGACAAAAACCCATCAAAGAAAATGGGTTTTGCCGGTGGAGAGGGGGCACTAAGCGATTTTCCTGGTTAGACATTTGGACAAACCAAGCTAAGAAAAAAAAAAAAGTATAAATATGCTGTAATTTAAAAATAAAATAAAAAACAGCAGATCAGACCACGCAAATCAAATACTAATATATATATTCAACGAAAGCATCTATATTTACATGAAACCCATAGATTAGTGATCCAAATAGTTCTAAAAATACAAATTTTGGAAGAAAAAATATAAAGAAGACAACTTTTTTCTAGAGCAGGAACCCAAATGTAAGGATTAAAGGAGGGGGAGAAGAAGAAGAAGCCCATGAATCACACCGACAGAAAAGAACAAACCTTGTTGAAGAAACAGATCTCTTCTGTCATCCTTCCCCGTCCAAAAGAAAGAAAAGTAAAGGGCATTAACAGCTCAGATTCTTCTCGCTTTTTTCTTCATCTACGTCTCTCTCACTCTCTCTGAATAGAACGAAGCTCTCTCTCTCTCTCTCTCTCTCTCTCTGAGTTTCAGAATCTCAGAAGAAGAGAGAAGTTTCAGTGGTTATCCTCGTGAAGAACGACATCATTAACACCTGCACGCGCTCTCTCCCCCTTCGTTTCCTTCAGTTTTCTTTTTTTCTTTTATTAATTCTCTCTCTCTCTCTCTCTCTCTCTCTCTCGATTCTGTCGTTCTTCAATGGCGTACCCAAGGCCTGTATCGACTATTGTTAATCACACACAGACACATACAGCCATGACTCACAAATCAAAGCTCAAAAACTAGGAGAAATAAAAGGAAACAATGCAACAACAACCAAACAATCGAATTTTGACAAATAAAAAATAAAAAAATATTTTTATTTTGACAAATGAAAAATCGAATTTTTCCTTTTTTAACTTACCTCCCTTATTAATCTGGCATATCCAAAACTCCCTTGACTTTCCAACTTTCACTACTTTTAGTTTTTTAATCATAAATGACGAAATTAACACTCTTTTCTCAGTTTTTAAATTTTAGTTACAAATTAATTTCTTAAGACTTTGTCAATTAAATTTTAAAATGTTAATCTTATCCTCTATGATCTGGACTTATCATGTATAATGTCAAAGGAAGTAGGTACTATATAATGATATATCATTAATTAGGGAATTATACCAAAAAAATTTCTAATTTGTTTTATTTTTATATTTCTTTATTTGATGATAATATATCTTCTTTAATTTTTTTTCTAATATCAATAAAAAAAGAATTCAATTGAAAAAAATGTAAAGTAATTCTAATAAAAAATAATGTTAAAGTGACCTCAAGATTGAACCTCACATCACACACCCTGACGTGATAGTGTAAAGGAATCATAAATGCTTTTCATCGAATCATGTCAGGATATGCGATATGAGATACAATCTTGAGGTCACTGCTGCACAACTCAACAATAAATTAAGAAAAAAATAAACTAAGATTATTTATTCATATTCAATCAGATAGATTATTGTTCTAAGTTTCTATTAGAACAAATAATCGTGTTAAATGTCCTAAAAAAATGTGAATGGATATAGTGATAGACTAGACAACATATCACAAACATACTCTTTGAAGAAGATAAGACTTGCCTTTGGACATTAACAAACCCCAAATTTTTGGGATTGGATTTTTTTTTTTCATTTTTATAATATCAATTACTTGAAATCTTCTATACACTTAAAAAATGAAATTTAGTCCATCTAAAAATTAGTTTCACTAGTGATTTAATTACATGGATATAATTAATTGGATCTTAATTAATGTAGATTCTACGGGAATACATATATCAATTGAGACCAGAAATTTAATTAAGAAATATTTAAAAATAAATATATAAATTGTAAGCTATTACTAAAGGCCTAATTATTTTAAGGATAAATTAATAATTATACTTTTTTATAGGGGTTTTATAAAAATCTCTAGAAAAAATCAAAAGAATCCTCTCAATGCATAAAAATAAAGAAGTTTTTATTTAAAAGAATCGTGATAATCTGACTCCCCCCACATGACATACTCAAAACACTCACTTGACAACTAGAACCATAGACTTTATTCCTCAGGATACACAACCGCATATCCTCATAAATTTGTGCAATTGTGTATCCTAACGAAAGAAAATCTATGGTTTTAACACATACCATGTCAGGTGAGTATGCACGTGATTGTGTCAAATTATCATTATTTTTAAAAAATAATTATATATCTAAATAATGAGATTAATATTTATTTATTTTTAAAATTAAAGGTATCTGAATCTCTTAGACCACCTGAGTAATCCTCAAGGCACATGCAATCTCCTCTCCATGCACTGAGTAATTCATGAGATAAACCCTTGAGGTGAAGATTCGAAGACCTCCACTTCTTGAGGCAATTTTGGCCATCTCACCAATCCATAAGGATTAATGAGATTAATATTTCAAAAACTTTACCTATCTTCATATTATTTTAGTCAACATTATTTTTCTTGTTTATTGGGCTTCATTTCACTTGAGTATCGCTACGAAATATCCTCCCATCCCAGCCATTTGTTTGATGGGTCCAGAAACCTCGTTTGGATTGCAATCTCGTGGCCAGTACGTACCCTTGGGTGTCCCTTTTCGTAAAGATAAAATGGTCATTTTTCGCATTCTTCAATGGGCAATTTTGTCATCCTATATCTTGCCAGGTGATGATGTTGACCACTACAGAACAACTGTGTCAATTTTAACTGGTCAGAGTCAAATTATCATAAAAGCCAAGTCAGAGAATTTGAAAACTAAGGAGGTATCTCATATTAGATTCATTAATGAAGGAGGTAAACACAAAAAGAAAAAAAAAAGTACACACAATCAATCAATCAGCTCCAACAGATGCGTTTGTCTTATTTTCCTCTTTTTTTTTCTTAAAATGATACAAAAAAAACACTCAAATAATAGTTTAAAAAAATCCAATCAATCTGATTTTCGATATTTTAGATCCATAAAAAATTGCCACGTGGGCCACTTGAAATGGTACCACAAATTATTCAATGACTCGGGTACATGACAGCAGCATACTTGTTTTACAGAAATCGTGTAACGCGTTTCGGAGTTTTCGCTGTTAGAATTGGTCTTTGGCCCCCAGGGGACAGGAGGAAATCGCGACAGACCAACAACTTAGTAGTAATCGATAATAAGGTGAAAATTATCATTATTTTACGTTATTTGGGATGAAAGACACAAAGCTAAAAGGATATTCTTGGAGTTACAAGTGCCTCTCCAACTTGCCATGTGTTACTTTCAAAACGACAAATCAAGGAATAAGATGTTTATAGTGGAAAATTGCTGATTTTGGGATATCGATTGGGTTAATCTAAAGTATTTAATTTATTACTTTTTAATGAAAGGGTTGACGTCATATTTTATTATGTACGTGATCGTTTAAATAATAATAAAATTATGGTCTAAGCCTGTCGTTCTTGAAGATTAAGTTGTACATATTTTTACAACTTATTTCTTGATTGATATTTTGATGTTCTGGGCTAGGGTTAGGATTTTGCCCAGATGGTGGTGGTTAAGAATGGAAAAAAATAATAATAACAATTAAGAGTGATTTTTTTATATTGAGATTAATTGTGATGGATTTTTTTTTTATTCGTTGTTGTTATTTATCGTAATAATTCATAAATTCTTATAACTTTTAAAAATTCTCCCTTGATAATGTTAAAAGACATTGATTTAAGAAAGATCCTTCGAAATAATCAAAACGATAGAAAACTCAATTTCATATTTTTAATATAATTAGTTCATTTACTTTAAATTAAATATATATATATTTTGAATAAGTATGCCCCCTTCACAGAACCATAGATCATTTGCCTCGGGATATGCAAAATTATAAATCTTTTCTTGTGTATCCTAAGGCAAATGATCCATAGTTCTATGATAGGGATGTTAGATTATCACGACTCTTATACTTAAGTTGTTATGTTATGATTTAAAAATGACAAGTGTTTTAAAGTGAGATTTGTTAGTAGATTAATGATAACCTGACACTCCCACGTGACATACTTCCCAATACACCCCTAACGTGGCATATGTAAGAACCATAGATTTTTCATCGAATGTTTCATGATCGATGTGGAATTAACTTTTTCTCCCCCTTCCTACTATTCCATTCCGCAATCATAAATCCAATCGACCATGAGTTTAACCAGTAACACACCGACGAGAGTGAGACAAGTCATTATCAATAGAAATTCTGAATCAAATTACATTTTAGGACCAAATTGTATAAGTGGGACCCAAACACTTCCTAAGTGTTATGGGTAGATTTCATATTTCTCTTCCCAACCCAACAATTTGGGGGTCGTTGGACCCTAGAAAAGCTGTCGATTGTAAAGCAAAATTGAAGGAGAGGACAATGGGGGTGAGTTAGGCGTTGTGGGTACACTAAGGAGGTTCATTTGAGATCAAATTGAATAATTAGTTATTTAAAATATCAATTAAGCTCAAGAAGAGCGTTAATGAGAGTAAGTTGATCATTTGCAATGACCACCAAGTCCAAAATATAATTTAATTAATTAATTTTTTTATAGAGTAAGTCTGTTGGTTTGAAATTTGAACTAATAAAGCTGCCTTTCCACTTGTTTCTTTATTATTAATTAAAGGTATCTTAGCTTTTTATTCATGATGCTTCACCAAACAAGGAGATGAGTGCAGCCCCACTTTCTCATGCCTTTTCATTTTCATATTGTTTCTTTTATGAACGTGTTAAGGGACAGATGACCCTAAAAACAAGCTTCAAATGTCTATTGTTTTTGGTTAAGGTGGGACTTTAAAGGCTCAAAGTCTTGGGCTGTATACCAAATAAGGCCGAGAGAAGTCAAAATTAACGTGGTACTTGTGTCTATAAAATATTTAGTTACCAAAAAAACTATATTTATTTAAATTTAATTTTACACCATTTGCTTGGATGTTTATTTGAAAGTAAATCTAAATAGATGCAAATACAATGAGTGTCTTATTTCATAAATAAAAAAATTAGTATCATATAACGGACATCTCCCATTTTCTTTATATTTTAACAATGCATATGGCACAATAATTTTGGCTTCTAAAGTACCTTTTATTCGTACTTTCCCCTTGAGCCTGGGGTGAAATTACGTATATGACCATATGATACTTCTCCGACATCTTGTGAATCTATACAACAAAATTTGATTTGATTCATGATGTTTAATCATTAATTTGTGTAATTTTGTTTGTTTGTTTGTTTTATTTTGATAACTAGGTATTCTTGTAAACAGGGGACTAGGCTCATATCTACTCTTTGCCCAGTCCATAGACCATGGTTTTGTCCAAGGACTAATCTTGGGGCACGTACAATACCCACACATCACACACACCAAGTGTAAGTGAGGATGCACACTTACAGATGGCCCCTGAGGAATTAATGATCATACTGAATATCAAACTCACAACCTACAGACATTAAGCGCTTATGAGTCTGAAATTGCCCTTGAACAAATCCCTCGCGCTTATGAGGTGTTGAGGGTATATTTTCCTCCACTCCATGACTCTCTTATATTCATAGTTCTCCTCCTCTCTAATGGATCGGTCTTTTGAAGTAGTGGTTGGTTAATATGGTATCAAAGCAACAAATTCGTATAGGTCATGACCTCACGGGTTTGATTCTTTCCACCCTTATGGGTGAGGGGGAGTGTTAGGTGTATATTTTCCTCCACTCTCAAGTATATCATACTCTAATAAAACCTACAAGACATGTGACCTTCTTATATTCATAATTCTCCCCTCTCTAATATATCAGACTTTTGGACTAGTCACTTACCATGAGTTATGGTCTGATTTGTCATAACTGGAAATCTTCAAATTAGGCTGATTTTTTATGAGGAGCTCTATCTAGGGATGTGCCAGCCAAAAGAGTTCATGTGTCATTTGCTAAAATTAGTGTGCCATGTGACAAGAATTGGTGTAACAAAACCTCAAATTTTCCACCGATCATGTCTCGATGGTTGAGGTGGAATCGATCATCTTTCCTTCTTAATTAGTGGATTTGATTCAAGGCCATTTTGTTTTGGCGAGATCTCACCGTCTCAATACTCATCAAGAGTGTGACATATAAACTTTAAACTTTTAATCAAACCTCAAACGAGGTTTGAAGATATCATGACCCACAACCAAAAATCTCCATAATTGGTTACCACCAACAGTTGGGTTATAAAAATTCATTTTTAGGGAGCTATTGAGTTTGAGCATTTTAGAAGTTACCCACTTTAGTTTGAAAGTCAACCAATGGTGGGACCAAATTATAATGATTAAGTTTCAAAAACAATTTTGCAAATAATTATAATAATCAATAACTAACTTAACAACATTATTCCAAGAAAAACAAAACCCTTAGCTAAACAAAAAAAGTTTTTCATTATTTGTATCTTCTAATATTGAAATTACCTTTTTTAGTATAATAATACATGAAAATGTGGATGAAACATAGTGAGCATAGGGCAAGGTTCTAAATAAAGTTATAGTCCAAGGAAGTTAGACAAAAATATCATCCAATTACCATTAAGATTACAGGACTTTTCTAAACCTAGAAGGATGAAGTTGGAGGGGAAATTACTATTTCGTGATTAACTTTTGATGAATTTACAATTCTGGCTCACTGTTCATTTAAATTAGTAAAACGTGAACTGACAACAAATTTGGACGTTTTAAGGTAACTATCTCGCAAGTTTAAAGTAACAATTTTGCAGGTAAAAAGTGAAATTGTCACTTTAAACCTATGAAATAGTCACTTTAAAACTGCCGAATTCGTTGTCCATTCGCATTTTGGTAATTAAAATGAACAGTAAGTCAGAATCGTAAATTCGCCAAGAGTTGATTACAGTTTTGTAAATATCTCAACAAAAAAAAGGTTCTTTAGGGTATTGGAGAGTTAACACTTGCGCCTCTCTGAAGTTAGAGATTCCAAAAGCTCAATACAACGATTTCTGAAAGTTGTTAACTTTCACCCTTAACTCACTTTCAAACAGGCCCTAAAGCACACGTCAAAGATATGTGTAGAAGATAAATAGGTGACCAACATTTCCCTTGCACATTATATGTTTTTTTTCTCTTTTTTTCTTTTTATTGGTGCCGAGAATGTCTTGTATTCTGTTGCACTGCACAAAGTTGCGGGGGTGCAAGGGGTTTCTGTTTGTGGAATTTTACATGTTTTGATAACTCCCAATTCTATAAATAGAGATCTCTGGGATTGTAAAACTTACGAGAAAGTCGTGATTGTTCTTGTTCTGTTCCGTGGACATAGGCACACTGCTAAACCACGTAAATCCTTGTGCGATTGTCAGTCTCTCTGCTATTTAGTTTGTTTACACATCCAATAGGATAAATCACATATCCCTAAGATAAATCCCAAACAATGCATTACAATTTTAGCAGTCAAGATTTCTTTTATTTTTATTTTTTTAATGAGTCATTTTCAAACAGTCGATGAATCCCAATCCATTACTAGCATCAAAATCTATTAACTATCAATGACAGTCAAAAATGTGTGTGAAGGTAAATTAAATCATGCTCATATGAACATACATGTCAATTAGGAGGTTGGATAAAGCAACCATGATTTTCATATAAACCAAGTCGAGGACTATTCTATCACCATTGCATTGATGAGAAAAAACAAAGGAGTGATGGTGAGGAACAGAGACTGTCCTAAGGAAGATCTCCAGAAGAGAACTCTAATCCCAACCAAGTATTATCTTCTAACTCGGACCAGAACCAAAAATAAACTGGGTTGGATGCATCTGCTAATCAAATATCGATTTACAGCACACCAAGAAGTGGGCATAGCTTGTCTTGTGCAGATCTGGATCAATTATCACTGAAGGTGATGGGAACTGTTGAGGAGTGGTGAGATTCCTCTTGAGATCAACATTATAAAAGGAGTTGGTGGTACTCCCTCAGAACATCGATGATGTTGCTATGTATTTTCACTCTTCAGGCATAATGTTCAATCAACATTCCATGCTTTGGCTTGAGTTCAGCAACTGCAACATCAGCACAGACACTGGCAACCAATGTGAAAATTAGATGTGAAAAATATCGCTAAGAATCTCATAAAGGGATGTCAAGGATATATGAGATCTTTTAAGATGATTAAAGCATCCCGGCCTTCTCAGAGGGTGATTTGCTCACTGACAAATACTGTGATGCTTAGTGTCAACTTTAATACTGAGGACACATGGTATTTGAAGACTATTAAAGATCAGCTACTCTTGTTTTTCCTCTAGGCAAGCAAGATTAGATTTGGTCAATAATTAATAGGTGAATGTGGTTTTAAACCCAAGCTGTGGTATCAACACTCTCAGGTTTTAACCAATTTAGCAAGCTTTCAAGAGGGAGGGAGCGCAACACAAGGACTTCCCAGGAGGTCACCCATCCTAGTACTACTCTCCCCTAAGCACGCTTAGCCGCAGAATTCTGATGAGATCTAGAGCATTGGTGTTGGTATAATCACACCCAACTGCTCTAATGATCAGCCAACTTGGTATTGTTTGCGTATCATACACATCAAAAGAAACTACCCATAACCCATGTAAATGACATGCATCACAGTTTGCTGAAATAGAGTTGCATAACAATTGGACCAAATCAAGGCTTTCAAGCTGTATCAAGATTAGAGGTACAGTTCCACCTAGAAATATGTACACATAAACAAGAAACAAAAGATAAAATCAAGGAACACAAGAATTGAATTTCTTTAGTAAACACTACACAAGCAAGCCGTGTAAGTGGGTTAATTGTTTATAAAAGACAAAAGGCCAACCATACAATGATGACTCTTTGTTTGATTCATGAAAGAAAATGATGATAAAACCCTCCAATAAAGATTGAGAAATGTTAGCTACCTTATACCTGAAAAACACTTGGTGCTGTTTGAATTGAAACGCTCACACTATAAAATAATCAAGCGGACCATCTGCCCCAAGGACCGGTATGACTTAGCTGCTTCTCTTAAGCATTTGTTCTTCTCATCTCGTGACCAGTGCTGGATAGATGAAAATTCCAAAAAACCAACCAAAAAAATGAATCGAAAGAAGTTTCACCACCATGCAAAAACAAGTCAGGTGTAGTCCAAGACATTATTACCTCTCCAAGCATGTTGAGTTTCTCTCTCATATCTTTCAACATCTCTAGCACATCTCCCTTCCATTTGTTGAACTCCAACTCCTTTCCTTCCAAGAGCTTCTCAGAAACCTATACACAAACCATCCCTTAGTTGCTGGAAGTGCCAGTAAGTGGCTCTATGTTAGAAGTGGGAACGACCTCAAAAATAAGAAATTGAACAATTCTAAAACTGGAAGTGCATGTTAGGTGGAAGCTTCCTGCTACTAGAAGCTATACACAATAACAGCTGGTTCGGGAAAATCACTACAAACATACTCAAGTGTCCGAGAATTACACAGTTGAGTGCATATATTTCAGAAACCTTTATATCAACCAAGTTATAAAGATGAAGAATTTTTTTTCTTGTCTGTACAAGTACCAAGTCACCCATCTAGAGTCTTTAAGAAATGAGAATACAGAAGACAAATCATGATACCTCAAACAATGTCTACAATACAAAATTTCCATGTGAGTGCTCAGACAATAAAAAAGATCATTTAGACAATTAGGCATAGGAGGGGAGAAGCAAGTAAAGGATAAAGTGGGATGGATGGAAGAACAAAAGAATGGGCTTTTAAATGGGAAATAGGCACTCCCATTTAGAATACTCCCACTATTATCATAAAATTTTCAGAAACGGAATTGAAGGATCTTGTTCACTTTATGTTATCCAGGTTTGAATAGGAGTCGAAACTGTTGGATTTACTTGAGAGTTGAGCCCCATACCCTAGGATATTGGGGAACATCTATATCGTCAATAATTTATATTTATTTTTTATTTTTTATCTTTCATTGTAAGGTTAAATATTCAGGTACTGTGATTCATGTTGCCAACCCCACTAATTCAGATAGGGTGTAGATGATGATGACTAAATATCCAAGAAATATTGAGACATATTCTATGAATATGAATATAGAAAGAATAGTGCATAGGATATAATTCAAAAGAAAGCTTTATTGAGAATTTTATTTATACCTACACATGATCCCTATAGGCTTTTATATAGAAAATTACATCACTCCAAAAAACAAAGAAAATCCTAATCAACAAAATCTTCCCTAATTAGAAATTGCATGAAGCAGGAAATAGTGAGCAGGGACTCATCACTCAAGTGAGAGAAACAATAGTCTAGAAACACAACAAAATACCTCTTCCATGTAGAGCTAATTAGGAGAGGCATTGAAAAACATGATTCAAAGATTCATTCTATTTTTGGCTGAGAGTAGGAGGAAACATGTTGGAAAAATGTGCAGTTTTTTCCAGATTTTTGTGACCGAGAGGGTCTATTTGAGCTACGATTTAAGTGGGTCCCACAATTTATAAGAGGCAGGACCACTTGGAAACTTATTCTTCTCATCAAGGAGAATAATTTCATGTTTAGTTGTCAAAAATCCATTTTGGGTGAATGACAAATCGGCTCCAAACAACTCCTTAATTCCTATCAGAGGACACTTCTTGATTTTGAAAGGGGCACACCCCTTAATTCAGGAAGGACACACCTCTTGATTTTGAAGGGGCACACCTCTTAATTCAGAGAGGACACATTTCTTGGTTTCCATGGGTGCCTATTCATTCTGTAAGGACACCTCTTTTGGTTTTGGGTTGTCACTTAAGAGACACATTTCCTTTTCCAAGAGACATTATGTCTCTTAGAACCATCTTTTCCCAAGAAACACCTTGTCTCTTAAAATTCTATAAATAGGTCATTTCGACCTTAGTTTTTCTAATTCAAAATTTTCTCTTCTTCTCTACTGTTTTAATGTACTTCCATTCTGATTTCTCGTCTGCGTTCTTTGAGAGTACAAGCTTAGCGTTCGGTTCGCTAGACGTGTAGATTGTAGTGTTGTCTCTGCACATGTGATCATTGTATCTTAGGAGACAATTATTCATTGATCCGTGTGCACCAAGTTGCGGAAACAAAATTGTCTTAAGGTCATTGTGTTCAACACAAGCCTCGGTCAATCTTTATTTTGTTCGATTCTTGGGTATCTACCGGATAACAAAACATTGACCTCAAAATTTTGAATGTTTCGGATTATCTCAAAATGTTTCAATCAAGATCATTTCAATTTGTTTTTCTAACAGAAACATTGTCCGGAAATGAGATTTTAAACCTTCTTGAAAAACAACAGACTATCACCAGCAAATTGAAGGTGAGATTACAAACCTTAACCTCAAAACCTCCAATATTTGAAAATAATCTTCCTGACTCAACCACAATGACAAAAGAATGGGGGGAGGGTTCTTTACCCCTCTCAAACTCTTGAAAAGACTCCTACGACTATCGTGACCAAGATCGAAACAGACCATTAACATGCTTTCCATTATCTATTTAATCCAGACCATCCGAGAACCCATCCTTCCATCATATATTCCAAAATACTCCAATTTAAATGATCGTAAACCATTCCGAGATTGATTTTTTATAAACAATTCTTAGATTGTCCGATCTAACCCCTGGAATCAATAAGCGATAAGAATGCCATCCAAAATCTACCGGTCCTTGACAAAATCAACATTTGATCTTTGCCAACTGTCAAGTGGCTGCAAGCCTGCAAGTACACAGACCCGTACCCAAAAAATTTAATGGGCAATTCCACAAAATTCAACTCTTCCCTGGAACGTTAGCAAGGTATAATCAAGATAACATTCTATAGATAATTTTTGAAGTTCTAAAGAACTGCCAATTGGAGTTCATAAAGTTTTTAGACAATTAGAAGAATAGGGAAAGGAAACTAAAATAATTGTTTTCCCAATGAAACCTTTTAGAAAATCTATACAAAATAAGCAAAGCACCCCCTTCATTCAAACTAGATGTGATCTCTGTCACTCAATAAATATTTGCAAACTTCAAGAACACATTGATCAGAAGAAAGAATATTTATTATCACCAAATATCCTATACATTAACAATAGCATTGGCAAGGTTATCCCCAATAATATGTTCTCATCCAAAAGTTACACAAATCAGATTTTGTGCATTATTGAAAAAGAGGCATCAAATGTTAATTGCCGAGACCTACCTGTTTTGTTATCACTTGACCGCCCGATATATGAGCAAAATATATGTTATAGAAATGGCAAAGGAAGAGTGGGGCGCTCTTTTCTGCAAGTTCCTCCAAATATTTGGCATATGAAACTCCAGGAGAACTTGGTTGTGGAATGACATAATCTTGTTGGCGGAACCACTCTAGATCTTTTGAAAGACTTTCCGTTCTCTCCAATCCAGTTTTTCTAAAGTAAGCATCTGTAGAATGCGAAACACGGAAAAAAAAAAGTGATTTTTATCCCTTTTGAAATTACTATGGGTTCAACCCTAAAAGAAAAAAAAATCCCAAATTTGATCTTAGGAAGCTAATAGGGTGGGAGAAACAGAAAATTGAAAATATCATCTTCATGAATTGGGTATCTTTTACACTCGTAAACAATTACAATCTACAATGAAGGAAATTAGGAAGAATAAGAGCTGGAGAGATTGGTTCTATAGGTCGATTTGGAGGGTAATTAGTTTAGATGAGTAGAATTAAGAAAGCTACAAACTTTGAAACTAAAAAATAAACATGGAGTTAGAACAAAAGAAAGTGCTCACAAGCTACATGATCGGATTCATCGACAATACGATCTAGGGTTTGGAAGACGAGCTTGCTATTGACTAGATACTTGAGGAAACCTTCAATGCTAGGTTGCCATGTCTCTCCATCTCCATCACCATCACTATCACTATCACTATCATTATCTCCTCCTCCACTTTTATTATTGTCGTTGCGAAGTTTCATGGCGACGAACCTCATCTCTTCAACGATACCCTTGCTCTCTCCTGGGTAAAGCTTCCTATATCTCTTCCTCCTCTTTAACAATGGAGCTGCATTTATTGTTGTTGTTGTTGTTGATGGTGGTGATGTTGTTGCTGTTGTTGTTGTTGATGATGGTGGTGGTGCTGTTGTTGTTGTTGTGGAAATGGAGTTATTATCATTATTAGTAGAGGAATCGTTGGTGGAGCAACAGAAGACGAAGAAGAAGCCATTTCTGCTCCCACACTTGTTGTTTTTGGTGTTCTTTAGAGAATCTTTTTGTAATCTACGGTCGTAAGGAAATAGAATAGATTGGTGGCTCTGTCTGGGCAAAGAAAGAGGAGATGGTAATTGCAGTTGATTTAGTCTGTTAGTGTAATTAGGGTTGAAATGAGGAAATGGAAGCAGCCATGACAACATCCTTCCTTCACTGCAACTAATCCTCGACTTTGGGCACCGAAGAGTCTCTACAGTCCACTGAACTCTCCACCCCGATTGGTGGAAGCAATTCTTAAGAGAGCTGCTATTAGCTCACCAACTTTTACTTATAACACACCAATCTATATGATAAAAGAGTGGTGATATTCTGACTACCCACCTAGCATACTCAAGACGTGACAAGTTTAGAAATCGTAGATCTACGTTCCTCGGGATACACGGTTCTCTCCAGATACACATTTTCATGGGGAGACGTGCATCTCCAGGGAACACACAGATTTATGATTGCTGAATTTTGCCACGTGGGATAATCAGTATTATAATTCATGATATAAAAATAACCTCTTATTAATGGGTAAATTACCATTTTGTGAGTTGAATATGACGGAAATTCTTATTCAAGCTTGCAGTTCATCTTAATTCCAAAAAAGAGTGAAGAGCGAGCCCACATGTTTTTCAAAGTTTAAGTGGGGATCTAACTGATATAAAATAGTGAGATATTTAAATTAACAAAATATAGTGAACTCGTGCCATTATCACTTTTCAAATAGCGATTATCACTTTTCAAATAGATATTAACAATATCACTACTTAATATCAAAGAGATCACATTTTGAAAACCTGTGGGTCTTCATCACAAATTTGATCACTCCAAAAAATTAATTTCACAAAATAATATAATTCAAAAATTCTTCAGTAAAAAGACACCACCCCCAAAAAATAATAATAATAATAACAAAATAAATATTACTTGTGGGACAACATTTTTGCAGAAACAAAATACCAAAAAACTCAGCTTAGTGAAGGAAAAAATATCTCAATTTTTTTTCCTTTTGTGCAAAACTATAGATGCCTGATACCCTGCCTATTTGTCAAGAGTATAGATTCAAACAGCAACAATTTCATGTTAAATATTAAAAGCCTTATCTACATTGCATCCCAAATTTTTTTTAGAAATCTCCAGGTGGGCTTTATCTGTACACTGATTCTCAAAAATAGATAAATTACAACAAATCACACTAGCAGAGCCATAGGACATTGCGCCCTCCTTACGGAAGAGATCATGGGTCCAAGACTTCCCTAGTGTTCTAGGCTTCTTGATGATGAATGTTGAGCTATGGAGCATGCAGACATGTTTCATAATCTTTCCTTTCTCCAAGTTAAAATTCACGGCCATATATGGTTCTTGATGCATTGCAAGCAACAGTTGTCATCACCTGATTCTTTGCATCTTGACAGACGCTCCAAGTTTAAAACTTCAAAATTAGAACAATATGGAACTCCAGGATTTTCAATCCAGTCTTGAAAACTTCATACTGAAACATCTCTTTTCAATGTATAGTGAGCTTTTAGCTTCTGCAAGAAGTCTAATATCTCTTTATAAGATGGATCAGTGCGGTCAACAGGCTTACACGAATTTATATGATCCGTTGATTCCAATACCTGATCCCAAATTAGAAAAAATAAATAAATGTGTGAGCTAATGTTTTGTATGTGATCTCAGAATTTCTATAAGGAGGAATGCTAATGTTTAAAGACCTCTTGGGGATGTTAGCATTCTCCAACACTTTTTTTCTTCTATAAATACCCTTACCCATTTTGTCATTTAGTGAAAAAGACAAGGATATATTAGTTTTTTTTATATAATAAATGTTTATTTATGTAATTAATACTTGTCTCTTTCACAATAAATGTTAAGGATATTTAATCTTTAAAATTAAATGTCTTGTTGCAATAAAGGATTTGGCAATCAATGCAAACAGATATTTATTGTATTAAAGACCAACATACCCCTATTTATTTTCACAAAAAAGACAATGAATAGGGGTGTTATTGAAAAAATAAAGTGTTGGAGAATGCTAATGTCCCCATAAGGTCTTGGACGTTAACATTCCCCTTGTATAAGTATTTATGCCTGTTGACACAAGTGAAAATTTTCAAGGTAATTACAGAACTGGCTCTAAGCATCAAAAGCGTGAATGCAACAAAAATAAATAATATATGCGTATGTATTACCAAGCACTTTCTAACCAAATATTAAAAAGTAAGATAACTTGTTTCATAAGAATTTAAAAAAAAAACAAAAACAAAAAGAGATCAGCAAGACGATTACTTAAAAAAAATATATACATCAATTTCAATAAGTCAATACCTTTCATTTTAATAACTTAGCATACCAAATCTTCATCCACCTATAGTCTATTAGCAAATCATGTTTTATAGAATTCTTCTGTCTGTCTCAATAAATTTTAACTGGCCACTTTACCAACTAGACATTAAAAATGCATTTCTTCATGGAGATTTACAGGAGGAAGTGTATATGGATCAGCCCCCAAGTTTTGTAGTTGTTGAAGGGAAAGAATTCTAACAATATTTATTAAACATGCATTACCATCTGATCTCCCTCGACTTCAGATTTCTGACTCTGAAAAATTCCTTTAAAACTGTTTGGAAGGGTTTGACTCATCCGAATCATCTCAGACTAGTAAGGTGCCAAGATGAGACAGGGAACCAAGTTTAAAACCCATGGTATTAGATATCATACCAGAATAAAGGTTTGAAATTTCGATATTCAAGGTCCTGTTTCAGTTTCATGCAATTCCAAACAATTTTGAGTTTTGCATTTATACAAACTTCCTTTTTTTTTTAATATATAGATTGATGAGAATTATAGAAACTGAAGTTTGGACATTTAATTTTGGTTTCAGCACGGATGAAAACTATGTCTAAAACAACATTTGGAACTCGAGATGAATACTATTTATCCAAAAAAATAAAAATAAATAAAGGAGATAAATACTAGGATCACATTTGATCTCTATGTGCTCTCTGTACAGAAGACGCGCCATCTTCAAGAACAGTAGAATATTCAATAGGTAGAATCTAAGTTTCTAAGCATTGGTTCAATTACATTCTTTTGAGCAGTTAGGAAAACAAACAGCAGACAGCTCCGGGAAATGTTGATGTCTATCGCAAGCATTGGGTCCTAGCAACAGCCAAAACCATGTTTTTTTACATAAAAACCAAAAAGAGCAACCCTTTTTCGTTTTCTAGTGGCAACTCATGGCATTTTCATACAGAACTTTTAAGGTTCTGTGATTATTAATAAAAATGCCATCACACAATGACAATAAAGCCGTTGCCCTTAGTTATTAGAATACCAAAAAAATGATTGCCTTTTAGGGGTGTTTATGGAAAAAGCATGGTGTTGGAGGTTGCTAACATCTTCCCCTTTTCAATCTATTAGTTCTTTTGTTAAAAGCCAACTAATCTAATACTATCCAATATCGATCTTAAACTTACAACAAGTTCACCAAAGCCAGGATATGCTGATTCCATCGGTACAATTTCCATTCGAAAAGCCCACCCTCCGTAACCTTCAACTATTGGAGTTACCTTGGTCTGTAAAACAGCTCTATCAGCCTACCAAAGCCAATGAAGGATGATATTGAAATGCCAAGGAGCTAGATTCTAGAACACAACTTGAGTTACCTCACAGAAACTGAGAACATCAAGCTTCCCTTTATTATGAAGGTGACGAATAAAGTCATTAAGCTCAACCAATCTTGGAGATCCACTCCTCAGCTCCCCTATCTACAAGATGGCAGGAAGTAAGCACAAATGCCATTGCATAATATACAAGAACTGTCCATGAAAATTCAAGGACTAACACGATGTATTCTTGAAATCCATAACTCCACTTATATAGAAAAAGTACTAACAGTGGGTGTTGGTCGAAATACAAGGCCCATTCTCCAAGGCATGTCTGCAAGTTTGCTTCCAAAATGTGGACAGCTATAGAACACCTGAAACCACAATGCAAACAACCAAGTGTAGAGAGAAAAAAGTATGGTAAGAAATGAGAGGAAACACTGCATACTGGCATAGAGAATTATTAGCTTCTAGATTGAAGGAAACCTACAATTCCACTGGTGTTGTTAACTAGATTATTAAAATTATATTCCTTTGCTTGGTAGAGCATCTGCTTCACAACCAGGCCTCCCAAGCTGCAAATAAGACACAATGAAAACATTAAGCGTTTGTACGAAAGGCAACCTAAGCATACTAGTTTCAACATAAACAGATCGGAAATCATATACAAGATATTTTTTTCCCCAAAGAGAAGGAATCACATATTTAATACCCCATCTCGGCCATACAAACTTAATGTGAACCAATAATTATGAAAATAAAATATGAGAATCAATTATGGCTTCTTTGAAAGAATGTGTTGGGATGTCAGACATGGGAATATAAAATGATGTCTGGCCCAAAAAATTATTGGACAATAGAGTTTCCTTAATATCACACAAAGACTTAAACAATTTACCAAGTTGGCACCTTCAAAGTTTCCAACAAATATCAAACCTGTGTAAGCAAACTGTGCTAGAAAAGAAAAACAATTGGAATCCTAAAACATACCTGTGTGTCACAAAAATGACTGGTCGATTCCCAATGCCTGCAGCAACTAGCTTCTTTAGTAGCATCGAGCTGACTTCCTGCACATTTCAGTAGAACATAGGTTAGCGACAGCCCTCCACAGAAATTCCCTTAAGCTCAACTTGAGAGGAAACAAACAGAAAAGTAAAACTGTCAAAAACTTAAAATATATAAAATGCTCTCTGCTAGAAGTACATACTATCTACTAGAAGTAGGAAGTCTTTAAGGCAACTGGTAATAACCACTTCAATACCAAGCATAAATGGAAAAAAATAACTATCTGCCTATAGAAGAAACCTAATAACCTCAGAAATGCATGCTGAAAAATGGTTTCCAAAAGAAGTTTCAAAACAAAAATGAAAATAAACTTAAAGTGACATGATAATCAAGCCCACAAATACATCTAGATGTATCCTAACACCATGTAATAGAAAGACTTAATCAAATACATTTAGCTTTTAGCATGAACAACAATGTTCAATATTAGCTATTTATACAACAAAACAACAAAAAAAAAGGTCAGTCGATAAAAAAAATTTATGTATATATATAACCCTCAAATACTATGGTTCATACTAAACACTGGAATAAAAAATTTCTAGGACAATAGCATGTTTCATGGGGACTGAACTCTGGATTCCATGGAAGATCAAGGAATAACAGCAACCGAAAGTTGGCAGGCAGTCACTAACAAATTTGAGAGGAGCAAGATCTACATAATAAATTAGTGCAACTCTCAGAAAAAGCAGATGTAATAAACAATGACATACAAATCCTCCTCCCCCCCACACCCCAAAAAACAAATAAATAAATAATATCGTATAACTATTAAAGGACAAACCTGAAGAGGCAGGCTAGCTCCAGACCACTGAGTCAGATTTGTCTGCATGAATCATTCAATTAGATGGTACATGTTCATCAGAGGGTCCCAACCTGGAGACGACCTTGGAAAATTAAAATTACAAGAGCTGCTACGCACATGAGGAAAAATGATTTCCACCTTCTCAAGAAAATTAATTAAGAGAATATATTTTTACTATTCTCAACAAGAATGTGAAACCTTCCACCAAAACAATCTCAAGATATAATGCAGTAATGGACAACACAAACCTTGTATTTAACAGTAAACAAGCGAGCACTGGGGAAGTCAGTTGCAAGCCATTCTCTTGGCCAAAATGTTCCTTGTTTCCCGGCCTCTTGATCAATACTTTCTACCAGACCAGATTTACTAGTTGTTGAAGACTTGTCCTCTGTTATGCGCCAAGTCTTGAATGGCCCACCACGCAGGCCATGAACAAAAACAATATCCAGTAAAGGCATCTCGGATTGTGAACAGTTGTCAGACCCATCAATAGAAGTGGATAAGCTATCATAATTTGAATCTCTAGTCACAAACCTATCCTCACCATCAACTGATTCTTCGTCAAATGGAGAAGAATTATTATTACAATTCGGCTTTTTTATAAATGGAGAATTCTGTTGGGCAGTATCTGAATCAGTTTTGTAAGAACACTTCCAATGTGGGAGTTCAGGGTTGATCAAAAATATCGTGGCATCATACCGTGCACACACGCTATTTTGGTTTTTTACACCACCATCATGAACATTATCATCAACACGGTGACTGTTTTCTTCGGGGGAAAATATATTTAACATTGTCGCTCTAGCATAACTTTGAATTTTCAGGTCATTGCAACCAGGAATCTTCCCACTGGCACAATCATCAAGCCATTTGCACCAAATTTCGTCTGCTAATATGACCTTCTGAACTTTTGGTAGAACAGAAAGAATAGTAAGCAACTGAGCTGCGTGCCTTCGAATATGAGCTGTAGGAGGAACTCGAACGCTAGAAGAATCATGGGCATCTGGAACCTTTGCGACCTGCTCCTGTGTCTCAAGGACTCTTGATGCATCATATGCTTCGATTGCAGCCAGATGTTCATAATCATCCCGCAACAATAAGCGCCTTAACAAACACAGGATCCCAAAATCAGCTATTCTATTTTGGCACACCAAATCTTCGGCACAAACCCCAGTCAGTGCTTTAATACCCTTAAGTGTAGCTATTGCAGAATCTGCAGCATCAAACTTGCGTGAACTAGCTTTCTTCATACTTTTAAATGGCGTGGAAAAGGGTTCCAAAGAAAGAAGATCTGCAAGAGGGAATGTATCAACAGAATCCATGGCTGTTCCATACTGGTTCCCTGCCAGATTAACGACAGCCACAGCCAACTGATTGGCAATCTGTGCAGCAGGAAGAGTGCTGGAATGATCCATTTGAGTCTGCAAAGATCAACCGAATTCCATAAATGTTGATAGAAAATTTAACACCAGCCTGACACTTCTCTAGAAATCACAGCTATTAAACTTTGTATATTTAGATGGGAAAAATGGTTATAAAAAATGAACATATTAAACCTTCACTTTGTCGCTTTTAGGCTGAATGCTTCCTTTGATTGATGTTTTTTTGCTGGAACTAAGAATCTCAGTGAGCAAAATAGTTAACCATCCTTGAGAAATTGGAATTGAAGATGGTCCATGGTCTTCAAGAATGCATGAAAGGATTTTTGTAGATGATAACCGGATAACATCAGAGGAAAACTTTCCACAAACCCAAGGCAAAAGAATACTGGACCACTTTTGACTTTCTTCAAGAGATAAATGCACATCCCCTGTACAAAGCAATTCCAAGGCCTTGGCCAATGCTTCTTGCACATGCATATGTTTCTCAGTCTGTTTAGCAATTTCCCTCATTAAGTGAAGACCCTTCTCCAAAACTATCTTTTGTGCACCAGAACTTCTCTCAACAGCGACCAGAAAGGCTGACAAAGCCACCCGAGCCAATGGAATGTCTTCAGTTTTACTTGCCTGGGAAATGGTAGAAAGAAGACTGGAACTCCAATCAGGAACAGAATCAATCAACGACAAGTTTTGGTCCTCTAATAGCAATCGAGCCACCAAACTCCCATGCCATCTCACAGTTCTTTCAGGTGCCACTAAAGCAGTCATGATTGCATGCCCATCTTGGTCAAGTTCATGAATATGAGAACGATTAAGATCTGATGCCAATGCCCAATTTGCCAGGGCCCATGCTGCAAAAGGTACAGCAACATGTTGGCTCTGCAAATCATCCCATAGGCCTGGAGCAGAAAGATGAACCAAACTCCCTTGTGCTTGGGAATTATCATGTTTTTTTTCCTGAAAAGGAGTTCTAGGAACATATCTAACTGGTTCGGATAAAGGCTCCAATTTTGGATACCCATTTATTCTTGATAGCCCCAGTACAGTTGTACCTCCGAGAATCTTTATCCCAATTCCCCGAATTCCTTTTCCACCATCCTCATCTTCATTCCCATGTGGTTCATCCAAATGTAAGCTACCTTCCTCGATGACTTCAATGACTGCTGCAATATCTCTCATATCTGCATCAGCTGACAAGTATGGCCGAAATGATGCTTTATCGAAGCTATCACAGTTGGAAGTGACCATGTCCATAATGGCAGCCACAAGCATGCTCCTACCTTTCCAACTATGAGAAGTATCCGGTGAACTTTGTCTAATTTGCTGCTCCCAAGAAAAACAAGTTCAAAACATTGATAAAAAATCACAATAAGCAGAAGTGAAAATACAAGAGATCTTGTTTATTATATGTAGAATTGAATGTGTAAGCCTAGGATGTAAAATCCTGTCCCATGAAGCCCTTAAACCAGATAGGATGAGTCCCGGCCCCTTGACTCGGGTGAATATCCAATTCCCAAGAAAGCATCCCAGCGCACACACATTCAAGTATGGCTATCTGGAGAATTGGAGAAAGATTCATGGGAACAAAGAAAGATAGAAAACAAGGCAAAATCCATGTGGTAAAGGATAACTACATATCACATCAAATAAGGAAACAAACCTCTAACAAGGATATTCCTAAATCAAGGGACAAAATTCGGATTTGTAGGGATTCACAAGGAAGAGCCTATATAATATAAATACCATTCCATCATAGGGAAAAGGTACACAATCTTGCAAACTTAAGAGTTGTTACTCTCCAAAAAATAAAGTTTATGACTTGATCATCAAAGAGTATCCTTAGCTGGACAGCCAGAGCACTCAACAAAGGAAAGAACTCAAGGCAGGGGCTAGAGTAACAGTAAAAAAATCACCCACAAAAGAATGAAATTCGTTTAGCGACCCCAGATATTTGGGAAAAAGATTTAATAATGGTAAAGATGAAGATTAAGGAGTTTCTCTTCAAAATATCATCCACTTAAAATATATGAATGGAAATATAAAAAATGGTTGATTTGGGATCTCTCCTAGGTATCAATCCTTATGCTTCGTCTCTAAGAATATACTAAGTTGCAATCTATACATTCTACCTTTGTAAGCCTATTTCTTAAACGTTTTCAATTTTCAAATTTACCTCGTCTCTAGTCTTGTCAGCGAAGATAACATGTAGTACTATTCAAAAACTTCTACCACTAATTTTCTAAACTAGGTTGACATAAGTTATCGATTGAGCCGCGATGAATATGTCTACCAATTCATTGAATTCTATATGAATGCGCATAATCCTTAAGGGTCCATTCTAAATTTAATGAAATACTTTGATTGTCAACAATCATCCAGAAATATATATATATACTAGAAATTGATTGGTGGTTAATTTAAATTTACACTTAATTCGGTGCATTCCATAGAATCCAAATCAGCAGACTTCAAGAACTCACCTTTTTTGATCCCGGCTGAAACGAGAAGATAAACCTTAGAAGATTCGGAACAGCGTGTGGTCGCCCAAGTACGGCCTCACACACATTTGGATCCGAAATCAAGTGTGCAAGAGCCCTAGCAGACTCAGCTTGGATCCCACCACAACCATCTCCCGACGATGAAACTGCCTCCAATAGCCAATCCACCACAGCACCACCACCCGCCCCGACAATTGCCGACCTACGGTTCTCGTTCGCTGCAGCGATATCAGCAAGGAGCGCTGCAACCTTAAGTTCGAACCCGGACCGAACCTCCTGGTTGGCCGAAGAAAGTACCGAGCTTAACGATTTCAATAGAACGGCAGCAGCAATACCTGTCTGCTTCATCTGATTAACAATCTTCTTGAAAGAATCATTCGATCTCTCAATGGCGTGCTCGAGATCAGCGTAAAGATCAATGGATTTCTTTTTGAGAGAATCGTCTGATGAGGTTAAGAAAGCGGCGGAAGCAATAATGGCCGAAATTAGGGTTGCAGAGATGGCGAAGAGAGGTTTACGTGAGAGGAAATATGGAGGAGAGAGAGTGTTGGGTTGATGGAGCATTGGAGAGGGAGAAGGAGGGACGTGTTGGGGATTTTTGACATCTTTTGGGTATTCGATGAGATTTTCGGATTGGCGTGAAGAAGTGGAGGAACAGTAAGAGGCGGTGCTGAGAGGAGAGAAGCGGATTCTATTACGAGTTCTGATGCAGAGACGGATCATCTTCACGGGTTCGAAAGACGAAATTGAGGTCTCATAATAAGTCTTGTGTTTTGAGTTCTGGTTTCGGTTTGATTTACTTCTTCGTATATAGGGAGGGAGTTTATTCTAGGGGCAAAATGGTCCAGAAACTCGCCCTTCGTGTAGACAATCGGTTAGAAGTCGAATCAATTTCCTACGCGTTGCGTAATCGCCGCCTCCCCTAAAGGGTGAAAACAAAGACCTATAAAGGGTATATTCTCAAATATTTACAAAACATTTCGGTATTTCCGAAATTTTGCTTTCTTCCACACACACACACACAACCACATGGTGTTGAGTAAAATATTATCAAAATTTTAATATTATGTGACGACTTTGGCAACATTAACAACATTTTAAAAATATCAAAAACATTTCTAATTAGTTGGGGGATTTATCCATACTCGTACTCAAATAATTTTAAAAAATTATATAAAATTGGATGTTATCACATTTTCTTAAGATAATAAATATTTAAATTATTTTAAAAAAAAATTGTATCAAAATGCAAAAAATATAATTGACTATGTTTATGTTTCCAAAATGCTAGACAAGTTGTGTTAGATGACACATGATTCAATATAAAGGACAATTCACATTGAATATTGTTGGGTTTTGGTAATATAAAATCACCATTCTTTTGTGTTCAATAGGTTGATGGATATTTTTCTTATATAGGGTATTTTTGGTATTTTCTTTTATTAACTTATGAGAAACAAAAGGGTTCTTAGATGGTAATTATTATTCATAAAAAGAGTTTTTTTTTTAAAGGAAATTTTCTCTTTTGTTGAAATTGTAAAAAAGCATAAAAAAGCATTGAGTCTCTATGTAAGTATTATTATTCTATTGTAAAATCTAAATTTCAAGATTTTTTAGGGTGATTTACACATTGTTGTTGTGGATTTTTGACAATAAGAGTGAGATCAATTTCTTTATTTGATTTTTTACCAGACTTGAATGTAAAGATTTGATGGATTTCATCAAAGAGTTGGAGGTAAGTATAAATTTCCATTCTTTTAATTCCTTTTTTGAGTAGTGGATTTTTACTGGCTGACTTACCTGTGAATCTAACCTCATTGTGGGTGAAATCACATATATATTGTGTTTGTGTTTGTGTTCATCTCTCTATTCTTTATTTTTTTTATATTTGCTTTGTAATATATTCTTGGGGTTTGGTTCTTGAAATTGATTGCTTTGATGTTAAAAGGAATTAATTTCAATAATTAGATTTTTGTTTGTGGTTGGGATCTAGCTACAACAAATATCTCGCTCATTCTTGAATGACACAAAGATGATTTCAACGAATTATCTTGATCTTGAACTATTTTTAAAAACATGCGTTTACTTCTCTATTTTAACATTTAGAGTTTTTAAATTTACTCCTTTATCATTGAAAGGGTTTGATAACCCTCGTCATGTCACTTAATTTGTGTAATTAGCAAAGGCTAAGATTCCATTGTATTACATAAATGACTTCAAGAAAAATCACAAGATCCCAGATGTGTAACTGCAAAATCCATAGTTTGGTCGGGATTTAATAAGTCGTAACCCTTCATTTTGGGGGCTACACCAAGTTAGCTAGCCAATAGATTCAATTGATACCCTTACTTGGATTGAACAAAGATTTGTTGTTTTGAAACTTAAGTGCTAAGCTGATGAACCAATGCATGGCATCATGTGTATTAAATGAGTAAGATTGATTGGTCACCATAGAGAAAATTTCGGAGTAGTTAAAGGTGCTTCATTTTAGTATTTTTCAATACACATGGCTCATGCCATCGGTTCATCAGTTTAGCACATAAATTTCGAAATAGCAAATCTTTGTTCATTTGGATTCACTAAACCTAATACATTAGCAAAATACTTGACAGTTAAATTTTTTTTTTTATATCATATTTCCTTTAACATCTTGTTCAAACTAGGGGCAGAGCTACGATTTTGATTACATGAGCCCAACTAAGGCACTTTAAATTTTTAAAATTTCTTGAAGGACAATAGCAACAGATTTTGTCTTCCACTGTTATTATCTGTTGCAATGGCATATAAATCTTATAATAAAGTTTCGAAAATTCTTATGTAAATCTGCCACTAGTTCAAGGTATCATATATTTGATTACATGACGGAAGGGTTGACTTCAAGTGACTGAAGGTAAAAACATGTTACCCAAGTTGTTGAAACACAAAATCTAATGGTCAGTTTTATAAATATATCTTGTAGAAATTGATACTGAGGATAAATTCCAACCATTAGATTTTGAGTTTTAACAAGTGGGATCCTTTTGTTTTCTCATGGGTCATTTTCATGGATCACAAGATCCTAATCTGCAACCCATCTTACTAATTTGGTTAAAGTATGTGAATGTTGATACCATGCCTTAGTTTCAAGATCCTCCAACTCTCTTTCGTAGAAACAATTAACAAAACCCCCCTTATTATTAAGGATAATGCTGAAATAAAATTAAAATGTACAGCGATTATACATTCTGATGCGGTGGTGCACACATAACCATAGATACTTTCATCAAGATACAAGTGAAAATCATCTATGATTATGTGTGCACCACCAAATCAAAATGTCAAAATTGATGTACTTTTCAATGTTACTCCAGCACAACTATATTATTAATCAAGTAGTTTGAACAATACTTGTGGAACCAGACAGAATTTGTAACTTTGTAATATCTTCTAAATTATAAAAAAGATAGTGTTGGAAAACTTCCATTTTGTTATACTTGAAGCCATAAATCATGGGACTGTTTTGATTGTAACAGTAGTATAATTTCTCTATCATACTCAATGAAAAACAACTTCTAGCCATGGTTGAAGAAAGTAATGTGAAACACACTAATACACCATTCATATTTTCTTTTGCTTGTATCTTCTAGTCTTGTTTGAGTAGAATTGATTAACACCCACCCAAAAAGAAAAGTAGAATCAATAACAGTACAATCATGCTGAAGTGACCTCAAGATTGGACTTCACATGGGACACTTATGAAAGTGTATGGGACTATAGATGCTTTCCTCGAGTTACAAGTGAAAAAGCATCTTGATTCCTACCCACTTTCGTCAAGATGTGTGATATGAGATCCAATCTTAAGGTCACTCCAGCACCGACTCATCACAAAATTGAAGTGAGGATTTCGGGACTAGCTTTAATGTTCAAGGTTGTAAATAATACAATTTCGTTTGCCTAAACCCTGGGCGAGTTTATGTTAATGTTCTTCGATCATTCACTGGTGGTGAGCCCTGTTCTAATCATCTAAGATCTCGTCGAACTCAAAATTCTTTTAGCAAGAAATAATTGCAGAGTGTATGTAAGGTAAAGCACCTAAATTATGAAAGATAAAAGAGAAGAACAAGAGTTGCAAATGTTAATCTATTAAAACTAAAAACAACAAACATTTAACCAAAAAGGATTGTTTTTTTTTTCTTCCAAGAAACACGTTTCCAAATACAATTGGAGATGTCATATTATTCAATCAGAGCCTTCTTATCACAAAGTAGGATCCATAAAAACTCTGTAACTAATATTTTGTAAGACACTCAAAGAGAAGCATTGTCATCAAGATTAATGAAAGAAGCCACCTTTTTCATCATCTCCACAGCTTTCTCACAAGTAGGATTAAACAGATGGAACACATGGGTCTCCTCTTTTGCCTCCATAAACTCCACCACTCCTCCCCATCCACTCTTTCCTAATGTCTCATAATAAAACCATCCCCTCTCTCTTAAGAAATCTTTCTCCGCTACGCACACCAGAACCCGTTTGCACCCCAAGTTCGACAGGTTCGGATCAGCAATTGGGTTAATGAGTGGGTCATCAAATCCAATCATCGATGGAAAAACATGAACCCAGATATTGTCCACCATTCCCTTTACAGGCATATTATCCATATTGGTCGCCTCGGATCCAACTGGTTCTCCCCCCCAGAAGAAAGGATGGACTAAAATAATCCCGATGAGCTTCACACCGACCAAGTTAGTCTGTCCAGCTCGCATAGCTATATTGTGCGCAATGTTACCTCCTGCACTATCCCCAGCCAAGAAGACTCGCTCGAAGTCTACATAGTCCTTCAACCAGGTCTCCGAGCCCTCATCTTGGGAATGAGAAACCACCCATTGAAGTGTAGCCCATGAATCGTCGTAGGCTATAGGGAGAAGGTGTTCCGGTGCTCGTCTATAGTCCACTGATATGACAACAACGTTAGCCTCGGAAACAAGTGAATTGAGATACCTGTGGTAGGTGGGAGAGAAGGCTGTCTCAATGCAAAACCCTCCTCCATGGAAGTAAATAAGTAGAGGAAGTTTACGTTGTGGGTTGGTGATGTTGGGGAGATATAGCCGTGCAGATACACCAGTTTTGGGTACAATTATGATATCTTTGGAAGAAACATGGGTCGTTGGATCAATTGATGGGGGAACGACATCGTTGCCTATGAGCCTCTCTATGCGTCCGTCTTTGTATACTCGAAGGAATTGTGGTATTTCATAAGCTATTTCAACATTGTTCAAATCCATTACAGGGAAGAAGAAGAAGAAGAGAAGGAAAACAGATATAATATACGAGTCTTGGATCCGATATTTTATCTTCTTTGTTCTTGGGTGGATGGATTTGGTTTGAATGGTTCGCCCTCCTCGTTTCCCGTCTATTCGTTTATGGAAAATGTTAAGTGACTGCGCTCGATACTCAGCTGATGTGGAGGCGTGCATGGGACCATAGATGTTTTCCTCGAGATACAAGTAAAAATCATCAAAGCTTCTATGCACATCTCCGCATCAGCCCAGTGTCCTGTGCAGTCCATCCAAGACTCAGACGACTCCTTTTTTATATTGTCTTTGTTAGCAAAGCAAGATTCTTTCTCTAGAACTAATTAAATCCATTAACCGAAAACAATAAAAAATACAAAATAGTGGGTCCTTCACGTGAGAACTTTCATGCTGGGTGGGTGGGAAAATTATCCTTCTATGACGTCATGATATATGTCAGAACTAGTGGGCCCGGTAAAAATTGGAATGGCATCTAGAAGAATGCCAAGAAAGTCAAACATCAGACTCTATCCAATGGTTAGAACTCATCCATCAGGATGACTTTTAGGGCCACAAGATCAGTCAATGTGGGTTGAAATGTATGCCGTGTGTTTGGGATTCTTGGGCGGGGATTCAATGGCCTGTGGTGGGGTCATGCTACAAACATTATGTCATGATAATATGACTTGCGTGCATACTCAACCGACTCTTCAACAAAAATTATAGATCTGCCCGTCTCGGGATACATGATTGTACTTTCCCATAAAAAAATGTATCTCGAGGGAACACAATATCCCAAGTTGCACAGATCTACAATTCTCGAATTTGTCCACGGAAAGTTGATTGAGTTTGTCACTTGGCGAGTCCTATCATCAACACTCTTATTCAAATATTCCTTCTTTGTTCACCATTCTAAAGAACAACTTATAAATAAATTGAGTGGTGTTGGGGGACTTTGATTTTCACTGCATTTCACACTATGCAGATGAGGATGTGCACACATAATCATATATGCTTTTCACTTGTATCTCGAGGAATCACATCTATGACCACCACATCAATACAGTGTGAAACACAGTGAAAAGCTAAATCCGTTTAGGATTTTCCAAATAAATTACATACCTAATGTACCGAAATTACACATTTTTTCTCTATATCAAATTCTCACCAACCTCATCGATAAGTACTACTAACGAAAAACACTGCCATTATTTTTTATTTAGTAGGAAAGGGAGAGGAACAAGTGCCAAGCTCTTGTTCACACTAAAAGATAAAATGTATTATTTTACTTGATATTATTGATTATTCTAAATACATATATCCAAACGGTATCGGTGTCAATAGAAGAGACTGATGCTGATTTCATCAAAATTAAATTCTGACTTTGAAGCGGCCAGCCCGCTTCAAATTTCGATGGAACCCTTTTCATTATAAAACATGTGACATTTTCTTTTATTTCACACCTTTACATTTTCATCAAAATTTTAAATACCTCCTTTGCAATTCCACGTGGAATCCAATGAAATAGGGTTCCTTCCAAGTTTTAGAGCGGGCTGCCTGCTTCAAAGCTTTTTCCCAAAAATGGGGTCATTGAGAGAGAACATAATTACTGTGTTACCAAAACTTAAATTGTATTGATGAATTTCACCTAGAGATATTGGTAATTCACTTCTAAGTCATGTTCACAATAAATGTCAACTATCAAGAAAACCCTCTGAACTATAATACTTCCTTTATTTCTAACATTTGATTTGAATGTCGAAATATCTTTAGTATAATTATAATCACAATTTTGTATGTGATCTTGTGATCAAGTGGAAGGTTTTGGCCGGGGAAACCATGTTCATGGTTTTTAAACTCGTCCGAGACCAAGACGTATCGCCCGAGTTAACTCGGTATCAGAACTGAACGAGACCAACTCATAAAGTGATTTTTTTGACCGAGTTTTACAACTCATGTACAAATTTTCGAGTTATCTCGTGAGACGTCTCAAACGTATCGGAAAACTCGTCCGCGATGACTCGGTATCGGAGCTGAACGAGACGAGACGCGATACCGAGTTTAAAAACCATGACCATGTTAGACGCTTTTTATTCGAGAGGGAAATTAATCATAAACAGGGTAGTGTTCCAAAACTTCCATTTAGTTTTATTTGAAATCAACATTGAAGAAAGGAATGTGAAACATTAATGCCATTCATACTTTTTTTTTTAAACCTATTGGTTTGCTTAAAGTAGAATTAATTACCACGCAAGTGAAAAGAAAAGTAGAATTTAATCACAAAATTGAAGTGAGGATTACAGGACTAGCTGTAATTTCAAGTGTATGTGAGGTAAATCACTTAAATTATGGCAGGTAAAAGACAAGAATAAGAGTTGCTAATGTGGGTCTATTAGAGCTAACAACAACATTTAACCAAAAAGGATTCTTTCTCCAAGCAACAAGTTTTCACATACAATATACAATTGGAGAGATCTCATAGTATTCAGAGCCTTCTAATGTATCTTAGTAATGAACAAACAAATACAAGTACTTCAACCAATATTTTCTAAGAGAATCAAAAGGAAGCATTGTCATCCATATTAATGAAAGAAACCACTTGTTTAATCAAATTCACAGCATTCTCACAAGTAGGATTAATCAGCTGGAAGACAGGTTCTCCTCTTCTGCCTCCAAAAACTCCAACACTCCTCCCCATCCACTCCTTCCTAATGTCTCATAATAAAACCATCCACTTTCTCTCAATAAATCTTTCTCCGCAACACAAACTAGCACCCGTTTGCACCCCAAGTTCGGCAGGTTCGGATCAGTATTTAGGTTAACGAGTGGGTCATCATATCTGATCCTCGGTGGAAAAACAACAAGATAGATCTTATCTACAAATCCCCTTATATCCGCATCGGTTATCTCGGAACCAACTGGTTCTACACCCCAAAAGAAAGGATGGATTAAAATAGTCCCAATAAGCTTCACACCAGCCAAGTTAGTCGATGTATCTCCTGCTTGTATTGCTATGTTGTGTGCGAAGTTAGCAGCCGCACTATCTCCAGCCAAGAAGACTCGCTCAAAGTCTACATGGTCGTTCAACCAGGTCTCAGAGCATTCCCTTGGGAGTAAGAAATGACTATTGTGTATGTGCACACATTTGTTAAGCTCATTTATTAATTTGATCAAACAACTATTGGGTATTTAACCAAACACTTTATATGATAAACCTTCGAAGACCTTGTTTGATAATAGCAATGAAGGGTAACCCAACTAATAATAGCAAATGTAAAGAAGATAAACAACTACACAAAGAAAGTAAGAATACATTATCCATAACACGAGATTTTACATGATTCATCCAAAAAATACGACCGTAGAGATATGAGCATTGTATAAGGGAAGCATGCGTGGATCCTACTCAAATCAAAACAGAACATGTCTAGCCCAAAATCATATCATATATTTTGTCATTAATTCTATATTCAAATCTGATTCTAAGATTTGAATTCTACAGCTGTATATTCTGTTATTAATTTCATATTTAAATCTAATTCTAAGATTTGAATTCTATAGCTGTACATTGTAACAGTAGCATAGATTTAGATTTACTATTTATATATTTCATAAATTAGCTTCTCAACCATTGTGTATATAATATATGATTCTTATCAATAAAGCATGTGGAAAATTATTCATTGAAATTACAACAATATTTGTTTATTTATATGTTGGAGCTCGATTTCACTATGAAGAAAACTGGGCAAATCAATATAAAGACTCCCCTTATCACTTAGATTCACCTTCTTCTAGATCTCAATCTTCCCAAACCTCTCAACCTCTTCACTCAGGGGTTTTTTTCTTTCTCTACTCTCTTCTCTAAAAAAAAACTTAGACTTAAAGTTAAACTTCTTACAACAAAAGAACAAAACCCTTTTTAAAAATACCACATAAGTAGACTATTTACATAAGTTACAAGTCCACCCAAAATACCTTTGAGTGACCCAACAATACACACTTGGACCTGGCCTAAGCCATACTTCAACAACAACCCATTGGAATGAAACCCATGAATTGCCATAGGCTATGGGGAACAGGTGTTCAGGTGCTCGTCTATAGTCCACCGATATGGCAACAATGTTAGCCTTGGAAAACAAGTGAATTGAAATAGCTGTGGTAGGTGGGAGAGAAGGCGGTCTCAATGCAAAAGGCTCCTCCGTGGAAGTAAACAAGAAGTGGAAGCTTACGTTGTGGGGTGTCAGTGATGTTGGGGAGAAAGAGTTGAGCAGATACACCAGTTTCAGGTATGATTATGACATCTTTAAATGAAACATTAGTGCCTCTCTACGCGTCCATCTTTATATACCTGAAGGAAAGGTGGAATCGAATAAGCTACTTCAACATTGTTTGAGTCCATTGGAGGGAAGAAGAAGAAGTTGAAGTTGCTTACAGAGAAGGAGAAAAAGAAACAATACATGGATATTTACTTTGAATGTGTGAGTTTGCTGATTCCTTCTCTTTTCTTTTTTTTCTTTGTTTAGATTTTAGAAAGCAAGATTCCTTCACTATCAGACAAAGGATGGCCACTTCATACGAGGGCCTTGACTGGAAATATCATTCGGGTGCGTGCGTGGGTGGGTTGTCCCTCAACATATGATATGTGCCATCACTGGTGGTCCTGGAGAAGAATATTGGAGGAGTGGCATCTATCCATGTAGAAGCATGGCAAGAAAGTCAAACATCAAATTCTAACTAGTGGTTATAACTCATCTATCAGGATGATTTTGAGGGCCCACAAGATCATTCAACGTGGGCTGAACGCAGCATTAATTTTTTGGTGGGGATCCAATGGCCTGGACTGGACTAGTGTCACTAATATTCCACATCTTTGATTAGCACTCCTTTCAGGGATCCCGAATGATCTTCAAGGTTAGATGCAATTGAGAGAAATAGATGGCAATCATCAATCAAAGTCCAGGGGGATCTCTAACAAAACACAATTTTGAGGAATATGGGCTTGTTGATGGTTTAGACTTGATCAATTCAGTGTAGACTTTATAAATAGAATACAACTGAATTACTTTGAACTAGAATACTTCATTTAGTTCTTATATCTGACTTAGTATCAAAGTGCCATCTTTGGTATAATAATGCTTACCTCTTCTATCTCAATTACAAACTAAACCTGATAGGTTTGGATTGATAGTTTGTTTAACGAGCCGCTTATTACATAAAAAACCAACTTGTTCTACCTTCTAAAGGTAAGGGTACTTCCCCAATTATGGCCATGTAATCATGTCGTGTGTGAAATTGTGATCTAGAGGAAGTTTTGGTGGGACGGGGAGGGGAGGGCTTCAACCAGGTCACAGTTTAGCCAACTATTTAATGTAGCATATGAACTGTCTTGGGCATATAAAGACAGTTTAGGACACATTTTAACAATATTCATGTTTACTCATCAATTTGACACACTAATCTCCACGAATGCACGAACAAACTCTTCTAAAGATACATACACCTTGGACAGACATCACCACCTACACCCAGTGGAACTTGGTCCATTTGCTTATGCCCATTCCGTAAATCGGGTTGGATTATCACTTAATCGTACAAAACCCTTTTTCACTTATGAGGCTCCAATTTCTACTCACTTTCGTATCATACACCTGATTTAATAAATGGACTTTTCTAACTTTGTATCAAAGTTTCAAGGCTTTCCATCAAACATAATGCTGCGATTTAATAATATTTCTCATGGATTTGTACAATTTTTGAGAGATCCATTTCTCTTGTGAATCCCAAGGGACATTCTCCCATATCAGCCGTTTGGCCAGTGTTCTCCTCATAATATGAAGCCCTCCTCGTACGCAGAAATAGGCAAAATCATCATTATGAACAACATATTTATTATCTGAAAGATATATTGTGTTTTAGTCTTTAGTTGAATAACCTGTTCGCCTAGTATTTTTCTTTGAGAGGGCTACAATGAACGTTCATATTATTTTGAGGAAAAATAATTAAATGATGAGTTCTTAGCTCAGTGAGAAAACATTGCACGCATGGTTTAAAATATATCGGATTATAAGTATTGAAATTGACCAAGACTGATACAAAACATTGAATGTTTCGGGAATGTATCGAATATATCGACCGGTATCATTTTGGTGTTTTCATTAACCAAAACATTCAATCGATACGACTTTTTAAACCTTGATTGCACATGACCAAAGTAATTTGAGCACTCCATAGCAATGAATTCACATTTCTTATCATTCAGAACTAGTAAGATTGAAGGCTTCCTACGCTTACAATACATTCATTGGTCATTACTCTAGTATAAAAGGTCAAATTCAACTCGTAGAGATCAACGATTAGAATTGTCAATCTTGATGATTTGAATTGTCAATCTTGATGGTTGTAGAAGGTTGATCTCAACAGTTATATCGGAAATCAATCTCAACCATTTAAATCGTCAATCTTGATGTTTAATATGTTGATCTCATGAATTGAAGGGCATTAAAAAAGAAAAAAGTTTAGGGTCTGTTTGTTATAAATTCCAACTTCTGCTTCATGATTTTGTGTCTAAGAGAAGCAGAAACTCAAAGTTTGGGAAGTTGCGTCTAGAAGAATCTTGTTTGTTACAGAAACTGAAAAAAAAAAAGTATTAAGGAGAGATCAAATTGATTCTCTTGTCTAATCATTGACTTAAGAAGAATGAGGGGTGAAATCATCATTTCACTCCCACACTTTTTTTTTTGTTGACTTCTCATGATGACTCTCTCTCGAAAGCAACTCCGACAAAATTTCTCAAAAATGCAGTTTTGGACATCTTGCAAAACCTATTGAAGCAGAAGTTGTTAGAACAAACGTGTATTTTTTGACTTTTTCAACTCAAAACAAAAAAAATTGTATAAAAAAAAACCCACAAGAAACAGGCCCCTAGATAACCTAAAAGTGAGGGGTATTTAGAATGAAGTCTCTCCATTAAAATTCATATGGTCGATGATAGGAATGATCAAGTCAAGAGTGGAGATAAATATTTGGGTAATTAAGTTAAATTCGTCCACATTTTTTGTGAATATTTGTGATACACAAATGACACACCCTCCTCCACATTTTGCCGATAAGAGCATTTTGGTCATTTTTTATTAGTCTTAGACAGTAGACTGCAGTCAAGAGTATCTGAAATATTTGCCATTCGTATGTTCTTGCAAAGAATTTACAGTCGTGGGGTAGCGTCTCTTTCTCAATTCTCACTCTCCCTAATACCTAAAACTGGAATTGCAGCAGAGATGGAGAAACTAGTGCTTCTGAGGTCCTTATATCGCTCTACTTGTTTCAGATCCGTTCGGTTCTCCTCCATGAACGAGCAACAACTCTGTCATGGCCTCCGCCATTTCATCACCCCTTCTTCCACTCACCTCCATCGAACCTTCTTCTCTCTCTCCCCCACTACCGTTGCAACATCTTCGAAACATGTTTCCTCAGGTAATCTCTCAAAATTTTGGATTTTTAATTTCTCATTGGTTCTTGAAAAGTTCAAAAGAAAGAAACGATTGATCTGTAAAAAAAAAAAAAAGGTTTTTTACATAAGTAATCGATTTGTATGAAAATGGGATATAATGAATCTACGTAAACAAAAGTGGGTTTCAATCGGCTTATGTCAATGACCTTGATTGTAACATTTCTACCCGATTGTTTCAAATTCTTGTTGATTAGGTTTTAATGGGTATTTGGATTGGTGAGTTAGTTAAGAGATATTAGCGGGTAATTTTCATTTTAGGTCTTAAAAAACAAGGTGGTTGATTTCCATGGTCATAGTTTCCTTATATGGATCGTGGTGATAGTTCAAATACTTGCTGATTAGATTCTAATGGGAATTTGTATTGGTGAATTATTTAAGGGATATTTGGGGATAATTTTCATTTTAGGTCTTACAAAACCAGGTTATTGATTTCCATGGTTATAGTTTCATTATCTGGGTCGTGGTAATAAATGAAGGGTTAAACAAAAAAGGATAACGATCTAAATGCTATATTTGCGTTGAATTATTTATCAGTTGAGAATGAATCCAAGTATTTATCTGTAATCCAAAAGGCAAACTCCCAACAAGAGAGCTCCTAACTTGATAAAAATATTTTGCATTCTTTATAAGAAAAATATGAACAACCCAGAAATGGTTTAGTCCGGGTTAATTATTTTCTATCAAATATTTCACATTCTTTATAAGAACATGAACAACCCAGAAAAGGTCTAGCTTTGACTGTTACAGGGATCTGGTTGTATTGACTTTGGTGGTACCTATGCAAAATAATCAATGGTGCATCCACCCTTTTTTGCATGTCCACCATGTGAGCTGCTACGCTGTTGGTAGGTTATCTTTATTTCATCTAACAGATGGGTGCCCCACATCACTTCATGTATAATTTTTGTAGTGAAGTTCATTTCTTGTGTTAAACTTACATCTCATCTTGGAAAATAGCCACAAATTGCAGCCCTCCTTTTGCAATAGGCATCGGCGGCGTGCGCTCATTCAGTGAAGATGTAACTCACCTACCTCACATAACAGACCCTGACATTCGAAATGTTTTCAAGGACTTAATGGCTGCGAGTTGGGATGAGTTGCCTGATGCTGTCATCCATGATGCCAAGAAAGCATTGTCTAAAAACACTGATGACAAGGCTGGACAGGAGGCCTTAAAAAATGTCTTTCGTGCTGCTGAGGCTGTTGAGCATTTTACTGGAGTCCTTGTATCTCTGAGAATGGAACTCGATGATATTGTTGGAATGAGTGGAGAGGTATGTAGTTTATCTGCAACTGGGACAAGATTGTCACTTGTATCTTTATGGTAATGTGGCCAATTTAGTTTATGTGTCATTTTTGCAGAACGTGCAACCCTTGCCAGATGAGTTCTCAAATGCTTTACATGCAGCATATAAACGATACACAACATATTTGGACTCATTTGGTCCTGATGAGGTTTATTTGCGGAAGAAAGTCGAGACAGAGCTGGGGACAAGGATGATACACCTAAAGATGAGGTGCAGTGGCCTTGGTTCTGAATGGGGAAAGGTAAAAGTCCTTCCGCCATGATGCTTATTTCATTGATTTCAGTAGTCAAATAGTCAGTTTCATAAGTTCTAGATATTGTCTGATTGTTGGGAGTTCACCAACGAAAAGGCTGCAATTATAAGCTTCAATCAATCAGCAACTGACAAAGCTTTATCCCTTCTATGGAGTTGGTTTTATGATGCTAGTTGCACTCCTCTAACCAGATATCAGGGTTCTTAAGCTATATTAATGGCCGAGTGTCAGGAGTTTATAGAGTCAATGTTTGAAATTACAAAGTATTTTTAGTTAGGTAAGCTCTACTTGCACCCCCAACCTCCAAGTTGCATATCAATATGTCAATCCACTGACCATGGGTCCAAGCCCTTCAAAAAATTAGGACCATTTCTCAGTGCAGCGGGCATGCCAATCATCTCTGTATCATTCCTCTTTTATGGGATGTCTCCAAGGAGATAAATTATATTCAGGTTATGGAATTATGTTAGATTTGGAAATTAATATTTTGACTTTTGTTCTGTTGTTCTTGTACTCTTATCTTAAAAGGTGTGTTGTTTCTGTGAGGTCCCAAGCTGTTGGCATAAAAGATATAGGGCATATTTCCCGCATTTCTATAGCCCAGAGTTTGGACTGTTTCACTTAATAGTCTTCGATCATGTAGTCCAAATCACCCTAACAAAGAGTTCATGATTTTGAGTATAAATATGTGATGTATTCATGTCAGTTTTTGGGGATTACACTGAAATTGCATATGAATATGTGGAATGGTGACAGACATGTGACGCAAGGCACTGACTAATTTTCCTCTCTTGATTTAATCATAAGAAATGATTGTTCGTGTTTATAAATCTGTGACATATTAATGTTTCAATGTTAGAGATAAATGTAATAGAAACAATGAATCGTTGGGTCGAGATGTCTGCATGTCTAAACACTTCTTCAAAGTACTTGTGATGCATTTTTCCATCATGCAGATAGTTGGGATTCACTTTCCGTGTGATCCAACTTAAGAGCTCTTGGTCTTGGGCCAAAAGAAAAATCAACCTGGTCAGAGAACTTGAGCATCCCGTTGTGATACCAGAATCTTTTTAAGCTTTTGCCATATTTTTGTTTACCATCCAAAAGGATGAGAACGATTAATTGGTTACCATCATCTAATCGATTTGAGTTTTAGCTTAGAATTCTCTAAGGTGTTGGGCCCTTAATGGTCGAATCAGTACACCTTTGTATTAGATATATTGCATGGCACATGTACCTCTTAACCATATATGTCAGGACTCAGGAACGAGTTATACCTCAACACAAGTTAACTTCAAATGTAAGGTTAAGTGTGTATAAACATCACTCTGCGTGCTGATATGTTTCTCTACTCTCCTTAAATGAAAGGATTGTATTTATGTGTGATGATATGTTCGGTTTTTGGATTGCAGATAACAGTTCTTGGGACCTCTGGACTTTCTGGTTCTTATGTTGAACAAAGAGCTCCATAATTTTTGAATGACTTTCAATATTACTGTAAGCTTCCTTATGTTGGGAAAGCAAGTTTCCAAATGCTTGATAATAGTTAGCCTGAGTGGTTTTGCAAGAACATAAAGAGCCTATGCTATTAGGTGCAAAGAATGAAATAATGTAGTGTCAATGCCTTTTCTGTTCTTGGCTTTCCCTCTTTTCTTGAGCCTTTTTTCCCTGGATTGCAGTGACCGTTAACTCTTTTTCATAATAAAGTTTATTTCTTTAATATATTTTGCTTTCACTCAGTGTTGTTAAATAGCATGTGAAACCATGTGTGACCAACGCATGTCGTTTTTATACGCAATTTCACACATCACATATGCGATGGCAAATGCTGGAAATAAAAAAGGAAAAAATTGAAGATGTTAAATCTTGATTCTTGAGTAGCTTTATTTGTCTTTTTGTCTTGAGAGTGAGAGTGAGAGTGAGAGTGAGAGTGAGGGTGACTTTGAGTTGAGACTTGAACTTTGAGAGTAATGGTGTAGAGTAGATATTAAACAATATTTTTAATTATGTATGAATGTAATAGTAAATATAATGAGATTTAAGAGTATGAAGGCTTTTTGAGAATAAGAATGAGATTAAAAGGTTGAAGAGATGTTGTAAAAGGAGTATGGGATGTAGAAGTGAGATATATATAAGAGAAAAGTGAGTTTAAGCTTACAAAAAAAAAAAAATGTGTTCAACGGTCATATTTCTATTTGTTGGAGAGTATGTCATCATATTTTGGGTGTAAACGATGACAACATATGCGATTTTCATTTTGAAAATAGCATGTGCAACTGCATTTGATAACAATTCTTCTACTATTTCCACCATTGTAATTTTTTTTCCGAAAAATATTTGACAGCTTCTGTCGAAATAGTTCTTTGTAAGCAAATTGTATTCAAGGCATTGGGTTTACAGTACCATGAGAAGTAATAAAATCCAATGTTAGTAATCATTAATCAGGCTGTTTGTTTCTATAATTCCAACAAAGAGTGGGCCAAACATTCACGGGACATTGAGTCCTTTAAAAGTGATCTTTTTTGGATTTGGATGTCTACTCTTTTCTACCCTAGTGTGGCACACTTTTTCAATCTAGACTCATCTGTATTTGACATATACCTTGCAGGTGCCAGCTAGCTTAATTGGTAAATCCCGCTTGAACCCGTCAGCACTGAGTTGCTGAAATCATTAAAAACAGGCTTACCAATTGAAAAAAAAAAAAAAACAGTGTTTGACATATGCCTTGGAAGATCTTAACTAAGGGTATCAACGGGTAAACTCAGTTCCTGAGGTACCTAGAATTGGGAATCGACATATTTTCTTAACTCCAGTTCTTGTTTGTTGTATTTTTTCATTCTAAAATAAGTGGAATCCGATCTGATGAGAAACAATCCAAAATCTCTAGAGTCAATCTCCCTCATTGTTAGCTCTATACTATGACTACGCAATATTCTTTCAACGCCCATTTCTAGTCTCAAAATTTCTTTGGCTCTTCAATACCTCCACTTCTTCCTTTTCATCTCTTGAGATTCAATTTGACACAATAGAACCAAACAGTCCCAAGCTCAAGTTTTGCAGCATGGTTCATTGCAAAACAAAAACAAAATTGGAACAATGGCTTGTTGAACTTAAAAATCAATGGTTCGTTGGCAGAAGGGGTTGAAATACAGTGTGTGTGTGTGTGTGTGTGACAGAGAGAGAGAGAGAGAGAGAGATATGTAGTAGATAAATGGTACCCATTGACACCATCTTCTTAACACCAAAAATCAAACCCATTGGCAGTTTATTTAATTTATGTGTTTTTTAGCAGAGAGCTGATGCAAGTACCATGTTAGATTATTAAAGAGATTCGTATTTCTAACCTTAGTGCATCTTTATGGTTTGAACAGAATACGATAGGAAGAAATATATGAATCTGTCTACCAGAAGTCTTTAATGATCTTTGTCATATATTACTTCCACCCTTTATTCTATATAAATTATATAACCCATAACAAGATTTAATAAGGAAACCATAATATCAAGGCATCTTAACTATCCGAGTGCCTCCGCGCCATGACCAAGATTCCGCTGGAGATCTCGGTAGAGGTGGAAGCAACACGGCCTTCCAACATAGACCAAATGGCCATCCCATACATTGATTACTCAACTGAAGCATCGAGTTCCTTCGAACTTCCTTAAGTTCAATTGTACTCACACTTGAACAGCGAGACAAGCGGTTTCCAACATCGAAAAAGGCTTCTTTACTCATACTCGAAGAAGAGCGAGAAAAGCAACTCCCGACAGAGAAAAAGGCTTCTTCTCCTTCTTCGTTATCTTCTTTATGTTTCACCCCATTTGGAGGGATAGACAATTCTCCTATGGTTGAAAATAAGTTCCTGTGGAGGCTCTCAGTCCTCAACCGTCCCTTACGCCTCAGCTTCGCTTCCATGGCACGAGCCCGAATTGCCAGAATGAGAACCTGAAAAAGAAACAGAAACACAAATATAGAAGAACGTATAGAGATTGAGGGAACAAAAAATTAACAAGAATTGAATTATATTATTAGCTTTTGGAATTAGTACTACTTCTTGTTCGTCATCGGTGTCGCTAATCAGGTACTCCTCTTCATGGATCGACGTGGATGACTTGTCACCAAATATCTTGCACTGAGTAAAGCAACTCATGTTTGCAGGGTTTCTTCTGTGACACAAGGTTTAAGGAAGTTGGGTGGGGGCTTTGTTGTTATGGAATCTGTATGACAATGGCCTTCCAGCTTATTTGAATTTTTTTTTAAACTATACTTTGAGGCAAAGATAACTGTTTGATCATTAAATACTACTTGAGCCTATGTTACCGTCCGATGTTAATCGGACAGTAACAAAAGGTGGAATACATTGAAGTCGGTTACGATTAATTTTTAACATAAACTTCCAAGTTTCCTATTAATTTTTGCTGTATTTGTAAATGTGATTTTGATCACTTAAGCTAAAGTTCAAGTGAAGTATGACGTGATACCAACCTGTCTGCTTATATTCAAAGACGTGATGATGTCCAAGACGTCAAAATGCATAAATATATGGTTACAATTCAATCAGATTTTACAATCGTTCGTGTGGCCGTGTGGGGGTGATTCTTGGTTGACATGACACCACCATCAAAAGCAACATAAAAAAGCTATATTGATTGTTTTGGCTACAGTGTTCAGGAAATGCTTTTTATGGGGCAACTCCAATCGAGGGCTTCAAAAATTGGCATCTTCATTTTTGAAGGCTCCAAGGGACTTTTCAATTCCAATCGGTTTCACCTTCAAATCACTATTCATGATTTTAAAATAATATTCAAACACATTAAAACACTAAAATATATATATATATATAAAATAAAAAAGAGTGTGGCTATTGACAGTCCAACTTTTATTTATTAAAATAAAAGACTGTTGCAGGGCTTAGACTCGCAGCTCAGTTGGTTTGACACATTGGATCAAATTCAGCTTACCCATCCAAAAAAAAAAAAAAAGTACTGTTATTATCACTTGAATTTTTACTTATTATACTCCAATTAAAAAAAAAATTAATAAGAGAGTTGCTACTGGCACCCCAATTTTGATTATCTTAATTTATTTTCATAAGCAAGACTTTCTTGTAAAATTAGTGGTTCACAATCAAACATAATTAATCAAAAATTTTGTCAGGTTTGATGTATTAATCGATTTGATTTGATTTGATTTGATTTTTAAAATATTAAATGAAAAGACTTTAAAATTAATAAGGGAAAAAAATGATATTTAAATTATGTTACATGAAAAGAGGAGGCCAAAATTGATATTTATACAAATCAAAAAAAAAATACAATAAGATTTATTGGAAAAGGTGAATAGTGATAGAGGTGGAGCTTTTTAGATCTTCTATCCCTTTATAATTGAAACAATGAATAGTGATTTAGGAAAGGCTGTAGGGGCATAAAGTGAAATCATTCAAAAACCAACTTCCAAATCCTTGTTGGCCATCCCCTTTGTGCGTTAAGAGACTAGTACACTTAGCATGTGTTTGAAGGGGTGACTCACGTGTCTATGCGAATAATCGGACTAAGTCTAGATACCCATGTATCCAAAAAAAAAAAATTCCAACAAGTGGGTGGTGTCAAGACGAGATGAAAAAGAGAACCCTAGCATTGGTTTGAGATAGTTTGATCATTAACAAAACAAAAACAAAAAAGATATTTTTATCCCAAAGCGAAAAGCCAAAAAATAAAATGTCTAGATGGTTTCAGCTTAGCACCCTAGTTTGAGAGTGTCCATCAAATATGCTTTTGATTCCGTAAAGTATTTCTATGGATGAATAGCTAAAACTCATCTCCAAGCAAACAAAACTAAATATGCTATTTTCTCGTTTTTATGACATTCTATGTTTGCTTGCAAGTGTTCCTCTTATCCCCTCCCACCCCCACCGTAGGAAGCTATGGTCTCTCCCCAAAAGCATCAGGTTGTCAGCTTCGGCCGACAAGAGTAAGTCTATCATGTCTGACTGATCATCACTATGTGAGGCACACTGCCTTTAGTTCAAACATAAATTCCCATCGTTGTTTTCTATCAACAGTTACTCCATACGACGGTAAGGCTACATTAATGAAAGAAATAGGGAGAGGAGTCAAACAGCATAACTCAGCCCATATGAGCATTAGGTTTGAAAGGCCGGAGCCAAACCTGGATGAAGGATTGCTATGTCAGGTTGACAGCCAGTATAAAATAGTTACAAGCTCCTTAACATAGATCCAAACCTATGTTACCTGGTTTGTCGGTTAGCTTGGTTCGGGCTTCATGGTTCACCACTCTAGAATGAACCTGGTTTGTAAGGGTAGGTAGAGATAATTCACTTCTTGGTTTGCTTTGGTTTCCTAGATCGGTTCACTAGCTTGGCTCGCTTGTGCATATATATAATTCAACTACACAAGTTATAAGTACAGTTATAATGTTAAATAGAAATAAATTAATATAATAATCTAAATTTTAAATATGAACAATGAAAAAAATATTAAAAAATTGGCTTGATTCACCAAACGCACACAAAATTCGGTGGGTTCGTGATTTGGTTGATTTTACGAACCCAGTATGACCTGTAACGTGAACTGATTTGTTTCATACAGGTTCGTGATTCGGACTAGTAGCAACCAATTGGATAACATAGATCCAAACTAAGAAGATTAAAAAGAATTGTTGAGGCCATTGGATTAGATTCTCTTTAAAATTACAGCAACCCATGAATCTGAAGCTTTCTCAGAATAAAAATTAAGAAATAATTAGCTATAATCATGCTGTAAAAATTGACAGTCAGTCACATTACAATAACTCAACTAACACAAAATTACACCCATCAAAGAAAACTTGTTAGTTCTGATGCTTAAAACTTGTTATCTGACCGCAGAAGACCCTTCAACTTAAAAGCCTCTGTGCCTGAAGCCTGCTCAATGTTACAGAAAGGACATGAAATAAATAAGCAAGAATGAACAATAAGAAAATAACTCAATGGTGTGTGTTTTCAGACCGGATAGCTTTGCATGGTGTTAGTAGTTTAAATGATGGTAGAATTGTGGTTCTGTGATTGCATAACTGGTCTGGTCGCCGCAAAAAATTTATAGCTTGTTATCAACTACTAACGACACCAGATATCCATGGAACTAACAATGGTGCTGATGGGTGAGCATTTCTATATGATTCCGAATACTTGTTTTTGAAGTTCAATCTAGGTTTTTCTGCCTGCATTTATTTTCAAATGATGAAAAATACATTAGAATAAAATATAAAAAAAACAAACAAACATGACAAAGGCAAACAGGAAACTTAAGCCTAATTAAACAGACTGCATATTAACATTTGGATAACTTTTACAGTGATAGACATTGAAAAAAAAACTAGAAAAACCTAATCAATGAAATATCATATGGGGCAAGTCTCTATTCTTTGGCAGACAACAGTTTGTTCATTTTTTACAAAGCAAGGAGTTAGACATTAGTGGAGGTGAAGATGGGTTCAACGGGATTTGAACCTAGGTCATGGGATCAACTCTCCTCAAGGCTTTACCAACTTCGCTAAGTGGTACCTTCGGATCCATGGTGGTTTTCCTTCAAATTTGTGTAAAAAAATGTGAATAATCATTCTGCATGTTAATTGACTGCAACCACTACTTTTCAAAAGCTACATTTTTTTTAACGTCCAATGAACTTCTTGGTAACGCAGTCCTCTCTCTTTAGGGATACAAACTGAAACTATCAGATTTGATCCAAAATTTTCAATGATCTGGAACTTAACCACCTGTTTTGTTCAGTCTCAGCAAATACTGAGACATCTCGGCCAAAATGTTTAGAAACAAAACAATACTTTGAAACTTGTTCAAAACAAAAAGAACAAACTGTTTGATAGAGTAATACAACTTCGCCATGAGAGTAGAATCATTATCAAAATATATTGAGAATAATAACTCAATACACAAAATCCAACTTCACCTCTGATTCCACCTCAAATATACTCCCTAATATAATTTTCAATTTTCTATCTTCCCTAGTCGACATCCAAGTCCTAGAATCCTTACTCCTAGTATAACGGTTATGTGTCCCGATATCCTTATGTCATGTATCATATTTTTCATCTTATATCTTAGCCCCCACACCCACAAAACGACTCTATGACTCGATGTATAAGCCCCATAATTTAGACAAGCACTAAGTTCATCCTTTTAAAGCTTATGATCCTACCATCCTCTTTTCTAAATTTTCTTCGATTTCTTGTACTTCACCAAATGAAACTTGGAGGCCTTACTTCTTTCTTCTCCAATAAGAAGCAACTTCAATTTCTTTACCACTTGTTAAAAACTGCCTCAGCATCTGAAAAGTAATATTCGATGAAATAGTCATCAAAATAAAAACGTTTCATTAAGCACGATCCATCCACATAAAGAATATGACATTTCCCAAGTGCCAACCTTCTTTCAACCCTTTCTATCTTCAAGTTCAATAAGTATTTCTTCAGTTTGTAGATGATGAGAGAAATCCATGGGAATGAAGATGAAAATATATTTTTTTCGATAGTACGGCTGTGATTTTCCAGCTAGATTTCCAAGATAGAACTATTCTGTAGAATAGCATTGTCCAAGCACTACCACATAGCACATAAAGGTTAATCAGAATTAACAAGTTTCTTGTTTGAGAAAGAGTGGCATCACATAATATAATAATAATTTGCAAACAAAAGATGCTCAGTAGGCTTCCCAGGCCCATCACTAGTAACCCCTCTATAAAACTAGCACTCACCACCCTCTGAAAAGACTACTTAGCATTTTTTTATTATAAATGAGAGGATACAGAATCCACTAAATGAACCCCTTTAACTACCAAAGAAACCTTTTGGGAGAGCTAATCTACTGAGAAACGAGCTGGAGACACACTAGGGACCATAACTTCTTCAACAAGTATCAAATCCAATTCTGTAAGAGATAGTCCAAGAAGCATAACCTATAAAATGGGCCTCATCAATGTTATTAGAATTCCAGGGGATTATGGTGATTGAAGACAAGATTTTTCGCAAAAGTCAGGGAGCCAAAGTTAGTGGTGGTCCATAAAAAGGGTATAAATTACCTTGTCAAGCCCAAATAAAATGAATGATCCAAATTTATTGAGCACCCTTTCTTAAGTATGACGCCTGTCCCAATCAAACTGAAGAGTAAAGACCAATGCCCACATCCTCAAGAAGAAGCATAAACAAATAAATCAAAGTCATCCTTATAGTGTAAGCTTTGCTTCAGTAATTAAGGAAAATAATCCTCATGGTGAAAAACAAGACTCTTTGATGGAAGTAAGCACAATGTTTCAGGAAAAAAGGAATCAGTGAAGTCACAACCTATGTAGACTATTTTGGGTTGATTCTACAGGTGACGCAACAAAAGCACAATTTGGAAATGCTGAAAAAACCCATTCAAACGACGTTTGGTGAATGTGATTCATGCACCTTTGCAAAGAGATCACCCCAAACTATCCACTCATCAAATTTCATGATGATTAAAAAAATAAAAAACCCCATTTTGTCACAATTTTTTCCAGGTACCTAAATGTATTACAAGATATGGTAGTTTTCGGATAAACTAATATGTTGAGGTCATTCCAAATCATGAAGGGTTGGGCCATCAATGTTTTTAAGACAGCTCAAGTTCAACATTCAGGCCTAGCCAAAAGTATACTACTAGCCCAATTCATAGGGCCATGAACACAGTCCAAGTCCATCTTTGAACTTAAGAATTTCCAAAAGAGACAAAAGATTATATATTGTCCAACTAGAAAGGACATGTCATCAAATTGGCAGGGATTTTGCCAAAAAAAGAAAGATATGTATCTTTCAATCCATACAAATCTTTGACAATTAAAAGGAACCTGCAAGTCAAGGTTCTAAACAAGTAAGGGGAAGACCAAAAGAACGTGGATTGAGGTAGTGAGAGAGGATATGAACACACTTGCAATAACAGAAGACATGGCCTTTTAGATATAATTGAATGGGGGAACAATATTCATTCAGCTGACCCAAAATCTCAGGGATAAGGCCTAGATGATTATGATGATGATATCCAATCACAGCTTCCTAAAAAAGGTAAATTTGGTGGAGGTGCAAAAGTTAAAAAAAATTTATTCATGAGTAGATGGTCGTCTTCTTGATATGGAATTAACTATCTCCAATCCAACTATGAATAATGGAGATGGAAGGCTTTCAAAATCCAGCAACTATCTCTTGTGGGGGGAATCAAAAGAATTTAAATGGAGGATGTGAAAGAAATAAAGAGAAGATCAAGTATGAAAACAAAAAAGAAGTGAAAAGATTTACAAGAACGAAAAAAGAAAAGAAAAGATCACATAATGTCTACAAGTCTTGAGGAATCTTAAAGTATACGAATATCACAACAGTATCTTTTCTACCCCGCAACATCTGTTGATTATTGCTACTAGAAGATTATTTGGTATTCTTATTATAGAAAACTTTCATGCATCAGGAGAAGATACACTTCCATTCTTGGAGAACAGCCATACACACAAAGGAGGGAAAAATTCAATAACATTGAGGGCCTTTGAAGACAAAAAGGAGTCAGAATATACCACCAACAGCTCTTATCCCAAGTCTGAGAAAATCCTATCAAGACATTTTGAGTTCGTTGGAGATGTAAGTTAAGTTTGATTGACATTGAAGTCCTTCGAAGACAAAAAGGATTCAGAATATACCACCAACAGCTCTTATCCCAAGTCCAAGAAAATCCTATCAAGACATTTTGAGTTCATTGGAGATGTAAGTTAAGTTTGATCATCCTTGTTGTATTAATCCATAATTAATTCATATACTGTAACACCCCAGATATTAGTAACATCAACAGTAAAAGTAAACCAAAGATTTGGGTTCAGCTAAACGAATCATATTCCTCCATTCCAATCTGTCCAGAGCCTAATCTTCTTTTATTGAAAGTAAGTTCATATCTGCTTTCTCTACCTTCATTCACGTCGTTATGGGTCTTCCTCTCACTTTTTTAGGACCTTGAGGCCGTAATTGGCCTCCATTGAGCATTCCCCAACCATCTCAGTTGATTGCCCTTGGTTCATAGCCTATTGGAGCTACTCCTACATTTTCTAAATGTAAACGTTTCAAAATTCAAATTACTGAATTTTTTTCATTATAATTTTAAACCTGGGTCCCCAGTGAGAAATTTCTGTCTAAAGTGATCAATGAAGGACGTCCATGAATGGAAAAAAAAAATGAATCAAGTTTGATATCATCTGTGAATTGGTTTTATTAGAAGAATGAATCAGGATGGGTTCTAGGGTTATGTTAGCTTAAGATCACGTTTCTTCTCTTGAACATTTTCTTCTAATAAATGCATTAAGCAAAGATTATAATGAAAGCATCAACTTAATAAACTAAGCTGCATAAAGAAGTATTAAATTTGTTTTTAGAGAACCTCAATGTTTACCTGTTTCAGCCAGCACTCCTGATGCTTATGCTCATAAACATCTGGCGAATAGCAACCAGTCTCAGAAGGGCAATAGACCCATATATTGCATTTGATTTCACCTGGTTTTGCATGTTTAGCCTGATCCAAGCAAGCCTGACAACAGTCAGCGGCACTTTCTTTATGGTGGGTAAGACCCCATTTGACAGCAACGCCAGCATAATCAGAATGCAGCTCAGCATTGCAATCCGTTGGAATTAGACGGCCTGCTATAATTTGGTACTCTTAAAGAGAAAAAGACGTACCCCAAGGAGTAAACAGAATGCATTTGTGAAAACTCTAGAGAAACATTAAGAAGCACAATAGAAACAAAGTTAATCAACAAGAACAAATGATCCATTACCAAACTCCTCTGCACCCTCAGGTTTATCAGCGTGTTCTATGTTGATTATTTCTGTTGGCATCCAAACTCCAATGTCTTCCAATAGCACCACCCAGTCAGACTCCAAGGCTTTTTCGAGCATCTCTGCAAGCAAGCATTCTTAGAATACCAAACACCAGATCCCCTATACTCTAAAAAGTCATGCACAACAAACAGAGATGTCAAAGAAGTATATCATTTCAAGATGAACAAGACTATACTGGCTTCTTGGGCAGGGATAGTTGAATTAAAGATTGATTTTCCGAGTTCCAACTGTTTGGCTTCTTCTAGTTTTTCCTTGCGCCAGATCTCCAGTGCTTCTGCTCATTGAAAATGGATTCATTAAGCTAACCCGGGAAACTATGATACTATAGCAAAATAATGACAAAAAACAAAACCAATAGTGGAAGGTGAGATGTTTCTAACAGGCCTCTTCATCATCAACGATTTATTAATTATTTGAGGTCAGCAACAATTTTCAGACTAACCTTTCATTCACATTTTTCATGACGAATACATGCCATGTCTTATCTCATCTTGCTTAAAAAAATTATATGTGAAAATGCACATAGGATTTTAAAACTACAAATATGGAAAGTAATCTCTTTACTCAAATCCCATTGTTAGTTATCCCAATATATGATCGATAGTGTGAGAAACTCTAGCATTGCCAATCTAAAAATGTCATTCACATTTTTCACGCATCTGTTATGAACTTTTGATAAAATGACGAATACATTCCATGTTTTATCCCATCCTGCCCAAAACATTATATGTGAAAATGCACAAAGGATTTTAAAACCACAAATATGGAAAGTAGTCTCTTTTCTCAAATCCCATTGTTAGTCATCCCAATGTATGATTGAAAGTATGAGAAACTCTAGCATTACCCCTTTGTTTCAAAGTTCAAGTTGGATATAAAATCTAGAGTAATTGAGCTAGAATGATAATTTACAAACAGAAATGGCACAATATTGGCAAAATTACAGGAAATCAAAGTACACCCACCTCTCTGCTCACTCACATTTGCGCTTCCTTTCAATCTCAGAAGAATTTCATCAACTATTTTCTGCTTCACAGACCGTGATAATTCAACTTTTCTTCCTTTAGTGGAAAATTCCTCCTTGATTTCCTTCACCTTCTCACACACAGTAAACAAGTGGCCCATCAAATCGATAAGATAACGGAACAAAAATTAAAAACACAATAAGCAGATCTACAAAAATATCACAAAGAAAACCAATAAAACAGAAAATTTTCCCAAAATCAAAATGTGGGTCTTACCAATCTAACAAGCTCAATGGGTTCCGCTACCTTTCGAACCCGAATCGATTCTTCCATTATCCTAATCTGATCTTCTGTGTAGTTAACAAGTGAAATAACAGACAAACAGAGAAACCCACCTCATCAAACACTCACCAAAAATAGAAAAACCGGTTCTTTAGTACAATCGAATTGGGCCACATTAAAAGGCCAAATTAGAGTAATTAAACACAAAACACGATATGGGTATTTTTGGAGACTTACCATTAGAGGAGACATTGTTGGAGAAGATGTAAAGGGAGGTGTAAAGAGAGTGGAGAATGTAAAGAGCAGCAACGATGTTGATGGAACAGATGACGATTGTGGTTCTCTTGTAAGAAAAACTCCATTTCCCTCTCCCTTGATATCCCCATCCTTCTCTCGCCATCTCTCCCTATCTTCATCCCATCATCTCATCTCTGCTTCTCTCAAAATCGAAAAGTTTCAATCTTTTTTATTATTTTGGTGAGATTTATGTCCTTGGAGAGAGAGAGAGAGAGACAGAGCAATGGCGTTAAAATTGAATCGAAAAAAAAAAAAAAAAAAAACAAAGAACGGGGAGGGAGAGCAGTACAAGCCAAGCACCAGAAAACAAACAGTAAGGTGGTATGATGTTATGTTCTCGAGTTCAATGAGTGTTCAATAGCCCTACACTCAAAAATGCCACGTGGAACACTCATCCCTAACCTACCCACCCAAAAGTCCTGATTGGTGATTTCTTTCTGTTTAATTTGAGCATTTGTATCATTGGCCTGAAATCGCCAATCAGGTTGATTAGGTTTTGATGGTCCACCATTAGATAGGTTGAAAGATCATGTTGGTGTGTGGCTTTGAGGCGTGAGGTCTATAATTATTCAGTGACCCCGATCACACTAGATCATTCTCGATCATTGCCTGATGTTTTCATGTAGGCTTTCCTCGAGGCTACTTTACGCCACCTGGCGTCTCAAAGCAAACAAATTTGCAGTTGGTTCGTGCTAAAATGCGCCAGTGACTTATGGTTAAGTTTCTATTTTTGGTAGTGGGGAGGGTATTTCTGACTTTGAGTATTTGAAAGGATTTTGCAATTGAAGTAAGATTTACATGATCTCCCCAAAAATTAAAATAACTCTCTCTAAACCTTACTTTTTCATTTTTTTTATTAGAAATACTCCCATCACAAAAAGCATTCATTTGTAATGTCAATATTACCTTCATTTGGAAGTATTGAATCATTAAATACTTATTTAAAAGGATAATTGTGTTGTCCAGTGATGTTCAATGCAAGATATACAATGTCAGTAAAGGATTATTTTCTTTTATAAGGTGAGAGAATCGTGCTACATTGACTTGCTACAATACTACTTTTACCAGTGTTTACAGAGAACCATCGATTTTCCTTGAATGCATAGTGACAAAGTCGGAGTTCAAGAATAATTTGACACGAGAAAGCTTTAGAAAAGTTTGAGAAAAAGATAAATTAAAAAATAAAAATAATTTGTCTTAAATATTAAAAAAAAAAAAAAGTTGTTTTAAGTATAAAAAATGTAGAAGAATATATATTTATATATTAAATGAAAATATAATACTAAAAAATAATCTCTGATTTTTCCAACAACTTGTTGATTAAATCACAATTAATCGTGATTTTATAAAAAATTGTTATTTAATCAACAATTGTTAAAATCATGATCTTTTAAAAAATCACATATTTTTGTCCCTATGCTTGAGTGTACAACACTCGTATCTAGAGAAAAAACATCCATGTTGCACACCACCACGTTAGTGAGTGTTGAAGATAGTTGTAAGAAGTCAGTCTAGCATTTTCCAAGATGAAAATATCCCTCACTTACAATGGATTGAGTTTAACTTTCTTTTGCATATATAATATAAAAGATATTTTGTCCATCACTATGAAGAGAATAACCCCAAGGGCTTGGCTGAATGGCAATTTCGAGCCGATAAGCAATTAATGCTGTAAATCTTGAGTTTGATACCCATTATGAGCATTAATTCCTCTAGGTCCACTCACGAGGGCACACCTCACTTACCTGGTGTGTGTGATGTGTGGGTGTTGTACATGCCCCAAAACTTGTCCTTGGATAAGACCATAGTCTATGGATTAGACAAATACGACTTGATCCACTGTCAACAAGGATACCTAGTTATCAAATAATAATAATCATCATCATCATTTTTTAGGTACCTCTCGATTTTGTCACATTTAGGTTGCATTTCTTTCACATGGCCCTTGACTTTAGTCAATTACCAATATTTACCTGAAACATGAATAGCATGTCCCATTAAGTCTGTCGGGCAATGATTAAAATGACCATATTACCCATTATTTTTGTAAATGACAATTATACTCCCATTCCTCCATTGGTTGCCTAAGGTTTTACCACTTTATGATAAATTTAGGGGTCCAACTCAAAATCAATTTGCTATGAGTGGAGAGGCTCAGGAACTAATAAGGGGAGAGACAAGGCAATTTGAGTCCAATGTGAAACTAAACTCAACACACCCCCACCCATGTGGGCTGGACTGGACCAAAGCACATGTTGGCCATTTAGTGTTTAAGTGCAAATTATTGATCCTATTTCTTGTTTGATTCTTGTTCCTTAAGTTCTCCTTAAATAGGGGTGGTGATCTTGCAAAACAACTCTAATGATTAAGTTTGCTGACAATTTAATAGAGTTTCGTCTCAAAGTGGGGCACAGTGCATTTCTTTGCCTTTGAACCATGCCAAATTAGCCTCTTCTGTCATGGATTTTGTGGATCAAATTGTAGCCTTAATTCATGATCATGAATGGCGTACATGTCATCGTGGAAGTTCCACAATATTTCATGCATAAGCGCTTAAGGAACAAGGGTCAACTTCTTTAAAACTTTGACATACATGTTGTCATAGGTGACATCTACTTCCTGATCATTAATGAGATCTTGCTTTTTCAAGGAATCGTATCAACCTCCTAAAGTTTAGGACCCTCGACGCATTGCTCATTTAGTTTTTTAATAAAAAATGTTTTACCGCCTGCGTTGGACATTGAGTCTAACATATTGAATTGACCTGACAGTGCATAGAGAATTGTTGATTTTCGAAATTGTATCTCAAGAAAATAAATCTATGATTATATGTGCACTGTTAGGTCAACTCATTGTTGGACCCAGTGTCCAACGCAAGCGGTATAGCACGACTCTTTTTTAATATATTTATGAGATGAATTCATCTAAAATGATGCATGACATGACGTGGTAGCGGGATCTTAGAGTTGAATGTAACCCACACAAATCGTCATATTATCTAAGTCATCTATATAAATTAATCAAGATGGTTCCTACACCATTTTCGATTGGGCACCACAAATTAAAATATTCCAAAATTCATTGGTCCATGGATATTTAACCCACAACTTTGTTGATTTAAATGAAAATATGGTATTGGTTTTTATTCCTAGTGGGTGGACTCAAGTGTACAAACAAATGCTAAGGTTCATTTTCTAAAAACCACCCACAAAAATTTCTTGAATCCAGTGGGTTGAAGTAGTCTATTAGAATTTTATTTTTCAATAGATCAACAATAAGCGAGCAAAATACATGTCAGGTCAGTAGACCCACTAAGAGTGTGATTGCTAGAATCAAAATTTAGTCAAACTTCAAAATCTTAAGTGATACAATTTTTGTACATAGTTGATGGCCCTATTGATGTTTGGCTCATCTTAGGTGAATATTATGTTGCAAATCTTTGCATGATTATTATTATTATATTTTTTTTTGCGGTAAGCTGGACTTGAACCACGATCTCAAAGATGTTTTGCAATGTGTCAAACCAACTGAGCTAGGGGTCTAAGCCCAAATCTTTGCATGACTTTCTGTGACCAAAACGTTTGAAATCAACCCTAGATGTATCGATACATGTCAACATTTTTTTTTTTTTCTGGAATTCGGCTTCATGGATCCTGGCATGCATCTCTCTATACCTGTATTATTGAATTAAGAAAAACATTTTGGAATATGTCCATTAATTTTCTTGAGCCAATCTATAATGACTTTATGTGGTAAATAGTTGGACATTCTAGGTTTATATTAGTCGGAAATTCTACGTTTCATACATGTTTATCATGGGTGTGGAGTCTTCTTTGTATATATAAATTTATTTGCCCGAAAAATAAGGGAACAACAAGAGGTCAGAGCAACCTAAAAGTATCGATAGAAGGAGACAAGAGAAACATTTTACAAACTTAGCTCACACTGAAAAATAAAGTCTTCTTTCTCCTCCTCCCAACCCCAACATCACACTTCGATAAGCATCATCTTGGTGTCGAAAAACTAGTTTAAGCTCTTAATTAAAACAACATTCAATTACAATTGAAATCTTAAAGTAAGTGATTATATATGTATATTTAAAAGGATAAAACTAGTTTAAGCTTGTTGAAGTAGTTTGATTCGAAAAGTGGTGATAATTACATGGATGGGAAGCAAGTAAGGCTGTATGGGCCAGGTTGGGCCGCTACCATTGGACCCAATTTCCGGGTCAGACTGGCTAGGCTTGGATGTGTTCTTTATATAATACAGAGAGAGAGAGAGAGAGAGAGACTCCCTAGCAATGGATCGGAATTCAAAACCCAAGTCTGACGCTAATTTAAAGAGCCTGGGCCTGACCCAGAATTAACTGGGCCTACTAATAAAATCCAAGCGTTGTCCATTGCAATTGGGGATGAAGGGCAATACACTAACCTTGCCAGCCCATTGACACACTTAGAAGCTAGCCTTATATTAAACACCATATAATCATTTTTATAGGTTGTGCACTTGTGAAAGCTAATCCATGGCCTGGTCTGACATGGCCCAGAAATGAATTGGGCCTACTTATAAAGTCCAAGCTTTGTCCATGGCACTAACCTGACCCATTGACACCCAATGTTTAATTTACTTTTTAATCTTTTGGTGGTTGAACCTTTATTCAATTTGAGGGGAAAAAAAGTCAAGGAAAAGAAATATGGATTTGCTCCCATTTTCCATTTCTATAGATGAAGAGGTAAAGGAAATTCGCATCCAATTTGATGAGCTCCACAAGTAACTTACAAAGGTGTTTTTCTAGGCGACCTGAGATCAAAACGGGGGTTAACGTTCTTCAGAATCTTTGCAAAGTGAGAATACATTATTTTTTATACTTTGTTACAACAAACCAAATTTGTTTCCTTGAGAAACATTTGAAACATTTATTGAATCATGGCGGATTCGGGGTAAACATATATAATCTTGCCAAATCAGAAAAAATATAGCAAAGCAGAAGACTTAAGAAACAACAACAAGAAGAAGAATTTGGGGAGAAGTATATGAAATTTCTATTAATTTCTCAATTCGTAGTGCTCTCCATCCCATTTACATAGACTTATTTATAAGCAAAGCATGTTAATAAACGTCCTATTACTAGCTAAACGCTAAAAAACGAATTCCTCAAAAGAAAACAAATCCTAAACTAGTAAAATTAAAATTAGAAACTAACCTTGAGAAACTAAAATTCTACCTCCTTATTCATTTATTAAATTGTGAAATAAAATAATTGATTAGCCGGCAAAAGGAGCTCTTTTTTATAAGGTAGACACTCGTTAAATGAATATGTAATTTTTACTAATGATTGTAGAAGCTCATGAGCCTAACTCATCCTCACAAAACCGGTTTGTAAGATGAGGATTACCCAAGATTTATATATAGCCCAAGGTCATGATACTTAGGAGATGTGAGACTATCGCTCACAATGATGATGAATTCCACAAATTTTAAGCATAAAATGATTAAGATATAGATGGGTGGATGAAAACCATGCAAGTGAAAAATAATTTGAATCCAAATTTAATGTAAACTACTTGCATAAATCAACTGTGCAAATTAAGCATGAAAATATGGATTGTCTCTTAAGGATGCATTTTCAATAACCATAACATGAAAAAAAAATGTGATTTAATTTCTTTAAAATGCCTTATGGCACACTCTTTTCAATCCTCCAACCATTCTAATATAAATAATTATTTTCTGACTCCCCCCTCTAACATACTCCCCCCAAACTCTCCTAACATAACATGTGCATGAATCATATTTCTTTTACACAACTGTACAAATTCATGGAGATGTGTAATTGTGTATTTTGAGGAAAAAAAATATTGTTCGTACGTATGTCATGTCAAGATAGTTTGGAGGGAGTTGGAAAATCACAACTCTTCTAATTCAAAATAATGCAATAGATACATAATACACAATGGTGGAGTAGTGAAATTAGAGAGTTGGGATTCTACGACTAGATCGCTCTCAATCTTGACATGGTGTTCCAATACTATATTGATGTAAGCTCTTGATTTTGTGACCAGTCGATGCATTATCATACTTGCTAGACCACCTTCGTAAGACTCCGCACATTCCTCCTCCCTTCTCGAGAGATATACTATCTAGTAATATGACGAAAGTGTCGACATGGGATGAATTATTATTAAAAAAAAAAAAAAAAAACAACTATTAGATGTTAAATTTGATTGCCAATAATTTATCAAACCAATAACTAGAAGAAATCACTCATAAAATGCCATGTAATTACTATGTGTGAGCAGGGCTATAAGACTTGTGGATGTGATATAAAACGAAAAAAAATGTGTTGGGGACCCATAGATTTGAATTGACTTTGTCTTTTTATTCATCCACGAGTTGATCTGAACCGTCAATCAAGATGATCAAACACAAGAAGTTGAATTTGTGGAAGAACAAGAGGACAAAGTCGTCTCTATCCAAATAAAGAAGGAGGAGGAGAAAAGACATTTTCCAAGTAGTGGACCGCAGACGATGAAGCTTGTTGGGTTGGGATTGGGAATGCGTCACCCTCGCATAAAATACGCATCGGATATCCCGACAAAATAACAGAATCCAATGCTCGCTTTGCGTCATCCCCTTTCTCCTCCTCTCAATTTGGTTTTCCTGCACCACCACTATTAAAAGAAACATGCCACGTGTAATTATTTTTAATATCTCAATGAATCTCGAGGAAGTAAAAACTATTGTGTAATTATGACAAATAAATTAAGAGAGTTGTCTTTGGCACCCCAAATTTTACTTATTTCAATCCATTTAAAAATAAAGAAAATTAGTGAATGATTGCGAATAAATAAAAATTGAAGTGTCAAAAGAAGCTCTCATTTTTATTTTTTTTTTAACTGGATTTCTATTTTTTGAGTTTAGGATTTTTTTTATTTGAATAATACTGAAATGACTTCAAGATTGTATTTCTTATCACACATCCTGACGTGAAAAATGTAGGAATAATAGATGCTTTTCATCAAGATATGAGTGAAAAAGCATATATGATTCCTGCACACTTCTCCGTCAGTGATGTACAATATGAGGTATAATCTTAAGATCACTCTAATGCGACTCTTTTTATTAACATAATCATAATCGTAAACAACTATTAAAATTATTTGAACTAAGGGTTATAATGTTCATATTATAATTTGAGCAAACTTTTATAATTGGGGTGAGAAATAATTTAAAAAATTGAAATATAAAAGTAAAAGTTATGTGTTTTTTTTTCTTACAGCCCAACACCCATTTGACATATGACATAGATAACAAAAGCAATTAGAGAGAAAAATTTTCTTTCTTGGTTACGGTGAAAAAATAAATTTTCCTAATTAGATCACCTTTTTCATTAAAAAAAAATATGATCCAATACCACAGTATTGTAGATGATGAAATTTCATTTTTAACACCTTAGATCAAGTTCAATTTTTTTTTTTCGTATCACAAGTTTTTAAAGAAATTTAGAAGACTATGGTGTTCGATTTCCAATATGATAATCCATATGGGCCTCACGATATTTTTCAAAATTTAAAATCTAAAAAATAAATTGGAGGGCAGAAGATGTGCATGCAGGAGAGAGAAATTTTCTCTCTATTGCATATGTCATATATGCCACATGTCAATCGTTTATTGGGTTATTTGCAGATTTGCTCACAGCATTACGAGAAAAAACAATCACTCGTAAAAGTTGGGGGGGTCAATAACAGTTCTTTTAAGTTAATTTTGACGAGGAGTGGAGGGATTGTTCCTCGGCGATTTATCAAAATCTCGTTATCTCGCGAGAAGTAAATATAGATTTAAATTATCGTAACGGTAAGAAAATAAATAGAAGGAAGTTGGCATTGAAGAGTAGAGGGCGGCGCTTGAGAAAATTCTAGTAACAAATCAGGTAAGTCTCGAAGTGCGTGTTTGTTGCTGAGTGCAGCAGTGGCAGAAGGGTTAAGTACGGAGAGTGAATAGTAGACAATTGGTACAGCAGAAAGAAACAGGTCAAAAACGAGAGATGGGATGTGATTGATTCTGTCTATCATCACATAATCATGAAGCCATTTTTGTTATGGACTCATTGCTGTGACCCTTCCCCATCATAATACTCCAACAAGCTTAGATCTTTACTATTTTTAATTCATGTTTTTTAAACCTAGATTAAGTTTTCAGAATTTTATTTTACTTTTTATTATTATTATTATTATTATTAGATTGTCTAATTTTGTGATCAGAGGTGTGTAAATGAAGGGATTTTTCAAGCTAATTTAACTTCTTTTCTTGGAATTTAATGGTGAATTTCAATGAAAGTTGTGATGTTTTTACGCCTCTGTCGTGGTATTGGTTAGAAACATAGATTTTTTCTTGGGATACACAAGATTACATTCTCATAAATATGTATAACTGTATATCTCGAGAAAAAGAATTTATGATTTTAACACATGCCACATCAAGGGGCATATGGGATGGATGAGTGTCAGAAAGTCATTATTCTTTCAATTATGGATTTACAATTCAATTAATCATACAAATAATTAAATAGAAACTTTGATCAAAAGACTAGAACATTTCATTACTCACCTCGTTAAACTTCAATTTCGAATAACTGCAATTGTATTAAGATTTGATTTCTCAGAAGTTCTTTCATACGTGATAGATATGTATTAATATTCGATAATAAACATTATGGGATCCACTATTCTTCTTAATAAAAAATATCTTGAAGTTTCCTTTCACCCCTTTGGAACGATGGATGTGACCTTGCATGGAATATTGTCAATTATTGGGTCCTTAGACTTCAATTGCTATGGGACAATTTCCTAACCCATCAAGAGGTATTGATCACATTAATTGGGATGGTATACGCACGCTTTGCCTTGTCGAATTTTGGATGATTTAATTTGATTCCCTAATCAATGGTCTCAAGTTCTTCTATCCAACAACCATTGATTGGTCGATGAAAATGTCACATACAACATTAATTTTCCTTTTTTAAAGAGTCGTGATCTAGAACAATGTCCCGTTCTTATAACAATGTTAGGTGTCTACGTGGCACATTTTTATTGAGTTCAAACACATTGGGCTGCATGAATGGTTTGATTAGGAATCCAATGTGTTTTAAACACCAATTAATACATGCCACGCAGACACGTAACCTATGTCCATGTGGACCCCATATTGGATCCAAGTCTTTTTCAAATAGGTTGTACATTCATTAGGTTTCTTGGATACACATGCCACAACTTTATTAGTCATTTAATGCTTTTTTTTTTTTTTTGTCCTACAACATAATTACCTGACAATATAATTTTAGGTATTTTTCATAAATTAATCAATACTGCCGACTTTTTTGGACCTACAAATATTATTCTCACTTTATTTTAGAAAATGTAATACATATTGTTTATCGATTCGTAAATGGTTTAATATTTTTTACTTTATATAAATTTTACTTTTTCTAAAAACTTTAACTGATAACCTCTAATTTTACTCTTACTTACTTATTTATATATATATATATGAAAAGTGTTCAGAAGTTCTAAAGAGAGTCAAACATTTTTGAAAATAGGGTTTAAAAGTTTCAAAATGGGTTGATTTTTTGTGAGAATGATATCTATAATGAAGAGATCATCCTTACAAAAAATCAGCTCATTCTGAAACTTTTAACTCTAGTTTATATTTTGAAAAATCGTGGACTGTCCGATTTTTATAAATCACTTTTGATGAGGTTAGAAGTTTCGGAATGAGCTGATTTTTTGCGAGAATGATCTCTATAATTATGAAATCTTCAACCCATCCATTGAAAAAATGTTTGGCTCTCTTACTTAACCACTCATAAGACAAGTATGAGAGGTAGGAACACAAGTGAAACAAGCCAAATGCATATCCTCATTTTTCATTTTCTGAGTTTTTTTTTTTTTTTTTTGAGCTATAAAACCTAATACATGAGACTGGAGTTGAGGTCTATCACAATGTCTCATGGTTTCACATGATTAAAAATACAATTTTGATAGTTGTTAATTCTACAATTAATGGACCATATTATTATTAAGAGCTGTTATTAGCATCCCAACTTTTACTAATTACACCCCAATTTAAAATAAAGGAAATAAGTGAATGATTGAGAATAAGTAAAAGTTGAGGTGCCAATAAGAGCTCTCATTTCATTTTATTTTGCTAGAATTCTATTTTTTGAGTTTCGGATTTTATATAAGCCTAATCATAATTGTAGACAACTATTGAAATCGTTTGAACAGTGTTATAATATGCTGCAATGTTGAGATTATAATTTGAGTCAAACCTTTTTAATGTTTGAAGAGTGTGTTTAAGGTGTGATAAACAATTTAATAAATTGAGGAGTAAAAAATAAAAATTGGTGTGCCACTAGCAACTCTCTATTAATATTGTAAAGTAATATACTAGGCTTTTGTTAACGTGCATTAAATATACCTTGAAAATAATCATTTGATGGCACTTTTGGTTATAAAAAAATTATTGTGAGGGCATTTTTGATAGGGGCATACATTATTTTGCATTAAATACACCTTCAAAATAAACATTTGAGGGCATTTTTGGTAAAAGAAATTCTTTTGGGGACATTTTTGGTAGGAAATTAATTTTCAAGGTGTATTTAATGCACCTTAACGTGTGCCCTAAGAGCACATGTTAACAAATCCCAATGATAAATAATACATGATAATAAAATAGATGGGAACATAAAAGCGTTCTAGAAGTGGTTAAGAAGGTGTTAAAGAGTATTTAACTGCCTACAATGCTCCATGAATGTAGAATCAAAATGTATTAAATAGTCATTAACTACCCACAAAACTATTGTTAAGAACATATTAAGAAGTCACTTCTGCTTTTTGCTGTTTTCTTATTTTTCTATCCTTTCGGGTTGGCCACCTCCCCTCTTTTTTCTTCATAATATATATTTTTTTAATCTATAATAAAAATAAAAAGAAGTGAGCACAATCAAATTAAAGAATGTTGAGAAATGTAGGGTTGAGAATTGGCTTTCAATAAATCCCGGATATATAGTCATAGTTTAGGGTGAAAAACCTTATCAACGAATTCAATTTCATCTTGCTCTTTTATATCCTTGCAATCGGGCATGGGCATTGTAGAGGGTACAATCAATATTAGACACGTGACGTAAATAAGAAGAATATTGATAATCGATCACACAATAATTAATGTGTATCTCGAGACGTTGATTGATAAATCTATAATTAGATTTTATTTGGTTAAGATTATAATCTTATCTAAAAATAGAAAGTCTCTTAATTGATTAAATAATATCTATTTTTAGACAATGATGGATTTTTTAGAGAATTCTAAATGGTTTTACTTTCTTTTTAATATTTGACTTTTTATCTATATAAGGAGAATTATTAGGTAGAAGGAGATAGGTTCTGTGGAGGATAAAAAGAGTAGAGGAAGGTAGGTTTTGTAAATCTTGTATTTGCTTCAATAATAGTAGAACGACTCTACAGAACTCGAAGACATAGTCCAAATTTGGGACAAACCCTGTAAACAAATCTTACTTCTTGTCTTCTCTCCTCTTTTTTTTTTTTTTTCCTTTTTTTATATATATTATTTTTGTGTGATTTTGATCATTTGTGTGCGTCAATAACAGTGAAAATCGATTGTTAGGGGTACATCTCGAGAAATTGATGGCATCCAAAATTTTACCTCTACAAACATCCTTTTTGGGATTAAAGAGGCAGAAGAAGAAAGATAATAAGTCGAATGAGTATTATTGAAAATGGGTAGTAGAGGAAAGATAATAAAGTTAGAGGGATATTCTTGAAAAGGAGATAAAAGAGGAAAGTTGGAATGGAAGAGAAAAGAATAGACAAATAAAGTTAAAAGTTATTTTCGAGGTCCATGGTTGTGTTTTATTAGATAGAACTCCATTTCTCGTGGATTTATGAATATTTTTGGACTATGTATACTTCTAGACTCGTGTGGATTTTTCTGGATGTGTATTTCAATGTTGTCAAGATGACGAATCTCATCAATGAATAAGGTGTGCATGCATTGGGGTACTTTGCATTTGAGAATCACGATTAAGTGTTTCATCTCATTTAGAAAAGATATTGAGTTGACTTGAGCAAATCATCTCAATCTTAGACGATTTTTAAAAACCAAGAGTAAGCTAACTGTGTCAAGTTACTTACCTCGGAATAATAACCACCCATTTACACCATGTTTGATTCAACATTATTAAGCCCTTCATACCATTTTTTTGTCTTCCGCAGTCCAAACTATAAACAAATCTCTAATATAACCATGGTTCAAAATTTTACAATGAGTCAGAATGTGTCGGTTGATATATTCATTAACATCAGCCAAGACTGATACGAAATATTGAATGTAATGAAATGTATCCAAATCAAAACATTCCTCCGATGCCACAATTTAAGCCATGCATATAATAAAATCCTTTGCATCCAATTCCATCTAGTCGCCAAACCTACCAAAAACAATATTGTTTTTTTCTCTTAGTTCTTGTAGGTAATATGGATTTAGATTTTACAATACCACATTCTGGGTTCAATGCATTCTCGTGAATGTGACACACTTTGCTTGCTTTTCTATGGGTTTTTTGAGTCCTTGTGAGTTGTGAGCCTTTTAATAGTTCGTTCCATCACTGCGAAGCATCTCTACAGGGAAAAGAAAGTTGGTTCTGCTTACATCTTGAATGCACTAACACCATACCACACCACTGTTACTCATTCAGTTTCAGTTTCAATCCAACTATATCCGGATGGCTTCACCAATCCTCTAGCCTCCATTAGCTTTCTAACTGTTACCGCATCGCTCCACCTTCCAGCTCTACCATATATGTTTGAAAGAGTCACATAATTTCCAGGATTCTCTGGTTCCAAACAGAACAAACGCCCCGCAGCTATCTTCCCGATAGTGATGTTTTGGTGCGCGCGACACGCAGCGAGAAGAGCTCCCCATACACTCTTATCGGGATTGATGGGCATTTTGTTTATGAAACAAACAGCATCCTCAAGTCGCCCTGCACGGGCAAGCAAATCGACAACACACGCAAAATGCTCCATGGTTGGAAAAAAGTCAAATTTTGTAGTCAAGCTGTTAAAGAGCTGAAGACCTTCGTCTACAAGACCCGAGTGGCTACAAGCCGATAGTGCAGAAGTGAAAGTCACGGAATTGGGTTGAATACCAGACTGCTTCATTTCTTGCAAAAGCAGAAGAGCATTTCTGCAGTGCCCATGCATGCCAAATCCTCCGATCATTGTGTTCCATGATACCACATCTCTGATTCCCATATTTGAAAAAATAGTGTAAGCAGCTTCGATGCATCCACATTTAGAGTACATGTTGATTAGTGCATTATATACTGGAATGGACGAGTCAAAACCATTTCTCCAGATGTGGGCATGGATTTGTTTCCCGAATCTCAGATTGCAGGCGGGTAAAATGGTGGATAACGTTATCTGGTCGTTCTCAATTCCTCTTGATTGCATTTCGCCAAAACATTCAATTGCTGAATCACCCATTCCAAGACAAACAAAACCAAGAATCATGGAATTCCAAGTAACAACTTCAGATTTGTCCATAAATTCAAATACATTTCTTGCACACCTAGCCCTCCCACAACTAGCATACAATGTCAACAAAGCGGCCCCAACAGAACCATAGAACCCATGTCTGGTTTGTGTTTTAATCCCAAATCCATGAATTTCACGCCCATTAGTCAGAGACCCCAAAAGACGACAAGAGACAAGAACTCTAGAAAGAGCATCTAAATCGGGGAAAACTACCCCTCTACCCATCATATCCCTGAAGACCCGTAAGGATATCTCATCATTCCCAATTCTCGAATAACCCAAGATTAAAGTGGTCCATGAGATAATATTAGGCTCCTTAATATGTTCAAAGATCTTTGAAGCTTCCTCACAGAGACCCATTCGGCAGTACGCATCCATGATTGTATTCCAAGAGACCAGATCAGGCTTAAAACCATCTAATATCATTAAATCCACTAGTTCAATGGCCAAATCAAGAAACCCATTAAAAACATAACCCGAAATCATTGAATTCCACGATAATAAATCTTTTTCCACCATTTCATCAAAAATCCGTCGAGCTATTTGAACATCTCCACATTTTGAATACATATCAATCAATGAATTACATACTTGTAAATTGAGTTCTTCACCAAACATAATTATATCTCTATGGATTCGAATTCCCTCCTGTAAAGACAAGGATTGAGCACATGCCCTGAGGACTTTCGGGAAGACGTATTTATCGGGTCTGATACCCTTCGCTTGCATCTCACCATAAGTTTCTAAACACTCCTTGTACATTCCATTCCTTGAATAGAAGGCGAGGATCGCTGTCCAAGCGAACACATTTGGTTGAGGCAATTTGTCGAACAATATGTGAGCAGACACCAAATCGTTGCAATCCGCATACATTTGAATCAATTTGGTTGCCATGAATGGATTGAAACCCAACCCATGGAGGATGATCTGTTGATGAACTTGCCTTCCTTGTTTTAATGCTCTTGAATTGCTGCAACGTTGAAGCAGATGGTTCAGCTGGGAAGAAGAGATGATTCTCATATGGATTTTTGAGAATTAATGATGAAATTACTCTCTGGGAGACCCATCTTCTCATCTCATTCGAAATCACCCTTTAAAAGCTCACCACTCTCTCGTTCCATATTTTGAATTTCTTAAGGAACTGTTTTCAAACAAGAAATTTAGCGGGAATTAATTTGACCGTTGTGCATTTGGGGAAGTAAAACTTGGAAGGCATATATGAGAAATGTATGTTTTAAGTATATAATGCTGAAGTGACCTCAAGATTGTACATCACATCGCACATCTTGACACAAAAATGCATAGGAACCATAGATACTTTTCACTTGGGGTGCAACGTGATTCAGTTTGAGGCCAATTTAGAACTGAACTGACCTAGGTTGGTTCCATTAAATGAGAACTAAAACCAAACTAAATTTCTATAGAACCAAATCAACCCAAATCGAGTTAAGGTCGATTTAGTTCGATTCAGCTTTACGGATTGTCAATATCTTCAAAACCTAATTAAATCAACATATTTTTAATAAAACTAAATAGATATGAATATGAAATCTCACATAATAAGTCATTGATCTATCCATCAATAAATAAATAAATAAATAAAATCATTAATGTATCCATTCAAAAAGAAAAAAGTTAATAGTTTTTTCATCAATTAAACGAAAGTCATTAATCCCATTCATCCAAAAAAAATGTCATTAATCTATTCATAAAATAATAATCAATTTATCCATAAAAAAAATAGTATAGTTTATTAAATAGATTAATAATATTTCTTTATAATTTTATTAATATAAAGATTCAGTTCTCGGTTTGGTTCGGTTCTTACATGGCATGAATCAAGAACCAAATCAAATTGCTCAACTCTTTATTTTGTTAACTCAGAACCAAACTAAATGGCATGAATCAAGAACCAAATCAAATTGGTCAACTCTTTATTTTGTTAACTCAGAACCAAACTAAAGTTCATTATAAACCAAATCAAATCAATTCAAAAATCTTGATTTGGTTTGATTCTCGATTTGAACTAGACCAAACTTGTCACAATTAAAATGTACTATCTTGAGTAAAAAGTATCTATGGTTCCTATACACTCTCACGTCAACATGTGCAATATGAGATACAAACGTAACGTCACTCCATCACGATATATTTAAGGCTACCTGTACTTATGATCTGTACCGTTGAAGTTTTGGGCTCACTCCTTGGATGGACCACATTAGTAGAGAAGTGATGTATACCTCACACCAAAGCAAAAGACTTAGAAATGTCCTATCAATAAGTCGTGACAAAATAAAGAAGGGCATTATGGGAATCTTAAGATTTAACTTTTTGACGGTTTTTGTCTTAAACAAAATTTGATTGGAAGATCAAGGAAATGCAATTTTATTGATGTCAAGCAATTTTCATTATTATTGATGAGATGATAATTGGATTCGATTCACTAAACAAATCATGTTCCTTTGTCTCATTTTTTTTTTCTAAAGCCAAACCTTTTATTATTGAGAAAGTATATGTCTACTTTCACGATCTCCATCTAAATTCTTTTGAGTCTTCATTTTTACTCTTTTAAGATATAATTTAAAAGTCATGATAGGGCTACATTGAAATTGACATCGTTTCACACATTGTTGATGTGGAGGTATGCACAGAACCATAGATGCTTTTCACTTTGTATCTCAAAGAAAAGCATTTATGATTCTATACACACGTCCACATCACAATGTAAGAAATGATGTCAATTTCGATGTTATTTCATCATTTTCCATAATTTAATATTGTCAAAATATATAATTTTATTTTAATAGAAAAATATTGTTCAATGATCTTCTACTTTTTCACACATGACCTCTATTTAAGAACTAAGAACTAACCTTTCACATTAATTGACTAATCTTAGGAAGGGGGAAAAAGATAAAATGAAGGAAAATGCTGAAATGACAAAAAGTATTTACTACGATTCTCACAAGTCTGACGTGGGATGTGCATATAACCATAGATGTGTTTCCTCGCAATACGAGTAAAAATTATCTACGGTTATGTATGCATGTCCACGTCAGACTTTTGAGAATCACAGTAAATCCTGTGTCACCCCAGCACGACTCTAAAATGAATCATATGGGAACTTTTGGTTGATTCAAATTTTTGGGTTTGGTTTACATTTGTAATTCACTTTGATCCGATCCACCCGATTACTACCCAATTACCCATAGTTTAAATGGACAACTACTTCCTAGCACGTATATATATGTATAGGCTTTGTCACAAGTCTCAAAACACGTGATCTTCACACACGAAAGGGAATATATTTGTGTCTTTTTGTTTTTTATGTTATAGTAGTGTGTTGTTTATTCACCATCACGGACCACTTGGGTGTGCCGAGTGCTTGTCTCCAACTTAGGCAACTATATTTCTTTAGGTGTAAAAGGCCAATTTGACTGGCAAATTTGATTCCCTTGTAGCCTCTAATATCTTTTTGATTGGATAACCTTTTGATTCTTTTCTTCTTTCTTTCTTTATTCTTTTGTTTTTTAATAATAAATTTGGCTGTTAGTGCATACACCTTGCATTGATCCTGCATGAAATCCTAAAATTTTCCTGAAAAATGTTTCTTGTTATTTTGAAATTTCAAAAATTTTAATTTAATTAAAAAAAAAACGTTTTTAAAAAAAATGGAAATATAGGATGAAGCTAATAACCGTGAAATTGGTTGGTGAACTTCATTGGAGGCTGTTGATGCATATGCAAATGCATGATATCTCATAAAACTATATAAAATCAATGATTTAAAACTTAAAAGATAGATTTCCACTTGGATTCCATCAAGTCGAGTCAGTTTCGATGACTCTTGAATCTACTTTCGCGAAGCCAATGAATTATATTAAAATTTAAAATCACATACACTAGATTAAAAGGAATGTCGAATGCTCTTATTATCTCTTTTGATGCAGATCACACTTCATTATTCTTGTAGGATGTTTACAAATTTCATTGTGAAACATTAATCTGATTCTAATATAATAGAGTTTAAACTAATTGCAGAAGAATTCATGCCTATTCCTTCACTCCTTGTTTTGTTTGTTATTGTTTTCTTCTTGTCAAGTATGCGCAACATACTTCATCAAGAATCTCTTTTTACTTATTTCTGGGAGACATCCTCTACCAAACACTCGATTATGATCATGTTAGAGTCGTGTTTTAAATGTCTACGAGTTTGATTTACTACCATAATTTCAAGGATTCAATTGGACCTTTTTCTTGATGAGATCGAGATGATTGTTATAGACTTGTTCAAATGTATATTTAACTTTTGATGTGGAAGGTATCTTCTATTTTACAAGGAGTCTATCCGAGAAGTCTTTACTTTCTTTCATATGGATGAGTTCCATTATGGTATATTATATTAGATGATAAAATTTCAATATCTCAATATGATACATGTACATTATGAGTCATGTATTTTTTTTATAAATAATGATTTTCTGACAAAATCCCCCCTATGCCCCCATCATAGAACGTAGATCATTTGCCTTGAGACATGTAGAACCATGGGAATGATCTACAATTCTATGATGAGGGTGTAAGGGGACATATGTCAGAGGAAGGGCATTAGACTATCACGACTCGTTTTTTATTAGAGAATCTAATGTCCAAGACGCCGAAGGGGACGCTACGAATCTCCACAATATCCTTTTTTTCAATAATATTTTGATATTCTCATGAGGTATTAGATGTTATGTCAGTTAACACACATCATCTAATAAGATAGAAGATGGTGTGCTATCATTTCATAAGAGATACCATATTAGACATTTTAGACATGACACAGTGGTGCTAATGAAGGGGACCTGGCAACGTGTCTTTGAAAAACATAAGGAAACAACGAGCACCCACCTCATGTCAGGGACGTTGGGACTTGGGACTTGGGTACCACTCTATTCCCCGATGCATGAAATGATATTTTTTTTTCCCTTTTGAAGACAAAAGTGTAGTCTCGAAGCCCGTGTAAACTTTAAAACTAAAAAGACGTGAGCCGCAAAATCTCTCTTTTAAAAAAGTCCATAATAGCCAACCCTCTAAACACTTTAGACAACATAGGCTTTTGAAATTTGAGAGGACTATACACTCCATTCTTAGTAATTCCCCTATGGCCTCCTCATCTCATGAGTAATATCTACACCCACCCTCTCAACTGCTCTCTCTCTCTCTTCTTTTATTGACCATGCATCAAATGAGTCAGAGTTCCCTTAGTTTACATAATTATACTGTTGGGTATTATAAATAAAAGAGAGAATCCAAAGTTTTATCGAAGTGGACTGTAAATATGATCTATAAATGATCATATGAATGCATATTCCACCTAAACCATTTTATCATGACTATTGATAATCAAACTCGAAAAAACTTACTCAATCAATACGCAGTTGCCATGTCGACCGAGTACAAATCGAGTGAAAGTTTTTGAATTAGAATATCACGACTCTTTTATCGTCCCATTGGATCAAAGAGAATTTTTTTATTATTATTATAGAATTTTACGTTACAACGATCATGGGCTCTTCATTAATGCGTGCCACTTCATGCTTAACAAAGATAATTTTGTAAATTGGGGATGTCATTCAATACACACAAGTTCATGTGATTTGTGGATCTCAGATTTTGTAAGCATTCTGAGCAAAAACATTTCTTGGATTGAAGCTTTGAACTATCCAATTGATTCTTTTGTTGTTGTTGTTGTTGTTGTTGCTTTTGCTTTGATCTTCTTTTCTTTGCCTTTTTTCCCTCGATTGTTGTAAATTGGGCAGGTGCTACTGAGTGTACCCTTGGTCTATGGAAAAGATATGCTTGTGGTGATGCAATCTAACTATACTAATTATCTCTTCTATATGTAGCACAAACTAATCCTTTGTTATGTTTATCACTTCAACTATTTTTTTTTTCCTTTCATGATAACACAAAAGGATTTTGTTGACATGTGCCCTAAGAGCACACATTAAAATATTTCATTAAATACACCTTGGGACCTGATAGGCTGAAGACATATAACAAGCCCTCCTACTTATGTTACTAGAAAAACAACTATTAATCATACTGGTATTCTAATAATTTTTAAAGTGATCACCTTCTTGAGTTTCACCTAGTATGTGTCGTTGATAAGTTTGGGGTCTAACTCAAAATCAATTGACAATTAGAGGAGAGGCTTAGGAGCATATAAGGAGAGAGAGAGAGAGAGAGAGAGAGAGAGAGAGAGAGAGAGAGAGAGAAAAGACAATTTGTGTCTGATGTGGGATTAAATTCACACGCCCCCGTAGGTCGGTCTAGGCCAAAGCACGTGGAGATATAAATTGAGTAACATGGAGGAAAGACAGGTCCGCTCTGATACCATGATAAGTTTGGGGGTCCAACTCAAAATCAATTAGTAAAGAGTGGAGAGGCCCAGGAACTTATAAGAGGCGGGGGGGAGAGAGAGAGAGAGAGAAGGCAATTTGCGTCTGATGTGGGACTAAACTCAACAGTCCTGACATGAGCATTTGAGTGTTTTGGTATGTAATGCAGTAGTAGTACTAAAAGAATATTTAAATTGGATCTCACCAACTTGCAATATGAACACAAGGCATTCCATGCTTGAAGATGTCAATGTTTGCAGTGAATGGAAGATCTCATGTTTAAATTGAAATACTCAAGCTGAGTTATTTTGATGCACATACATCTCTTTCACGGATTCCCACAAATCTTTGGCTGATTCGAAGAAAGTATACATTTCATCAATTTTTAACTCCATGGAATTGAAAATCCATGACATAACAAATTGATCATTCGAAAGTCGTTCATCACATTTCGGATATGTAACACCAGGATTGGCATTCTTTCCATTTGATGCATTCAAGTTTTGATTTGTCGCCAATAATTAAGGACACATCTCTAGACCAAGGAAATTAGTTATGCCCATTCAATAGAATGGAAGTTTCATGCATAGATTTCCATTATTACTACTATTTGTCTCCACCATGAGCAAAGAGGATAAATCTCCCAACCAAAAAAAATGAATGATGGCCAAAAAAACCCATTGTAGATTTCAGCAGATCAACGAGAGAAAAAGAAAATGTTGGAATTAGTACAACAAGAAATCGATTATGGATCTGATACCATGAAGATAAACACATACACATACAAAATACAAAGATTTAACGTGGTTTGGCAGCGAGCCTACATCTGTTGGAGGGTAAGATGAGAGATTTTTATAGGTGCTCAAGGATGAGCCCATCAAAAAATAAAGACATGTACATCACAATATTTAGGAAACAACCAATCAAATTAAGAAGGATTCCTACTTTGAGAGAGATATAGACTATAATTTTAGGGACAACTCACGATCCCATGCAATCTTCCATTCTCCGCTAACAGCCAAAGTCAAATCTCGCCATTTCGTAGACCGAATCACTAGTTGAGGAATCATAAAATATAAGACTCCAACAATAACGATCCCTTTAGTTTTTGTTTTGTTTTATTTTTTTTTTCACTGTAGTTTAAAACTACTTCATTACAACCGAAAATACCTAATCACTTCTCTTCCTTATTTTTCAAAATATAATAAATTTCATGTCAATTGGTTGATATGTGATCAAAATAGTCCTGTTTTTGAATGTTTTCAGCTAATACTATTCAAAAATATTCATATTAAATAATTTTACTTAAGAATCATGATAATTTAACTACCCCACGTGGCACACTCAATTGACTCTCCTCACGTGACAAGTTCAGAGTCACAGATTTGTGTGCCTCGAGATACACAAGTGTACTTTCTCATATAAAAATGTGTATCTCAAGAGAACCATGTATCCAGAGGCGCGACTCTCAAACTTGTCAAGTCAGGAATGTCGATTTAGTATGCCACGTGGGGTAATCAGATTATCACCACTCTTTACTTAATTATAAATTTATTATGAATTTTTTTTTTATATATAGTCAACTAGGGTGCATACAAAAAATAACACCAACTCCTAGATACATGTATCTTTTTAACTATTTTTCTATTTACTTTGGTCTGAAAAATGGTATAAAATAATATTTTTAAATAACTGCCCCTACTCTATATAGACAGTGCCGTCCAGTCTTTTAGAATCTTAATTATTTTTCCTCAACTACCCCTACTTATTGGATTACAAAATTATAAAATACAATAATCTTACCATTTTTTCCTAAATTACCCCTGCTTATTGTCTTACAAAATTATAGAATACAATTAGTTAACTGTACATGCAAAAATTTGCTCTACCACATGATCATCAATGATAAAAGTACTCTTCTTTTTTTGTACTCTTGGGAGGGCCTGCAACAAAATCACTCCAACGTCCACGTCAAAATTTCTAGCACAAGTAGTCTACAGTAATTTCAGAGAAGGAATTTTCATACCTTGTTAGTGTGATGCACCCTTGTATTTATAGGGGTTTTTGTCCTTAGATTTTCTTAAATTTTTCCAATTGAGAGGTTACGTCCATTTAGGGATCTACCTTGATTTTCATGAAAGTAATTACATATTCCTTATTTAGCTGGGTTTACTCCAAGCTCTATACCTTTGAAACCTGACAACCTGGCCTACTATTAGGTTAGATGATCGGTTAGATCATCATGTAATTCGATATTTCAATTAAAATTCCTCGAGATTGCCAAGTATCGCTTCTTCGAGAAATATCCTCCACATTAACCAACATTCATATTTTACTGGAGACGGGGCGTTCTCGAGGTACAGTTTAAAACTGCTTTCATCTTTGCTTTACGTATAGTAGCTAAGATTTTGAACATAGTGGGCCCCACGTGTTTTGTTACCCCAGTATCTTCCATGTGCAAGCTTTAACATAACAGTGCCTCACCTGGTAACACAGTCACACTTTTTTTTTTTTTTTGGACTTTTTATTATGGGGTAATAATTCAGGAAAAAAGTTTGCTCCACCCATGCAGGAGCCGAAGTTTTAAACTGTTTCACGGCTTAGTGGGCATGATACACCAAAATCCAGTTTGATTGGTGATTTTGGCATTGAATTCAGTTTGACACATTGAAAATGCTAGAATTCAATAATTACGCTGGTTTTTAGTGTTTCTGTTTATGTTGATATTGTCGAAATGAAGGGTAAACCTGTCATTTTGATGCCCATCTAATCGAGCAGGTACTTAGCTAATTAGTTTTTATATTTAGAAATAAAACATTTTTTTTTAATATATAATTATAGAAAGAGTTAGGCTGGTGTAACTAACTTATTGAGATCTAAGGGTCGTAGGGCCCACCAAGATCTAAAATTTCAAATTCAAATTCTGCCGTAAAAATTAAATTTTTCCACAAAAAAAAAAATTCAAAGTTCTTAGAATTTTTGTGATCCTCATCCCTTTGGAATCTTATCATGTTTCGGGATGCTACATGGAGATATGATAATGAAACTTTCCTTACCTAATAAGGAAAATGTTTTCCAAACGAAAATGCCTCAGGATCTATTTGATTGCATGAAAAGTCATTTTCTATGGAATTTAAAATCTATGAAAATATGGGTTAGATTGGAAAATCAGTTTTCATTGTTTGATTGCTTTTAAAAAAATTAGGAAAAAAATTTCCAAGGAACGATAAGGAGAGAGAAAAAGGCAATGATGGTGACGACGGAGGAGGAGGAGGAGGAGAAAGGGGAGGAGGTGGTCGGCAATGACAATGGTGGCAACGAGAGGGTGGGGGTTGAATGTGAAGATAGTGGTGGTGGTGGAGAAAAAGAAGAAGAATAGAAGAGATCAGGGTTTTGATTTGAGGATGGAAATTGAACACAATGGAAAAGTCATTTTCCGTGCCAATCAAACACACCCTTAAGAGTATTGCTGGGGTTGTTTCCCTTATTACATTTTGAAACGTCAAGAATCCAATTTTTAAGTTCATCATTTCACCAAACTCCCTACAACTTCAAGATCCCAAAAAATTCACAATTGAATTTCATCTAGAAATGTTTCAAAAAAAGTGATTTTACAGAAGCACTTCGATTGAAAGCTGAGGGCCTAAATCATTTTATCCGATTTCAACCCCAAACACTCTCATATATAAAAACCCATCAGTGGGAATCTCAAGAACCAAGCTTAAAGCATCATTAGACCCTTTAATAGTCATGCATCTTTAGGTACAAGATATGCTTTTGAACCTAAGAAACTCAGTGTTATCTGATAGGAATATTGGGTGAGGGTCACCTACTCATTCATTCACCTTTGCTTTATTTGCACATAAGAAAAAGGGAAAAAGCACCTTTAGATAAAGTTCTAAGCTTTGCAAAGGTGAGTGGGAGGTCACTCTTTTCTGTACATGTAGCCCCTCAATGGAAAGTTTCCTTAAAGGAAAAAAAAAAAAAAAAAAAAATTACACTAGTTTTCCGTGCCCAAAATTCATATAAGGTCCATGTGCTATTGTCTACCCTCCCCAACCCATCCTTACTCCTTTCTTTTTCATTTAGGTTTGTTGATGATAACTATGATTAAAAAGCATGAACAACCCCATTATGATTATAACACCTCAATTAACAAAAAAAGAAAGAACGAACGGTGACAACAAATCACGTTACATTATTTGTAATATGGTTGGGCCGCCCATTACATTATTTATGATGACAATTGTAGATGCAAAGGTCCCTGCCCCAATGTCTCAAGATGGTCCTCTCCTTTAATTGATTTTGGAACTTCGGTGGGGTGCTTAAGAATCAAAATCTGAGGCCAAGTTAGTTTTCTATTTCAGTAGAGTATCAACTCGAGATGAAGTGAGTTGCTTAGCTAAAACTTCCTGGTCAACACTCTTTTTATAGGCGTGTTTGGAAGGGTTAGATGGCTGATAACTATCATGTATATATGTTGTGCCATTTCAACGATCTTGAGATGACAATTATCACCCTTTCAGATCACGTTAGAGGGACATCCTCTGATAGTTTCTTTGACGTTACCTATCATATGCTTTGGTGGACTCGAGGTTGAATTTTACATTCCACATTTAATGTGTTTGATGACATATCCATTTTATTTTATTGTTGCATGTACTTAGAATTCAAGAAATAATGTCATTCTCAAAATATTTATTAGCTAAAATTTTCCATAATAATGATTTTAATTTTAAAATATACAAATCATAATTTGTATTTGTTCTTGAAAATGACAATCCTTTTAATACCATAAAAATCTTGGGAAAATTTTCCAAATAATTATAAAAGTGTTATAATATTGACAAAGCTATGACATAGTATTGACACTTTGCAAATTATTTGTCAAAAGTATATGACAACTCTATCGACACATGTAACACTTTCAATATTTTCAAAAAGTAATGTGTGGAGCTAATGAACCAATGGTATGTTGCCATGTGTATTGAAAAAAGTAAGCGTAATTGGTTGGTGGAGAGAAAAATTTTGAATGATTAGAAGTTTAGAATTTAAGTGTTTTTTTCAATACACATGGCAACATGCCATTGGTTCATCAGTTTAACACATAAATTTCTTAATAACAAATTCGTACTCTTTCCTTGGGTAACTAGTTTCTTTTATGTTAAATTTACCATTGTTGCTTGGCCCTAAGCATCCAAATTTCAGGTAACCAAATAATCCTTTTAACGGTAACTAGTCATCCGTTACAACGGACTCTTAAATATTTTGAAAGGTGACGCTTTATGCGTCTCAAAACGTTAAAAGTACGTTTTGGAATAGTGAGGCTTCGTTAGAGCTTTTTATTTTTAACGGAAACTTAAGCTGATGTTGTATCTTTTATGGACCAATTTTCTTCTTACGTTCCCACGGTGCAATAGAAGTTGTACGTCTTTGTTGGTATTTGGGAAAAGATCAATCGTACACGTGGCACCCATTTAAAAAAGGGAATGGGTCATTGGGACCCACCAAAGAGTCCCTACGAAATAATCCAATCCCAATAAAATGATCCGAACCATCAAGTATCCTTCATTCTTTTGTGACGGACGGACAAGATTATATTAAACACAGTACTTCATATGTTTCACCCAACTAATCATTGTTAGCTGGCACGGATCATAACCAACCAATCAAAGCAATTTTGTCCAGTGATCATCGTCAGCGCTTTAGCGTACAAAACTTAAAGTTAAAGAAATGATGAGTTCATCACTTTAATATTAAAGATGAAAATTTTAAATTGTTAACACTTAACAATGGTACGTGTGGGTCTTTTGAGAGACTCATTGCACCTCGGGAATCATAATGTGAATAGCTGGTCTAAGACATTATTCTTTTACATCATCAATCGGAGCATGCCAATGCCGATTAGGGATTAAAATGGATTGGATTCGGGTTGGACATGAGTATATTCATATTCATATATAAAAATTTTATATGGAATTAACTCAAATTCTATTAACTAAAATCTTATTCGAACCATTTTACTTTCACTAAACCCATATCTGATTTAATCGAGTTAACTAATTTGGATTATCGAATTAAATAATTTCAAACTGTTCAAAGTTATTTCAAGGAAAATTATCAAAGGTGTGATCAAAATGTGACTACAATTCAAGACTTCTTACTTTTTAAAAAGAGTTCTTAATTATTATGCCTAACATTTATTGGTTGAAGAAAAATATTTTGAAATTATAAAAATATAATTTACAAAATAATATATATCATTCGGATCTAGATGGATATAAAAGATAGATCCATATCCAATCCATATCCGACTCGGGTCAAGGAACATCAACCCATATCCGACTCATTTTAAGCCTTAACATCGATCAAAGATAGCTAAGACATACTCATGACACCCAAGGTCGATAGCATCTTGACAGATCAAACCAAAGCATCAAGAGCTATTTATAGTAGATGGGATAACGATAGCATCGAATGCCCAAAAGGTACAAATGAATAGTGAAATCAAATCTTCCACACAAGGTGAGAGTTTATAATTAGGATGATCAACTTAATAAATAATCATGAAAAATAATAGGATAGTTTATAAGAAAATTTCATACCTTAAAGATTGAACTATGCACCAGCCTTCTAACTTATAGGTGTTGAACTTTGACATTTTATGATTGCATATGCTGTCTTGATGTCATGGATGTTAGTTGGTCTTTGCCAACACAAGTTTTTGTGCGTCGTCAATTATCCTCAAAGGGTCATTTCCATGTAGGAGCGGATCTTTTATAATACTTATTTCCTATAGTACCATGTAATACGTTTTACACAGTTGAGAGAATGCCACATCGAGACAATTGTAAAAAAAGTTGGAAGTTATTCCCTCAAGTGGTGTATCAAGATGATCCTCATAGATCAAAAATTAGGATGACCTCCATAAATTGGTTGGTGGGCTCATTAGATAACTTACAATAATAGATTAGCACAACATAAGTGGATAAATAAGATCTCAAAAAGTGTGAAATTAGTATGATTAATTTATATTGAATGTAAATTCCAAGAATTTCGCTTAAATATCCATCGAATTGATAGAACTTGATTGTGAGTCAAATATATATATATATATATATAATATATATATATATATATAATATATATATTATATATATATATATATATATATATATGCGGATGCATTGGCAGTTTATGCCTCCTCCGCAAAATCAAATGTTATGTTCGATTATGTAGATACTCTTCCTTTGTTGGCTCATAAGGAGTTTGTTGGAGACAAAATGGGTGTCCCAAACACCAGACGTTTGTAAATCTCTTTTCCTATTAATACAATTCTCATTTGATTAGCAAACAGAATTGTGGAACCTTGATATATGTAAAACTAGTCAACCTGATTCGCCTAAAATATCAAAAAGCCAATTTTGTTATTGCAGAGATTTGTAAAATTAAACAGTTTAATCCATCCAAGACAATAATTAATCTCGAGTCTATAGTTTCCAATATCGAGTTCCCCTAACCCAAGTTTGAATGATATCTATTTCGAGTTGACATGCGCTCAACCTCCAATCAAATGAGACAAGTAAACATGAAACCCAATAGTCTAGTTGATCGGATGGAGCTGAGACACATTGAGCTCGTGGATTCAAGTCCATCTTACCCATAAGAAAAGAAAAAGCTGATTCGATGGAATTTCGAGTTGAGTCAAAGAACTTCCAAACATAATTCGAGACATGTACTGCGTCATAAGTTTGATGATGCCCTCTCGCAAGGGAGTGGATTCCCTGTAGTACTATTTTCCTATAGTACCTTTTGGTGCTTTTTAGATAGATGAGAGCGCCACATCTACAACACGATAAAGTCCGACCATTTAAATATGGAAGTTCAATGACCGTTCATTTTAAAAGCCTTCAATCAAGTTTAAAAATAATAATTTTAATTTTTTTTTTTCAAATCTAATCTAGACCATGAATGCTAGTAACGATGTGATATATATCTATATATAGGAAAAAAGCACTACAGAGGATCTTCCCCGTTCTCTAAAATGCCATGTGTGACATTCTTTTAGTTTAATAATGAATGAATGATGGGTTGCATTAAAATCTAATCATTTTAAGAAAGAGAGATTGAAAAACAAAAAAGTTTTGCATTTCTTACAGGAATTTTGTCTAGCAATTCTCATTGCAAATCCAAACAAAATAATTAACAAATCATAAAAAGACACTAATTTGACGTGGAGTGTGTGCAAAACCATAGATTTTTTCCTCATGTATCTCAAGCAAAAATCTACGGTTTTGTGCACATTCCATGTCTGTTGAATGTCTTTTTTTTAGTCAATTTAGCACGGCTCTTATCAAAACCATTCTCCAAAATTGTCCAAACCTTCATTTTTCTAAATTATAATATTTTGCATCAATTAAATAAAATTATTCATTGGAGTATCCCATGCTATGATTAGATTAGACTAGTATGGTGACCCCATCAATACCACGGTCCAGATTAAGTTGCACGGAGATATTCTCTCTCACTTATGTACAGGATCATCAAGAACACGTATGATGCTAGCTCCTCACATCAACAAAGTTTATTATAGGGATCGATTAGTTGCACACTCCATCACTTAAAAATTTATCTTTGCACTCTCTTTAAATGATTGCACTCAAACTAAAATAAAAAGATTGCACTTTTTTTTACGCTCACAAAAATTATTGTTGGTTCTATAATTTTTATAAGAGATACTTGTTCACATAACAGGCATATTTACAATTTAAACAAGCAGAGAAGATGAAGTCACGAGTAGGTGAACAACACTAAATCTCAACATTATTGATAATGAAGTGTGATTAGTAGGTTAAAATAGAAGTTATAGACTATTGGTTATTTTCCTAGGTTGGTGTGCAAGTAACTGCTTAGTGGCGTGCAACTAGTCCGCCCCTCATCATATTACTTCCTGTAATAGGGTTCTTTCGTTATTTTGGGATAAGACTAAGGTTATCAAAGTAATTTCACAAATATAGGCAATTATTACGCTTAAGACCAGTTTCCTACCGAACGGATTCCGGACATAACAAACCACACGATATGGGTAATAATCCGTTGCAACTTGCAAGATATCCCACATGGGCTCATCAACACAAGACCAACTTCTTAACCTGCTATATCCGGTCAAATCCGGCTTTCACGGGCGAAAATCGGTTACAATCGATGTACTGTTGTCACGTGGCAGTCATTCATTAGTCTATAGTACCTGGCGTAATCCTCAACGGACCAATCCTTGTAACGGCGCCGTCAAGAAACCCGTTCTGCTCTACCGTCACCGTTAATAGTATCTGGATAGTCAGGACCGTATAATAGAACTATAAAACAAATCCAAACCGTCCAACGGAATCCCACCTCCCTCTCTCTTTCTCAAATATTAAAAAAAAAAAAAGAAGGATAAAAAAATCTGAATCGAAGAGGTGTGATCGAAGACAAGAGATCAAGAATTTTACTGAGAGATGGGAAAATATATAAGAAAATGTAAAGGAATGGGTGAAGTTGCAGTGATGGAGGTTGCACAAGTAGGTGTGAGGACGAGAGCTCGAACCCTAGCTATGGAGACAGAGAACACCAGCACAGCGAAGAGGAGAAAGATGGGTTCTGGAGAATTACAGATTTCTTCTTCATATATTCCGGTTAAAAGACGTCGTGATATCGTGAATACGTCCGAGAATCCTATTTCTCCGGTGATTTCGGAAAATTCAGGTGGAGTGATCTCGAGTTCTAGCAACTCTGATCTGGTTATGGCGTCTAGGTGCTCGAGTAATGGATCGAGCGAGCTTGTGAACGAGAGGTCGATGAGATCGATTGTAGATCTAGAGGTGAATTTGAAATTTCGGTTTTATTTAATTAAATTTCGTCGAGTTTCCGTTTCTTTTGGTTTTAATTCGATAAGAATTAACTTTAAATCTCTATTTGTTACAGGCTGAGGGTTTTGAAATTGAAAACTCAACGTCCTTCCACTGCAGAGAAAGGTTTTTATTTTTTTTAAATGTTTATTGATTCTTGATTTAATTTAAAATGAAATTAAAAGCGAGAATCAGAATCGTTATGCGTTTCTTCTTTTTCATCTCTTCGGTCTCCTCTGATTCTTCTATATAATATGTTTATGATTCTCTTCTTTTTCGCCAATTTTTGCTTTTAGGAGAGACACATCTCCATCGAGCGGCTTTGTTGCTGAATCTGAAGATCTGGAGTCGACAGATAGACCATCCGACGCGAATTCTCGCCACAGATCAATGGAGGAGAAGATGCCATCAGAGGCGGAGATCAACGAATTCTTCTCAGCAGCGGAGAATGACGAAAAAAAACGATTTGCAGAGAAGTAAATTTTCTCGAAAACCTTTTTAACGTAGGAAACACTTCTTCCAAGCTCACTTTAGCCGAAACTAAACCTTAATATTTTTTTTTCGACTCTCAGGTATAACTACGATATCGTGAAAGACGTTCCCTTGGAGGGTCGTTATGAGTGGGTTCGCTTAAAGCCATGAATATGGAAATTGCGCATCCAAAGAAATCGAAAAGGGCTTTTAGGAAGTTATTATTAACTATAATTCTGAAATTCTCTCTTTCAGTTTTTTTTCTTTCTTTCTTGTACAGCTCTCTCTCTCTCTCTCTCTCTCTCTCTCTCTTAAACTACCGATTTCTGCGCTGAAGAAGCTTTGTTTGGCTGTACGATATACGGAGAAGCTTCTGCAATTCCCTTCCCTTCCCTTCTGGGATGAAGAACGGTTAGAATAAAAATTTTCACTTTTAGCCCTAAATTTCGTTGGCTTTTGTTCTGGATTTATTTTCTTCTCTCCCAGTTTTGGTTGGTAGTTGGTACACTACTACTGCTAGTCAGTAATTTTTAGGGGTTAATTGTGGGCATTTCTTCCAAAGACGACTGTAACTATTAGTGTCCTCCTTTGGTGGAAACTGTAAACGTCGTCCTAATTAAGGTCCAGAAATCCATGGTCCTCGAAATTAGCAATGCCAAATCTCGAGGATATAGGCTAAGCAATGGTAATTCCGATTATTATTTTTTCCCTTTTTGTCTTTTAAAAAAGAAAAAAATATAGAGCCGTGCTGGGGTGACACAGGATTTACTGTAATTCTCACAATTCTGACATGGAGATAGATAAATGGTTTTTTCTCGTATCACGAGGAAATACATTTACGGTTATGTGCACATCCCACACAGTAAATACCCTGTGTCAACTCAGCATTAGTGAAAATTATATATCAAAGAGACCAATTTCAGTTTTTCTTATAATTTAGACGATTTTTATTTTTACCCGTTTTTTTTTCTTTAACTTAATTGAGATTCAAAATATCACGAGATGATATTTAATTTTTAAGAGTCGGAATAAAAACAAAGAAGTCTGAGAAGGAAAACGAAGTTGGCGAGTTATTGCCGTGGTAGAAGAGGAATAATGATGACACGTGTCAAAGATGAGAGAGGAAATCCAACACCCATGTGGGGGAGTTCGCTTCGCTTCTAGAGTATGGACTGCCATTTTTAGGTGAGAAGCAAATAAATAAAAAGAGAATAAAATAAGGTGGAGCGCACGTGGTGGTGTGGTGAAATAGTGGTGGTCCTCTCTTTATCCTGCTTTCTCTGCTTGCTTTGGATCTGATGCCCAACTTTGTTTTTCGTGGCGAGTGAAATCAACGCCTCTGTAGAGTCCCAAGTACAAAAGAAATTGTGGGTCCCACTTCTCGAGGGAATGTTGCTTATATAATAAGGGACTGTTTTCGTTTTGACATTTCTTCCCTTTTTTATTATTATTTATATATATACACATATATATATACATTCTCTCGTTACGAAATTGATTATGATGGTTTGCATTTCCTCACGCTCAACTGTGTTACCTAGAAAGTCAATTTTGATTAGTTTCTAGCATTAGCACAATAACAGATCAAGTACTTGATCCGACGGCTACAATTTTTTATTAGGCATGCATTTCATGTCATAACATTACCATATATGAGATGTCTCCTTGATTGGAATGTTTGGTTGGATGATTTTCCTATTAAGTTGTAGTCAAGAAATTTGTGAACAATTTTTTTTCCGTAGCTAGGTTGCCCATCGTGAGTTCTCAAAGTTGTTGGAGGATTTGATTTAGAATATTAAAAAGAATAATGATGAATGCACGTGATTTTAATACACAGTTGACATGGCGAGAGTACATAATCATAATTTTTTTTTTTATGCATCTTGATGAAAAAAATCTATGATTTTGTGCCCTTGTTACATCAGTTACGTATCAAAACTTCGTGCAGTCATCACAATTTTATGAAAAACTACTAGAAAAAGAAATTCGAGAGATGTTAAGCACGAGTGACAAAATTGATATTTTATTTTTTTCTAAACATGATTTGTTCCCCATACTCAAGGAAGAACAAGTTTGCAATAAGATTCGGTGGCAGTTCAATGCGAGTCACTAATGTTATAAATAAGAAAATAATGAAATAGAATATACACGAAGAACACATATGAATGTTTACTAAGTTTGTTGGAAAACAAGGTCCATGTGCTTGTTGAGCCAATCATCTATACTTTTTCTTTGATGAATCCTCTTTGTATATTGCAATGGGTAAGTGAAAATATAATATCTTACATGTTGTTTACATCATATCGCACGTCTTCAGTTGGTGAACCATCAAATTAGAGGTTGGTGATTGCTTTATTAAGTGAGTTGTTACTTTACCTTGTCATGTTAATGTTCATCATATCTTTTTCGAAACTTACGATATTGTATTTGGGGCATGTTTTGCATTGGGTAAGTCTCTAATATTCGGATTGGATAGAGAACACCTTTGGGCTTGGGTATGCTATTATTGTGATTTATATATTTTATGTATATCGAGATTTAATGTATTCAATTTATGTGATGCAAATTTTATAGCTCCCAAAGAGTTCTAAAAAACATTTTTAAGATATGAATCCAATTTCTTGATCACAATTCATCATCTTGCAAAGATAGATAATTACCTAGATAACTCAATCGGATTAGGTATCAAAATAAAAGTAAGAAAGAATGGATTAAAGGTTTCTGTATACAAGAATAATGTTATATTTTTCCTACAAATAATTTTTATGGATTTAATGTTCCTATTCAATCACCATATATTGTTTTCCTCAACGGTCAGGACAAATGATCTAAGTAATTTTAAATCAAAATTAATGATTAAAGGCTAAAGAAACTCTTCCTTTTGTGATTCTGGTGGGTTATAGCCTTTCATAAACCAAAAGCCGATTGCTTTGACTATTGAAATTGCTTTGGTCAAGTGTTTAAGCACGGTCAAATCAATTTGTCTAACAATCAAAAAAAAAAAATTTCCCCCAAGATGTAATAGTTTGTCCATTCTCATCCTAGGTAAAATCCATCTTGTTGTGATAGAAATATAATAAATATATCAATTGTTGTTCCAAAGATTCCACCACTTCATTTTTTTTTTTTTTAAACATTCAGGAATGAATATGTACGAAATAGAAAGATTTCAACCACCTTAGTACTATTACAAATAATGAAGAAACTAGTAGATTTAGATAGGAAGCAAAGTAAAATAAATCAAATTTGATACATAAATATTTGGTTTGTGGTCTAATTCCTCCTTTGCTTTTGGTAAACTGTAAACCCTATTGATTAATGCCACAAATTTCACCCTCAAATGTTTAGAGTGGATTATCAACAAAATAAAGACATTGGCAAGGAAGGATCGATCCACAGAGACAATGTTGATCCGATATTCTTTTTACATCAAATCCAATTCAAATTTACGTAACCGATTAAAAATAGTTTTCAAGACTAAATTAGCTAAAACAAAACACTAAAAGAAAAAAAATTAAAATACTAAGAAAAGGTCTAAAGTTCTGTTAACAATTTTAGATGTCATTTATTTATCTCAATCCACTAAACAAAACTAATGTTTGTGGATCGGAAAATCGATCAGTTATATTACAAATGAATTCCAAACAATATATGATCAATGATTAAGTTAAAATTATAAAAGATATATTGAAGGTTCTTTGCCAAATATGATTTATCTTGAATTAATCAAAGTATAAATCATCAAAACAGTTAGAATAATCAACATTCCAACTGTTAATTTTTATTTTAGAAATTTCACAATAAGCAATAGAGCATAGCCATGAGAACAATAAAAAAAAGTTAACAGAATCTTGCTTAGGCTTTCTCGATCGATCTAATGGAGAGTTTAGTAGATGGTTATCTCAAGAACAATAAAATCAAAATAAAATAAAGAGAACATGAAAGTGAAAGAGTTGAGATGAAAGAAAAGAAAATCTTCTTTATTGCTCTTGAATTATGAAATCAGTAAAGTTCCTTCGATTACAACTTCTTGTTCTAAAGAAAGATTAAAATTAAAAAAATAATAAAGTAAAGTTACTAAAATTTTAAATATACATTTACAGATATCCTTTAAGCTTTGGTCTGATCTTCTATTTACAGAGATAAAAAATTAAAAAATCATATTTCAATACGAATAATCTTCAACCGTCAAACTTCTGCACAAATCTTGAGGTTTGACTCATTGACATGACTGCACCGCCCAAGTTGACCAAGGCTCTGCAGTCCATGTGGGCTCAATGGGCCTACATCTTGGTCATTGGTCTTGCTTCAGATCCTAGATCGCAGTGGTATCTTTGGATTTTTTTTATTCGCATTGAAACTTTGCGATTTTCTCATGTTACACATAAATAATCGCAATTAGGTCTGAAATATATAATTTAATGGAAATCAATAATAAATATGGACTAATAATGGATTATATCTAATTAAAAGATATATAATTTACCCGAAAAATCCATGTAATTAGGGTTCTAGAAACTACTTTCTAAACCTTTATCACCAAAATCATGTTTTGCTTGTGGCTTAACTATATCAACTATACTTAAAAATAACTTTGATATCGTACGGACTTGGCCAAAATGTATAATGATAGTCAAGCCTATCTGAACCAATCATCATAGTCCCACATTCACTCCTATCACCCAGAGGACGTAAATCAATGATAGATCTAACAAATTGAAAATGCTCCTCAATACAATGTGAATTACAAAGGGTGTTTCAAATCATCCATGCATAGTACGCTCATGTGCATGCATTTATGCAACAAGAGTTGCCACTTAGCAATATAGATAGGCTTATTTACTTAAATAATTAAAATAGAGATTATTAAGAGATCCTACGTAATTCTCGTTTTTCCATCAAGATGACTTGGTTATATCAGTTATAATAATGATGACATGTGTCGATATGGAAGCTTCTCTTTCTTGATGTTGATGGAATGATAGGTTGCAAACATCTTAAATTAGTCTTCAATACTTTTACGTAGACTTCTATCAAGTCAGCTTGCATAATATCAAATTACATGAACTAAATGAAGGAATTTTTTTTTTTTTTTTTTTCAAAAAATGCAACTACCCACTTTACAGTCTCGATTGACTCCACATAGTTCACTTATCCCCAAAGATACTAATTTCCATCCTACTCGAACAAATGGATCCGTTCCGTTGTCGTTCATCACACGAGTGGGCTTTACCTGGGAACCTCCCATCTAACCATCATGCGACTTCGGTTTGATTTTCTCCAACTCAGACCCACCAATACAGGTTGTCTAGATGTTTTATGGATAGAAATTTTTTTTTTTATATAGGTAAACTATTTTAGTGGTCAATTATTAATAAGCAAATGCGAGTGAATTTTTTTTCTGCCACCATGTGGATAGAACTATCTGTACAGTAAATAATTGGGAATAAAATTAAGGAGCGTAGGACCAACCAAAGTAGCAGTAAGTTTTTATGTTTGTTGGCGCAAGAAAATGTAGAAATGGTGCTAGTGAGATAAGACAAGGAAAGCATAGTGAGGGCCCAGTGGGGAGGGTACAGTTAATGTAGGAGGTGACATAGAGGGATGGGAGGGTCGGGTGGAGAGGTTACATTGCGCCACCAAATCCTCCCTAATTTAATACCCATTTGGTATTGTATTCAATGTACCTTGCATCCTATCACTATAGATGTCTCAAGGTCATGGAGAGCTGCATTTAGCTCTCTCTCTCTCTCTCTCTCTCTTGAGAACGTCCCTCCAAAGATATAGTTTTAAATCTCTTCTTGAATATGAGTAATTCTTTAATATAAATAAAAAAGTATGAATAAGCCCAATTATTTTTCTCATATTTATTTTATTTTATTTTATTGCAGGTTTTGACCTTTGTTCGATCACTTAGTTTTATATTATTAATGTCACTATGTTTGATCATATATAGTTTTTTTTTTTTTTTTAATTTTGAAAGGTAGATTATATATAGTTGGTGCAGCTACATGTAACCATTTTGTTCGTCTTCAGGTATTGTGGATGGTGCATTTTCAATTTCGTGCCAAGTGGCATGAGTACACCAAGGCCGGCCTGTGAAGAAGTGTCTTGTATATTTGGACAATCTGGTCTAAGAAATATGTTGCTCACTCGTATCTCGATGAAAAGCATCTATGGTTCTATACATACATCCACATCAGCAATGTGTGAAACTATGTCAATTTCAAGGTTAATTCAGCATTTTCCTTGCAAAAAATGACGCCATCCATAACAGGTTATGCTTCCAAAGTTACCTTGCATAATTAAGTCTACTGAGTCTGTTAATGGATTGGGTCTGGTTCGGATTAGTGCTGATTTGGTATCAATCCTATAAGGATCAGATCAAAATAGAAACTGAACCGATAAACATTAGATTGGAGTCTTATCAGGTTGGGTTTTATAGGATCTAAACCAGATCCAATAATAATCAGATCAGATTTGGATTGGCCCAAAACCGATTTGATATACAAAATCTAAATAAATTTCATATATGCTAAAATATATATATATATATATATATATATATATATATATATATATATGTAATGAAAATTTATATACTTCCTCACATGGTATCGAGATATGGTTGATCCAGAACCTGTCCAACAAAATATTGGATCGGAACCTTATTGAAATCCAAATCTTCAATTTATTCCTCAAGTTATTGAATTGGAATTAATCAGATTCAGGTCTGATCCGATCCATTGACAGCTCTAATGCCTACATCATACCAAACATGACACAATGGACATGTCATCTTAGCATCATGCGACATGAACACAATCAAAGCTTGGGGCATGCGGGTAAGTTCAAAATTTGGAAAGCAAACCCATTTCAAAGGCATCTCAGCATTGTCGAGGGACAATACGTACGAGGAAAAGTATCCAACTGAGGTCTCTTACGGGTAGAAGCCAAAAATGTGTTGGTCTTGTCCAACGAGGCAACCACACATGTATAGGAGACACCAGAGTCCTGAAATATTATGTCAGTGCCAATAAGACTAACAAATTCACTGAGTGTATATTATCACATTGTATTACCATTAATACAAATAGGAGGAACCCAGGGATTATCGACATAGAACCATCTCTTTTAAAAGATGGCATTAATAATTTTTCTCAAACCAACAAGGAGATCGTAATGTTCTTGCAATATACGTATCAAAATCCATGACTCTTACCCACCAATACACGCATCAGTTAATTACCATAGATGAAGATGTTTAACCTCATGGGATATTAATTTGGACGACGGACGATATCCTGAAATATCAACCCTAAGAAGTCTATTGGTGTCATTCACTGTACTTAGTCTTCTATGGTGCTTGGCACCCATGAGGTACGGTTGCTTGTATCATAAGTTATGAATGTATTTACATCATCATCATCTCAACTTTAAATTTAACTCTCGAAAGAAACAAAGAAAAGGTTGAGTTCTTTCTAATTGTATGTAAATTACAAATGTCGAAGCTTGCTGTATTTAGGAAAGTGGTGTTGTACTTGAATCAACTTAGTAATTAAAGGGAATTCCCATGTTTCTCTATCCGATAGAGGGTGTGAGCTTGAGAGACATTACAGTTAGAACATGGTTTGGGCATATTCAATGAAGGACAATTTCAATCCCAGTTTGAATAAAAATTCAAAATCAAAATCCTAAAAGAGCGAGAGGAACATCCAAAAGAGCTTGTGTAATACCCTAAATACATATTTGGACAAAGTGGACCATTCGTACTCCGAATTTGAAAAAAAAAAAAAAAAGTAAAAAATTAATTTGGTTTTCTTTATTTAATTAAGTAATGGGGATGTTATGATTTAAAAGAAGAAAAGTATTAGTAAGGACAAAAAAAAAAAAAAGATAAATAAAAATAGTAGGGTTCAATGGATCTCACCCAATCAAAACCATAGATGTTATTGTGAGGGTAATTTTGGTCTCAATTAAAGCTTTATTATTTCTTTGATGGAGATAATAGGGAAGCCATAATCGTTCCAACCAAGGTGAGGTTTAAACCAAAATTTATTTTATAATAAATACTACATTTAATAATTATTAAACTTATGCAATATCGACTCAATCATTCAAAAGAGAGAATTGATTAGATCATTAGATCAATGTAATTAAATGAATAAGTTTTATAATTAAAAATACTATAGTTTGAAACTCTTTCTTTTATATCTAAAAGTAAGATTATGTCGTGTGACATACCATTAAAAAAACCTTATAGGCTAATCAATTTAAGAACTTAATAAGTTTCAAAAGAGAAAAAATAAAAGGATGTATTTATTTAACATCACAAACACATGGGAAAAAGCAGGTCTCTTGATCCTATTAAATATTTATTCTAATTTATCTCTACTATAAAACTCGGTGCTACATTTCTAATTTTATAAAAAAAATATGGGTCTTTTTTAAAAGAGAAAACCAAATGACAGAAAAAAAGGGAAAAGAAAAGAGATACTACTAAACTTAGATTCTTTCTTAATTTATATTTTGAAAATCAAGAAGGGGAGAAGTCAAGTTTAAGAGAGGAAAATGAGATCAATATCAAGACCTAGAGTGCAAGAGGTAAGTTTCATTCCTTGTTTGATTAAGGTTATTTTCAAAAAAAGAATCATATTATATTTTTCAAAAATTAAATGATATAATTTAGTTATTATATTATATACATTCTTTGACATCATCACCCAATTTTGATAATGCTTAAGGTATGAATTTTTCTTTATGAAATTGTAGTCATGTTAAAATATTATGATCATGTTTTCTGCACGTTTTCTCGTATTGCTAGGTAATACTCCTTATGTTTGTAACAAGACAATTAATTAAATTCAAGCACATCATTTTGTCGTAGATAGATCCTAAAATGAGGATAACTTATATGGGGGGCTTAGAACCCTCGAGGAAGATTCCAGAATGGGATATAATGACGGTGAAATTCCGTGGGTACAAACCCCTAAACAAAAACAAGATAATCTTAAATGGTGCATATTTGGTGTTGAACTTGTGTTTTCTTAATATTGTATATTGTGATAAATATGTAAATATTAAAATTACATCATATTTTTTATTAATGTATCTATTTTTATATAGTTGCATCACCCTTAATTGATGGGGGAATGTGAAGTTTACTAGGTCTCACAACTTAGTCGACTTATTATGTCATTTATTTTAGATTTGGTTTAATCATGGTGAGTAAAAATGGAATTGGATTGGAACACATGATATTTTAGTATAATCTTAATTGTATCATACAATGGGATTTGTAATAAAGTATGAATTCACAAATTTAATTGTTGAAAACATGAACATTCTAAATTATTTCTAGTATGGGGAAAAAAAAATTGTTCGGTAGAATTATAATAAATTTTCCTCACACCCTAAGTTTTGGATTGTGGGTTTTATTAAGGATTGAATCAGGGACGGAGCTTGTAAGGAGCTGGTGGGGGCAATTGCCCCCACATAACTTTGAGACACCCCTATATTTTCAACTAATTGTATGCCCCATTTGTCCCCACTCCCCCACCTCTCTCCCCATTTGCCCCCACACCCTCACCTCCCTCCAATTTTTGCCCCCACACAACTTTGAGACACCCCTATATTTTCAACTAATTACATGCCCCATCTCTCTGCCCATTTGCCCTTGCACCTTCACTTCCCTCCAATTTTTGCCCCCACATAACTTTGAGACACCCCTGTATTTTCAACTAATTGCATGCCCCATGTGTCCCCACTCCCTCACCTCTCTCCCCATTTGCCCCCACACCCTCACCTCCCTCCAATTTTTGCCCCCACACAACTTTGAGACACCCCTATATTTTCAACTAATTACATGCCCCATCTCTCTGCCCATTTGCCCTTGCACCTTCACTTCCCTCCAATTTTGGCCCCCACAAAACTTTAAGACACCCCTATATTTTCAACTAATCACATGTCGCATTTGTCCCCATTCCCTCACCTCTCTTCCCCGTTTGCCCTTACACCTTTGCCTCTCTCCAAATTTTGCCCCCATAGAATTTTGAGACACCCCTATATTTTCAACTAATTACATGCCCCATTTGTCCCCACTCCCTCACCTCTTCAATTTTTTGTTGATGACATTGTCTATTGACCAGGACTTCTCAAATATTAATTGGAAATTATCTAAATATCATTTTCTTCAACTTCTAACTAAAAACCTCTTAATTTCTCCCTAAAACCATTCATCTTCACTAAACAACTAACCATAGTTTATCCTCACTACAGGAAAATCCTGGCTCTGCCCCAGGATCAAATTGCGGATTCTAAAATTTAGGGCATGACAGCTTGAATGGAGACAATGAAAGTAAATGCGAACTCTCAAAGTAACAGAAGACTTGGCATTGGACGTAGTGGAATGGAAGAACGTGATCCATTTAGCGATTCCAAATCTTTGGGATAAGGTTTTGTTGTTGTCGTGCTAGAATCAATCAGATTGCATGGGTAGTTTTCCATATGATAGTTCATGTAATATGTAAACATAATTTACTGCTGTTCTTCTGTTTTATGCATGACCACTGTGTACAAACAAGGAGAATTTATTCCTAGCTACAAGATTGATACAAAGACCTTGATCATCGACCACATGAAACAGAAACGACAAGCATTGTTATAACAAGTACATACTTTTCTACCCCAACCTACATAACTTCAATCGAAGCGACCGATCTCATGGAATTTGCTCTAATCGAACCATTCTTCTCGAGAGAATACGTGATCAGCATCTTCACAACATGGCGGTATCTCCTTCTATAGGTTGGGAACTTTGAGATACTCCTCGTGATTCCCATTAGCCTGCCAATGTATCCATTGTCAGTTAATACAACATCCCGAACTTTCAAATATAGAGCTCACTATCAGAACTAAAAGGTAGAAAATCTGGTTGGCTGTCAAATATTCAAGAATGTTACTCTTATATCATTGTTTAGGACCAAAAACCCATACAAAAGGATCAATAATCTACTTAAATAATAAAAATGAATGAAGATTCAAAGGAAATACATACCTTCTACTGATGCCCTGAATCTGAGCAGCCCTGACAGCATCCTGAGGAACAGCACAGCCATTATTCCAAGCCTCCATGCGTTGTGTATTGCTACCAAAGAGGACAACTTTCTCTAAGAACTTCGCTTCACTCTCTTCCATATTTATCACCCTTATCTGTTCTTTTAAAACCATTATAGGATAGAAGAACCAATCCACCAACCGGTCGTGGGGTCGATTCATTTGGTTAACTTCAACACCATCAAGCAACAACAACCCACCCGATCCAGCCTTGATGGAGTGGAGAAGATTCTGCAAGCATGAATAAGAAGGAAGTCCTACACCAACAATAGTTGCTTCATTGCTGCTCTTTGCCCTTGACCACTCAATGAGGTCTGCCAGTAATATCACATTTGCATCAAGCATTTCTTTGCCCATCATTTCACAAGATTTCATAAGGCTTTCCCATATCTGTCGCATTTTGAGTTAAACAAAAACATACTTATTAATTTATCTAAAGCAGAATACATTATCACAAATAACAAAACAGAGGAAGAAAAATCAGGAAAAAATAATAAATGAGAAAACAATCATCATGGCCATGTTCAAAAACTGCATATATATATATAGGGGGGAATGCTAACATCCAATATTTCATGGGGACGTTAGCACTTTTTTTTCAATAATAACCCTTCTTGTTTTGTCTTTTAGTGAAAAAGATAAGGGTGTATTGATCTTTTACACAATAAATGTTCGTTTACATAATAAATGTTATGAGCATTTAAGTATTTTGAATTAAATATATATATATTTTTTTTGTAGTGAATACTTTGGCAATCAATGCCAACATAATAAATGCATTTATTAATGGCATAATAAAGTATTTTGAATTAAATATATTTTTTTTTTTTGTAGTGAATACTTTGGCAATCAATGCCAACATAATAAATGCATTTATTAATGGCATAATAATATATTTATTGTGTAAAAGACAAAACGAGGAGGGGTATTGTTGGAAAAAATAAGTGTTGGACAATGCTAACGTCCCCATGACGTCTTGGCATTAGCATTCCCCTATATATATTCTTTGCATTTAATCTTTGACATGTCACCATTGTTTGGTGCCTCTCTTGAAAAATCTACTATGCTGTTTGAAGAAGGCTGTCTATGGACTCCAAGGTGCATGTTTTGCGAGAATCAATATGTGCGTGGAGCAAGATACCAAAATGTTTGAGTTTTAATTTGATTTACTGAAATATTAAGAAACAAATAGTGAGGCTTGGTCAAGTTTTGAGGTTGAATGCAGGACAGTTAACACAACTGCAAGTGGGTATACTGTGTAGCACATAAGAGCACCAATGGCCTGTTATAATTAAGTGTTCTTGTTATTTTTCCATCCCAGTTTTACAAAACAAGACACATATGTGAACTGCATTTCTTTAATGTGAAGATCACGCTAGATTTTTGGATGGCGCATTCTGGGTCTCACACAATGTGGATAAAAAGACACATGTAAGCATAATCTGGTCACTGAAACGCCATGTGGATGGCCATAGGAACTCATAATGTCAAGACATATGGCACACTGAAGAAGGTACAAGACATTATAATCCTAACATTACATGCATGGCAAGTCATATTTTTGACATAAGTAAACACGATATTACACCACGTTGTTCACATGACACACCATGAAAGGATGCCATGCAGGCTGACCTCTCATATCGTGGACCTTGTCCAGTTATTAACTCATGTGGGCATGCATGAGCGATGCATGGAGCAAGACAATAGGTAAGATTTGGTGGTTTGGGGAGGAGACCTGCTTTGTGTATCTTGATTTGCTGTGGGATCTGTTATATTACCATTTACCAGTAACGATGCCCCATGTGAGGTATCTTATGGAGAAGGAACCAATGATACGCAGACTTGAGTGATTAGCGTCAGCAATAACAATGGTAGTCATAAAAAGCTGACATTAGCATCTTTTCACACCCCACACATTATAGATAGGACAACGTCCTAGAGACGACAACAAGATTTGAAAAAGGAATCGATCATGATTTGAAACCGGTTCTTTTCATGACCCCTCTTAACTGAAACAGGAGATCAAATGCCTGAAATACAAGGCAAATTGACCATCACACACACATTTCCTTGAACTACAGCTCTCCCCTTTAGTTCCTTGAACTACCACAATTTCTTCATCATTCAACATTCGTCACACCAAAGAAGAATTAGTGGTAACCCATCTATATTCCCTTTCTATGGCTATAAACCCATTAATCATGAAGAGAATAAAAGTGTTCTCCAAACATGTGGGATAGCTTGTAATAAAAAAGTATGGGATGGAAAAAATAGAAAGAAAATATGCACGAGACTGATAATATAAAACCACACCTGCACCATTTTCACTTCCTGTATTGCCTCCCTAATAGATCTCGAATGCACTAAGCTTGGCATAAGCAATGCAGGTGCATTCGTAGGAACAACACTGGACTGGCTGCCCGTAACATGACTTCCTCCAACAGAGAACTCTGTCAAGTCAGAGGGCCCTTTCTTTCTGTACTGGGGCCTGGCTGTGAGCAATGGAATGGGTATTGTTAAACAAAGAGCTCTAATAGTACTTAATAGACTCAAATTAACCAATTCAAGAATGGAGAAAGGAAAGAATGATTACTTTGGAAATATAGATCCTTCTCTTAGATAAAGCCAGTCATTTGTGTACTCATCGAACTCCGCGACCATGGCAACCAAGTAAGCTGTACCTCTCCGAAAAGATCTTTCCTGCAGAACATAGACTAAAAGGTAAGTTTAAGTGTAGAAAGACCAAGTATACGAGAGATATGAAATAATTAAGGTAAAATGGACCTGATATACTATAACTGATCCATATAGCCCGACAAAGAAGCTTGAGAAAATTGCCAATGAGATGCTTCCGACGACGACAAGTGGCCACAGAAGGATTGTCAAACCAGCGAATGGGATACAAGCTGTTTCAAGGAATGGACCTTCTCGGCTTACTAGATCATGTAGTAATCTGTACCATCCCATGAAAAGAAGGTATGGACTCTTTACTATGGCTATAGAAGTGTAAAGAGGGATCTCTATAATTAATCCCATCAGCCCCACAACAATACATGCAGGCACATGTATCAACCTGCATAGCAGTTAAAAAGTCATGGTATGAATAACTCTTTATTGCCTGTATCTCATATTTCTCTTCGTTCTACTGTGGTTCTTATATCACAAACAACAAGAATCCAATCGAAGAAATAAAAAAGCACACAAATTGTTGGGGGGAATGGGGGAGTCAAAAGAAGCCCAAAGCAAACTAGACTCAGTTTTAAGAATTCCCTCTTCTGCAAGCCAGTGAATTAACCTTCCTAGAAAAATGTGATTGAAAATACTGCAAACCCATAGCTTAAATCATACATATACTATGTATGGCCACGTACTTCCATTTCAAGGCTTTGTGATTCCAGTCTTGGATTACATTATTGATAAGAAAAGTTATTCCTTCTTATAGACGAGATTACAACTTTTGTGATAGAGGAGAAGAGTACGAGCCCAGTTAAATATTTGTGTGGGATCAAATTCTTAAGTTATTGCAAATTCTTAATAAATAACATCCATATAAAATAGGTAGCTTTTATTTTTATTTTTATGGGTACTTGAACCCATGACCTCAAAGTTGCTTTGCAAAGTGTCAAACCAACCTAGCTATGGGTCTAAGCCCAATAGGTTGCTTTTATCTATGGCCACATAATGTTCCATCATTGCTACTGCTATGTGAAGGTTATCCCGGGCAGAGCATTCTTCACTTGAGGTGCTCAAATTAGCAATATTCCATAAATGTGCTTATAATCATATATTTGGCAGAACATGGTGTATGCACAATAACCCTGTGTTATTATAAAATAATATTAATCATTAAGGTTCTCTTTTTTGGGGTCCATATTGTCCAGTAGACCCATTGAGAACCGGACCTGACTTCTTGAATCAGATGGGAGAGGGAATACTCATTATGTTTGGTTTGTCTTCATTCTGTTGAATCATACATATTCACAATTGAATTTTTTTTATAAAAAAATAATGGTTAAACATACTTGAGAGTTCTAGGTTCATTTGAATGAGACCCTTCACGTAGCTCCTTTAAGTATAGTGGGTATGAATGGTAGCAGATATCAGCAAAATCTTGAACTACAGTGCAGCTCCCTTTGATTGTTCCCCATGTCCCATCCTAACCATCCATCAAAGAAAAGTTAAGTAAATCTGAGTCTAGTATTATGAAATAGAATGAGAAAAAAAAAAAAAAAAAACACGAAAGGAATCTATACCACAATGCAATGCTTAAACTTTCTTAAATCACTATTCTCTCTAAAGGCCTCGAAAGCTGCTACCCAAGGCGTGAAGAAACCATAACCCACTCCTACAAGAACACTCCCGGCGATGCTGAGTCCAAGCCATATACCAAATAACCCAGGCATACCGAATAGGAATGCGATTTTGAGTGGTACATCTAATCGATTAGTCCTAAATAACAGAACCCATTTTTATCAATCAAGCAAGTAACAAAGAAAACTGTCTCAACCCAAACATTTGACTTGTTTAAACATAAGCAGATGAAAAATCATCTCAAGCCCCCCACCCCACACACACCAAAAGCAAAAAAACAAAAACAAAAACAAACACACACATACACACACACACAATAAAGCTCTTCATAGACAAATAAAGATAAGGAATTACTAACTTAATAAGGGTATAGACAGTCCAGGCAACATGAGCAGGGAAGAGCCCAAGAATCACCCCAACATTCCCAATTATTACTGTCAGACCAGCAATTGGACCAACCAATATACCTGCAACATGAGAAATCAATACAAATATTCAAGTCCCCATTTTCTAATTATCATGTAAGAGTAAACCCATCACGTTAAGACAAAACAGCTACCATTAAATTTCACCTTAAATACAAGAAAGCTAGAAGAAAAGTTCAAGATATATAAGGGGAAAAGAAGGAATAAAAAAAAAATTACAAGAACCCATCATCAAACTAACTTGGAAAAGTCAAGAAACCAGACAAAAACAAAATATCCATCATTAAATTCCTCAAGAACTTGCATTAAAACTAAAAGATAGAAACGTCCAAAGTGAAGAAGAAGTACCTTTGAGAGCACCAAGAAAGAAAGCAGAGCAGAAGGCAAAGAAAACATATAAGATCTTCAACAAACCTTCGATGGAATTAAACATGTCGATACAAAAATGATCAAAGTGAGAGAAAAAACCACCAGTTTAGATAGAAAAGCCAAGACATAACGGTCAAAATGACCAAGCATAACGTGAGCCACAAGAAGCCAACAAAAAGACTAAGGGGCCAGTTCATCAAATGCAAATGATATTTCCAGGCACGCTTTCCATATTTCCACGCTTAAATGAACAGGGACAAAGATATTGGTTTCAATAATCAGTGGCTATATAAGAAATATGACTGCTATTTATCACCTCTCGATTAATAACAAGAAATGGTGAGATCTGTCTCCTTCTCTTATGGGGTTTGTTGTATTATTTTATTTTATTTTATTTTATTTTTGTTGCAAAAGCCATCAAAAGTAGGCCCCACTACCCACGTTACCGGGCCCACCAACAGCGATACTCAAATATGATGGAGGTCAAAGAGAAATGATCCAGTGTTAAACGATCATATTGCATGTTGTACTTGTATTTGATGATCTTAATTTTCCCTTTAATGTAGCTTTTGTAGTTATGGCCCACCTCATAAACAATATATATGTAAGAAAACATAGGATGATTGATGTGCATGTGCATGAGGATTCTTACACACAGTTTTCTTGTAGCCCGAACAACACTGAATCATGTACACTTTACACGAAAACCTAGACAAAAGTCAACGTGGCCCTCCACAGTTTGAAATATGTTTTGTCTAAACTGTGGAGGTTCACAAAAGTATGTGGGAGGCTTGGGCTGTGAAATAAGCCCAATGGCCCATCTATAAAAATCAGGATTTTAAAACCTTAATTTGGGGATGAGTTCATTATTTTTTAGCCCATTAAATTTGGGACGAATATGAGTTTAAAATTGTATTTGGTGGTTTCGTTCTTATAGGTTCATAACAATTTTCATAATCAAAATATATTTCAATGCAAAGCCTACGTCATTTTTCAAAGTCCTTGGGGTTAGACCATTTTAACCCCAAAAATACTCCTGAAACTCTATAAAAGGGGTCATCACATTTGAGAAAATCTCATGCTCTAAGCTTCGTTTCTCTACCCCAAATTCTACCAAAATCTCTATTCAAAGTAACACTTTCATTTTCACTATCTTCTCTTCTCTTACATAATCTCTATATCTCAAAGAACCTCACTCAAGACCAAAGACTCAAGACTCAAGAAAGAAGACAAGCATTCAAGGTCAATGTGTGTTTAGGATAGTTTACTTTCAAGTTTTGCATCCCCCTATCCCTTTTCTTACCTTCTCAACTCTTTTTTTTCCTAGAAAAACCCTAAAATGTAATGGAATAACCTTCTCCCACACTGGGTAGATTGGGCTCAACCCTCACGCAAGACGTGTGAGGAGGCTCAATTGAGAAGGTGAGAGTTGAAGCCTTACGTGCCCATGGCAAGATGTTGCATGTGAGATGCTCATAATCCCTTGGGGGATGGCACCATGTGTGTTCCCCTGACCATCTTTGTTGAGCCCACCATTCTTTATTTATTCTCGAGCTCGCCACTTTTATTTATTGTTGAGCTCGACGTGTTTTATTGTTGAATTCGACACTTGAGATAAAGACTGGCCTATAGATGATTTCAAACCAAAAGAACTATCCTTGATTGAATTTCATCCAAAAATAAAGAAAAAAAATCCTAATTTTTTACGTCTTCAAAAAACTTGAAAATAGTTTCTTTTTTCCTTCTTAAATCTCTATTAATAAAATCTCTGAAACTCTATTGGAATGTCGAAAATCCAAGTTTTTAGACGAAAACAGTTAGGGCATTCAATTGTGAGAAATGTGGTGAATGAGGTTAAAAGACAGATTAAAAAAGAAAGTTTTACTAAACCGACTATTAAGAAAAGTCCTAAAACTTCGGGACTGATTAGAAAAAAATCCCTCCGTCATAGTCCTTTAAGTAATTTTCCCTTGATTTAAGGGTTAGAAATCATCAATTGATACTATTGCCACACCGAATGTTTCTAATGACACACCAATTCCACAAAGTTGTGGCAATAGCAACTCTCATCATCAATTTTCCCCACTTTTGGTGTCTGAAGTCCCAAGTGTAGAAGACCCTTCTTCCAGTACTCTCCCCTCAAAAGATTAGAGAACCCATCCACATTTTTATAATTTTAAATTTAAATTAGGTTGTCAAATCATAAATTTTGAAATTGAATCGCAGTTTTCGAGGAGTAAGTCATTCTTAAGGCGAGGTGACTGGTGAGTGGAGGATTTTAAAATTTCGAAGTTTAACGTTAAACCTCCCCTCCCTCTGTTCGTGTGCAAATGGTACTACTAGCCTGAAACAAATTTTTTTTTTTTTTTTCAAAAAAGAAAGACTTTTAAAGAGCTGTGTAGTCTGTCATTAATGGCACCATCACCAATGGAGGAGGAAGACTGGATGACTCTGTCCCAATTCTCTCAAGCTAAACATAGCTACACTCCCACTACCCAGTCACCCAAGGTCTCTCTCTCTCTCTCTCTCTCTCTAGTTATGTTCTTTCACTTGTTTGTCTTAACTTTTAATCTAGATTTTCTACAACATTTGCTATTTTTTCTTTAATTACAGAAGACACCTCCGTATTTTTGAAATCGCATTGCAAAGTCTGTTAGCTGGCCATTGCTAGAGAAGAAAAGTGGGCCAGTGAAACAGAAATGAAAATGTCCCTTAAAAATTAAAAGACCAAATCCTACTATTTTTATTTGTTTGCCATTTTATATCTCATTGGGGTTTTCTTATAATCGCTCAAATGCACACCATTTATAGTTTTGTTATTCGCAAGCTTACTAAGCATCCATCTCAACATCCTCATCTCTGTTACACTTATTCTACAATCATGTTTCTTGACTACCTAACATTCAACTTAATAACCATAAGTCGTCTTATCGATGTTTGGTAAAATTTTCGTTTTATTTTGATTGCCATGCATCACTTCAATAATACTTAAAATGTATGTCTCCATTTTTAATCACTGAAACTAATTCTCTAAGTCACTTCTCTCTCCATACTAATTGATAATCAAACCTACAAAATTATTTGCGGCATAATGTACTTCTCCGTAGTTGGATGGGTGTTAATATACATTCTAGACTTTAAATTAACATAAAAAATCCTTTGAACAGGTAATTGCCGATCACGCCAAGGGTTCTACAAGGTCAGTAACATGCATCTTAACCACATGTTGTTTGATTTTTTTTTTTTTTTTTCCAACATTGTGTTGGCACATTATCAATTGCATTATTTTACAATAATATCGTCTCTAAAATTCACCTGAAGCTGCAAGCGAAAAAGACCATCGATGGACACCCATGAAGCTAAATCATTAGCTATAAAACAAGCTGAAGAAGCTCAATCCAATCTAGATCCCAAGTGCCCTAGCTTTGTGAAATCTATGCTCCGTTCACATGTTACTGGTGGATTCTGGCTGGTAAGTGCGACGAGAATTTATGAAAAATATATAACTATGATGGAATTATAAAGATATTTAAATCAAGTTGCTTTTTGTTAACAGGGGCTTCCTGCACAATTCTGCGAGCAGAACCTACCGAAACATGACATTATGATTACTCTGGTAAATGAGAATGGAGAAGAGTACCTGACAAAATACCTAAGCGAAAAGAAAGGATTGAGTGCTGGATGGCGAGGGTTCTCCATTGCACACAAATTAGTCGAGGGAGATGCATTGGTATTCCATTTGCTCAAAGTTACTAAATTCAAGGTAACGGTTTGGTCTACTAATTCTTATCCTGAAATGTTTTTATTGCACATGCTTCCTAAATGGAATAACCAGTTATAATGTCGAAAGACAATTGTTTCAATGTGATTATAAACTGTTTGAAATGAAATATCCATAATAGGAGATTTCCTCTGTGGGTTCTAATGTTCTACCAATGTGGGTATCCAGCAATCATGTTCCCCTGGCACGCGTACAAGTGTGTGGCCGATCTTAGATTTCATCTACTTATGACTGGTTCTTTATTCTCATCATAAGATGCTGTTTATAGGTGTACATAATAAGGGCATATGGCTCGGCTGAAATTGATGGGGCTCTTGTCCTTCTAAATTTGGATGCTATTGTAAAAGGAATCAAACCAGGTACTATGCTTAGCCTCTGAATAATTTAAATGATGATATTCTTATAGTGTCTTCACAAGTTTTCTTCAATGTTAAGTTGAAAAAGATGATGCAGGTAAGGGTATCAAGAGCAAGACTAATAAAAAATCTGCAAAGAAGCGTTCAATTTCTGTTCCATTGGTTGTTCTTAATGGGAGTAGTCGAACTACGAGCCACCCAACATCCGGTTCCAATCACGGGTCACCAACAGACCAGTTTAAAAATGACAGTGAAGAGGTCGACTCAGAGGTTTTGGAAGGTATTAGATTTTCGGGATCCATTGTCGAGTTTAAAGAGGTGAAAAATCTAGACAGTTTCACCATTATAGTGAATGGTTTAGTCATAGATTCTGAAATCTCTGAATACGTGTGGACAAAATACTATGAGCTTTGCTGCAGTCAGAAGGCTTTCCTTCATGCCAATCTTCTTGAAGGCCTCAACTGTAAGTTAGTTGCAGGAATCATTTCCGAAACTGTCAACATTGCTGATGCCATTAGAGCCAGCAGACTTAACACTTCTCAGGTTGAGCTGGAAATATGGGAAAAGAGTTTGAGAGCATTTGAGCAGCTAGGTATGAATGTTGGCTTCTTACAGTGTCAGCTGCAAGAACTTGTTAGCCTCGCCCTTGAATCAAAAGAAGCTAGGGACTCAAGAAGGTACCGAGAAGCTATACTTGCACGAGCTCATGCAGAAGAGGAGATAAATACTGTCAAATTGAAGCTTATGGAATTAGAAGAGACCTCCAAAGGATTCGACCAAGAGATTGAATCTCTGATTGGTAGAGGCAGAGAGCCATCAGCTAAGGATATGTGATTTACATTTTGCTATTTTTTCCCCTTTTTGGCCAACGTCCACTGAACGTCAAGGTGTTGCATGGGGGGCTCTAATGGTCTGTGAAGTGTAGGAGGAATGAATATAAATTTACCAGGTCTTCAACATTTTGTCAATATCTTTTGTAATTCCTTGAAAATGTTCATGTTTTTGTGCAATTTGTATCAATGGGCTTACTTGTAAATTTCAGTACTCTTTTGAGGATGCTACCAATTAAAATATAATAATACCCCTTTCCAAGAATACCCTTCCAACGTTATGCCTTTCCTCTTCTACCCTTTTCCTGCGATCTTTGCCAAAATGGTCCCAAAAAAAAAAAAATCAAGGGTTTTGCTAAAGGCAATAACCCTATGCAGACAAGGGTTTATCTTTGTAATATTGTCTTACGCAAAATGTTTTATTCCGGATCCTGTTATTTTATGATATTATCCATGGGTCCTACCACCATTAACCGGAAGTAAGTTTACCACCTCTTTCAGCTATCAAGCTAGAAACTTTTGCTCAGACAATTAAGTTTCATGTATGAAGTAATTCACATTACCTGTTAGTACAGACGGAGTAAACCTTGAAGCAACCAGTTTCGAAAAAATTTATTACTTGACATGGTTTTGGAAAAGAAATCACACTTCCAACCTCAACCTACAATGATTTTGCAAGACTCTGCAATTCCACTGCATCAAATTACTAGAATACAGTTCCTTGAATTTATTATTTTGTTATCAAAAACCAGGTGAGAACAGAATGGTCCGTGATGAATTTATAGTTTGGCCACTTGTTGACTGAAGGTTGGATCGATGCAAACAACCACCTGGAAGGTTTTTTATCGACATGCGCGGAAAAAAAAAAAAAGAAACTGTTTAGGAGCAAGCAGTGCTGCAAATAACTCATGTTGCAAGAGAATAAGTTGATGAATAAACAAATGGGGCACATGTTTTGCTTGAAATGAGCATACCTTGCCAATACTTCTACCAGAATGAAGATACTCAACAGCATCTGCAACAGATCCAAGACCCAAGAATTTCTTTGAGTCCACAGCAACCTGTTATGAACAAAGTGGGTCGTACTGAGGTATTTTGATCAGGAAAAAAAAATATCATGGCAAGGCTTCTGTAAGGCAAAATGACATGTCCTCTACCAACTATTTTAGAATCATCATCCACTCCTCATTCAAACTATTGGGGGCCAGCAACATGACTTCAGTGTCTAGCTCTATCTAGAACCATCAAACTGAGATGATCTACCTCATTAAGTTCATTTCAATTTCGGCCTTCCTCTCACCCTATTGGTACAATCAAACTGCACTAAAGCTCTCTTCAGTGGTGCTGTGTTGGTCTTTGTTGGACATAATATTTGCATTAGATAAAAGAGAGAGAACATCTCTATGGTATTTATGCTGGATTTTCCATGTCAAAGTTAATTTCCATGTATGAAGGACAAACACACATATAAGTGAGAAATGCATATTCCCACAAGTTAGTATGATTTGAAAAAAATTACCTCAAGATTTCCAGAAGAAAAGAGATGAAAAAGCTTATCCAAATGTTGTTGCCACAAGTGACTGTACTGGACCAGGAAAAAACCAGCCTGAAGACAATAATGGACTGTCAGTATAGAGAATAAATTTTACACTGGATGTTTTAAACCCAAAATCACTTCAACTCATTGCATTGAATTAAAAAGGAAAACTATTTAATGCAATGTGATGTTGTGTTTACTATAAGAACTAACGAATGCTCTGCAAAAAACTAATGAAAGCATGCACAAAACATGTGCAGGATCTGGTAAGACATTAGCAATATAATTTAACTTGGTTTAATTATTACAATAGAACTTGGTCAGACATATAGAATTTTAAATCACCTCAGCTTTTCGATCAAGTATAGAATATACAGTCTGGCAACAGACGAGATAACCGACAGGGAAAAATGGGTAGATCAAATCATGGGAGGTTGCAAGGTCACGTTTTTTTTTTTTTTTTTGCAAGGTTTTAGTGAACCATAAGGATGATGTTCCTTTGAGTTATATTTGATTCTTAGATCATTCATCCTTGCAAAAACTATTGTTTGCAGTACCGAAGTATGAGTTCTCTGCCTAAGAAACTCTTTCTAAAAGCTCCTCAAATTACAATCCCTCCCAATTCTAGGTAGAGGTCTTCTTCTCGCCATCTATTTTTTCAAGGACAAGTTGCTACTTTAAGCAAGGTATTAAATTTCCCTAATTTTCCAAAAAGTAGGTGAAATATATCCCTTTCCCCCGAGTATTGACATCGAGCATGCATTTTTTTTTTTTTTTTTTTTGCAAATCTTTTGTCAAAATCACTATTTGTTTCATATGAACATGCATTTTCATATATGATTACAAAATTTTTATTGTTGCAAATCTTTATCGAAATCACTATTCGATCCATCTGAACACGTATTTTCATTTATGATTACATAATTTTTATTGTTGTAAATCATTTGTCGAAATCACTACTCACTCCATATGAACATGTATTTTCACCGAGATTTTAAAATTGCATTATTTCCTTGAATTATGCCCAAAGTTTTCAAAATTCATGAACATCAAACTTCTCAACCCTATAAAACTCACCCAAACCACTATTGCTTCTTCATACATTGATTCCCAGATGCATTTATAGTATAAAAAAAACATATAATAATAGTTCTATATTTTAATTACTTGAAAGATCAAGAAAATATTAATTATAATAGTAAAAAACAAATGTAAACTTAATTGTAAATAGTCTTACATTGCATAATATGTTTGAATGAAGGGAAATTGCAATGCACATAAGCTCCAAAAATGCAAGATTGGAGAATGGTGTGATTAGAAAGAAGCTTCAGCTTAAGAGGTAGATGGCAGCTCATTAAGTGTCAGATAACAAGGAAAACATAGGTCTACGTAGTTACAGCCTTACAGGAAATCAGTATTTTGGTTTTACATTAGCTAAAATAACATCATGATCATTCTCATGAATAATTACTATTACTCTTATTTTAGGCTATTAGACCTTAGAAACTTGAGCCAGCATGTAATAGAATGCCATGGTCTTCATTTCCTTGCTCTATTTATTTGATTATTATAGTTTTATGGCTTATGAAGATTTCAGTGGTTGTTGCATCATTTCTTAAACTTTTTTTTTATAGGTATAGGGTTAGTGGTCAGCATATGAAGTTGGGTTCAAGGGGGTTTGAGCCTAGGACGTGGGAACACTCCACACACCTTAGACATTCATTGGAAAATTTCCCTGAGGCCAGATTATTTCCACCATTTCCCTGAAAAATATTCTTTCTACATTGAGTTGAAAATTTTCCCTTTCCCGGGAGGTCTCCATATACCTCAACTTCAGAATTTAATACCTTGCCTATGAAAATGTAGTGCCATTCAATTGCAAAACTGAGAATTTTCAGGCCCCATATAGAAACTTAGAAAATTTTCCTAGAAAATAAAGTTTTCTCTAAAAAATTATTTCCTCACATACAAATTCTGCTATCTTGGTGAGTTGGAGAAAAAAAAAATTCTATATAATTCTCCACATTAAACAGCTATGACATTAGTAGAAAAAATTTCCAGGTGCAACCATACTTAACTTTCCAATAAAATTCTCTCCAGGACTTATCACTTCTCAGGATTATCTCAAGGAGTTACTGATGAAAAGATACAACTACAGAATTCAAAATCTTTTAAACCTATACAGATATTTCAAGGAAAGATCGGACCTAAAATGACATGCAAAAATATGTATGCTACATCTTGAAAAGCACAAATTAATTAGAATGGATAAATTCTGATATTTCTTTCAGTCCAATGGTCTACATACCACAGTTTGGCTTTTCGCTAGAATCTTTTCACACAGTCCAGTATAATTCGAAGGCTTCCATCCATGCTCTCCTTGATACTGAAACCAGACTTCACTGATTCAATAATAGAACAATATAACAGCTTCTAGAGTAATCACTATCAAGATTACACCATCAATCATTCTTCAAGTAAAATAGATTTTGAGGAATGCATGTTTACGTGCTTCCACAGAGAAAAGTGAATGAATCAGGAAAGGAAAATCATCACATATTTCACAATTTACAACTGCATGACACCTGCTCCAGCACAAAAACCTCCAAAGGCAATAACAATTTGGAAGACCACTTTGTTTTTTTTTTTTGAAAAAGTATAATATATTGAAAAGGAAGGAAAAACAATATACAAGGAGGCCGAGAAAGTCTCACAAATAGCTACAAAAAGAAAGCAAGAACATCAACAATTACATAAAGAATTCCATCTAAAGACAAAATCATCAAAAGAAGTCCCCTTGAATTGAATATTCTGCTTGGACCATAAGAACAATAAACCCAAGATCTCTAAGAAGCTGTTGTGATCACTCTTCATTTTGTCATTGAAAATCCTATTATTTCTCTCGGTCCACACCCCCCAAGCAATAGCCGAGGGAAGAATAGTCCAAAGAAATCTTTTTCTGGGAGAGAAATCATTATTGGCCCACCCTTCTACCAACGAGGAGAACTTACAAGGAAAGACCTACTGAATACGAAATAACCCAAGAAAATAAGACCAAATTTTATGAGAAAATGAGCAATGGATTAAAATATGGTCAACAGACTCTCCATCTTTCAAGCAAAGCGGACAACAATTAGGCGTAATCCAACCCCGAGTAATCAAGTTATCTAAAGTTAGAATTTTACCAAGACAAGCCAACCATACAAAAAAGGAAACTTTAGAAGGAATAGAGTTGGACCAAATACTGGTTCCCCTGAATGATTGTTCTGTGTGAGTATTGAGCCAATTATGGAAAGATCTAACAGAGAATCTCAAGTCCTTCGTTCTCGTCCATTCCCACCTGTCCTGATTACTCACAACGAGAAGTCGCGAATTCAAGAGCTCAAGGAAAGATGTCACCTCAGTTAGCTCCCAATCATTAAAATTTCTCCTAAACCCCAAATCCCAAGTAGAGCTGGAATCATTGCTAGTCAAACACTGTTGTATAGTTTCATTTTTTTTCCGAGAACAAGCGTACAAAGACGGAAATTGAGTCGCTAGAGGCGATGTGTCACCCCAAATATCCTCCCAGAATCTGATTTTGTCCCCCTTTCCTGCCTTGAACCTAATTCCTTTCTCAAACTCTTCTCTAACTTTTTGAATCCCCTTCCAAATACTACACCCATATGTGCCTTTGGCTACACTGCTATACCAACCTAGTCTCTCTTCCCCATATTTGGCCTTGATGATCCTCCTCCAAAGTCTACCATTTTCCTCCCCAAACCTCCAAAGCCACTTCCCTAACAGAGCTCTATTAGCTAGTCTAAGACCCCTAATCCCCAAACCTCCATTCTTCTTGGGCTTACAAATAACCTTCCACCTGACTAGGTGATACTTCCTTCTCCCATTCCTATCGTTCCATAAAAAATTCCTCATAATCTTTTCCAGTCTAAACTCGACAGACCTCGGAAGCGTGAACAAAGAGAGAAAGTAAACCGGAATACTCGTTAAGGTGCTTTTTATCAAAGTTACTCTCCCCCCTTTAGACAGATACTTAGCCTTCCAAGTACTCAATCTTTTCTCCAATTTCTCAATTACCCCGTCCCAAATTTTTATACTCTTGTATGGTGCTCCCAGTGGTAAGCCCAAGTAAGATGTGGGTAAAGTATCATGCCCACAACCCAAAGAGGCTGCCATCAAATGAATGTCACTCACATCTCCTACCCCAAAAAGCTTACTCTTATGCAGATTGATATGCAAACCTGAAATTGCCTCGTAACAACACAATAAAACCCGAAGCACCCTCACTTGGTCTCTGGAGTGATCCAAGAACACCAAAGTATCATCCGCAAATTGCAAGTGTGAAATCAGAGGGCCGTCATACACCCTAAACCCCAAAAGTCTCCCTAATTCGACAGCTCTTCTAAACAATCTACCCAGAGCTTCGGCTACGATAAGGAATAAGAAGGGGGATAGTGGATCCCCTTGCCTCAACCCTCTTGACCCCCTAAAATATCTAGCCGGACTACCACTAACGAGCACCGAGTAAGAAACCGTTGTGACGCATTTCATAATCCACCTAATCCACTTCGCCCCAAATCCCATTCTCCCCATCATATACTCCAAGAAGTCCCAACTCACATGATCATAAGCCTTTTGAAGGTCAATTTTCCCTATCATCCCATCTTTCTTATCCTTAATTCTTGAGTCAAGATATTCATTGGCCATTAAAACTCCATCAAGGATTTGTCTACCCCTAAGGAAAGCCCCTTGTTCATCTTCAATCAATTTGGGGAGAATAACTTTCAATCTCGAGGCTAGCACTTTTGAGATAATTTTGTAAACCGAGCCCACCAAGCTAATTGGTCTGAATTCGCTTAATTTGTCCGCCCCAACTCTCTTGGGAATCAAAGCCACAAAGGTGCTGTTGAGACTATAATCCAGACAGTTTTTTTCCTGCAATTCTTTGATGACTTTCATGAAATCTGTCGAAACAATTTCCCAGCAATGTTTGAAGAAAGCCATTGTAAATCCGTCTGGCCCCGGAGCCTTATCCCCGCTCATAGAGAAAAGAACCAATCTAACTTCCTCCTCCCCAATTTGTCTTTCCAACCACTCCCTATCTTCCTGATCTAACATATTAAACTCTAGATTCTCCGGCCGGGGTCTTAAAGGTTCTTTCTCTTTATACAGATCTTTATAGTATTCTATCACCCCTTCTCTAATCTCATCTTCTCCTGCCACCATGATATCCTTGATGAAAAGTTTATCTAGTTGGTTACTTCTTCTATGAAAATTAGCTATTTTGTGGAAGAATTTTGTGTTATTATCCCCTTCTTTCAACCACTTGATCCTTGACTTTAGTTTCCAACTAATTTCCTCCATAAGCGCCGTTCTTTGATAGTCCAATTTCATTTTCATTCTTCTACTTCTTTCTTCCTCCTGCAACATCCCTTCTTCTTCTTTATTGTCCAAAACCTCAATTAAAGTCATGATCTCCTTTTTTTTCACATCTAATCTTCCTAGGACCTCTTTATTCCAAACCTTCAGTTTCTCCTTCAAGAACCTAAGTTTATTCTTAAACACATTTCCCGGATTTCCTGTAGCGGGGCATTCAGTCCACCAAGTCTTAACAAGGTCTTTGAAGTTGGGATGAACTAACCACATATTCTCAAATCTGAACGGGAGAGGATGTTTTCTAAGATATCCTGCTTCTAGGAAGATAGGGGTATGATCAGACACTGGACTAGGACTGGCTGAATGTACAACATTATGGAACACTTCCTCCCACTCATTATCTATCAAAAACCTATCCAATCTGGACATCCTTGTGTTACTTTGATTGTTGGACCAAGTGAAACGTCTGCCCAGGAGAGGAAAGTCCATCAGGCAATGTCTATTAATAAAGTCATTGAACTCCCTCATGCCCTTAGAGATAGCCGAACCCCTATTTTTCTCATAGGTAAACCTTGTAATATTGAAGTCCCCTCCCAACACCCGAGGTTTATCCCAATAACCCGCTAAATCTTCAAGTTCCTCCCAGAATTGGACTCTCTCTGTTAATGGTTGGACCGTAGATCCCGGAAAACACCCATTGGAATTCCTCATCCATTTTCTTGCATAGAATAGAAATTGAGAAGGCTCCTACTAAACTATCTGTCACTTGGATCCAATCTTTGTTCCACATCATCAAAATCCCCCCAGCCGAGCCTATAGCAGGGAGATCTATCCAGCCAATATTTCTCCCCCAAATTTCCTTAATCAACTTGTCATCACACTTTGCTAATTTAGATTCCTGCAACGTAACAATAATGGGGTTCTTACTTCTAATAAAAATTTTCACGGCTGCCCTTTTTCTCCTATCCCCCAACCCTCTCACATTCCAGGATAAAATTCTTATCGACATTGGAAACCAACCGAAGGCCCACCGACGCAACTGACCACCTACCTCTTATCCTCCCTAACCCATTCCTTATTCTCACGTGGTCCTAAAAAACTCCTAGTCATCTCTAGGGGTGCAACAACTACCAACTCGTTGTTCAATCCATCTCTGTAACTCCGAATTTCCTGATCATTCTCAGCTAAAACTTGCTCGTTCTTGTCCTCGATGCCAGACACTTTGCTGATTTGTCTAAGTTCTTCCTCTAAAATAACTCTATCTCTCGAATCTCCAATAGCTACCCTCAATATCAAGGAAAGCTCGCTGTCTCCTACCTCTGAAACTAAACCAAACTCTTCTGCCAAATTTAGCGCTTCCCTAGCTAACCATTCCGTCGTTTCCAAACTCGTCCTTACTACCCCTTCCTCAACCATTTCCATTATAGGCTCATTCATGTCTCTGGCCTCCCAATTTCCATCTTTATAAGCCTCTGTTCGACAGTCAATTACCCCCTCCCCTGAGATCTGAGTGGGAATTAATGGTACAAGAGCTAACTGACCAACCTCTTTTCTGTTCTCCCTTTTTCCTTCCTCCTCACTGATGAGTACGCAGGAAAGACAGTAATCTGTGAGACCTTCAGACAATCGAGACCTGTTCAAAGAAATAGGGCCACACGAAACAAACACCGAAGCTACCAAGGAATAAAGTACAGATTCTAACACAGAAAAAAGATGGACAGCATTTGGGTTACCAAGAAACATGGAGAGTACCTGTTGGTAACAAGAGAGGCCAATAAAATTTCTAACCTTCAAAGCTCCCGGAATAAACCTCCCTTGACTACAGTTGCTAGGGAAAGCATCGGATTTAGGACTATCTGGGTGTCGCCACACGTCCACTCGAAATCTATCCCAAATTTTAGAAACCGCTACTAGGTGATGCTTGGACTCCTCCTCTCTCCTAAACTTCTGTCTAACAAGCTCTGATGACTTCCCACTGCCTAACTTCATTTCAGCGTTGATCTGTCTCTCGTCGACCTCCTGATGGCTATCCGTAACCTCCTCTTCTGATGTACCTGATGTTAATATCCCTGGTTGACACCCCTTCCTTTGTTTTGGACTAAACCTGCTACTCTCCATCGTTGCCACCCTTCGAGTTGAGCCATTGATGCTTTTCGTCTGACCTTTGAACCCCAATTTCCTTTTTCTTCTGAACTCTACAACGCCCTTACAGAACATATGAATAGTCGACTTACTTCCTTTTGGTATCTTTTTATAACTGGCAACTCTATTAGGCGATAAAAACCTATGAGAACACCCACGGGCCTGTGTTGTTTTCAGCCCAATTTTCTTATTTAATCTTACTGGGCCGAACCGAGCTCTAACAGACTGTTCTTTCAAGTTGGGCTTTACTACTAGGCCTGGTCCGTGATGCCTCGTATCGAGAACACCCACTGTACCATCACAGTCCAACCCCACCCAAGTCACAGATTGGGCTTATTTTCTGTTCTCTCCTTTAAGCCCACCAGTACCTCCACGGGCCCTTACACACCCTATCACTTCTGGCCTGTTCCACTCCACCACTTTCGGCCTGCTCCACTCAATTAGTTTATTCTTGCGCAGCCACCTGTTGAAGTCTAAGGTCTTAGCTGCCTTACCTAGTAATCTACTTATCCGATTGATGTTAAAAACCCATTGCTGTGGCTTCAGGCAATTAATGCTACTGATACGTGTCCTAATTTTAGCTCTCCTTTTGAATTTTCGCCAGAATGGTGTCTTGTTAAACACTCCTCTTCCTATCGGCTTTGATAGAACCAGGACCCCCTCACTAACTCCAGTCATCTTCTTCTCTAGATGACCCGAATCATCTTGATCCTGAACTCGAACCTCTTCTATCTGGTCTTCCTGTGTGCTTCCTATTAATGTAGTATTAATCTCTACTACATCTTCTTCCTTCGACTCCTTTATAGGTCCCAACCTTGCTGCTTCGTCCCCTATCACCTTGATCCCTACCATATAACGAAACCCATCCACCCAAAGATACAATCCCCGGGGCATCTTCCATGGAGAGCATCCAACCTTAATCCTCGCTCTATCCAGTTTAGCACAGCTGATGGTAAATTTATCCACCTCTAGGAGTCCTCCCAACTAGTCTCCTAACTTCCTGAAGGCCTGGTTTTTCCATAAATGGAAAGGTAACCCGATAACGCAGACCCAAGTCCCTCTTTCCTTCCATTCTGGTTTTAACGAGTAACAGTCTGCAAACCATGGACGTATAGTGAAAGTGTTATTCCTTACAAGGACTGTCCTCCTCGCATTAACCTTTAGAAATTCATTCATGCTATCCAACATCAACAACCGAATGGATGGTTCCCATTCTAACAGTTTTATCTTCGAGTGTTGAGAGATACTTGTTTTTACTTCCCTCAAGAAACCTTCCCAATCAGCCTCCCGAGAGTTTGAGTTGCAAATAAACGACCATCTCCACTTTCCGAACAAAATACCATTATTGAAGGCTTGCTTCTCCACTGGCTTGTTGGCTAGTGTGACCCCAGTATTGTGTCCTTGCTTGGCCCCCTCGCTGATATTTGCCACTTCCTCTGTTGCCGCTGGAATTGCCTTCGAAGTAGAAGTTCCTTTAACTATCTCGGTCCATGCATACTTCGTCCCTCCCTCATCTACCACTGCCTTCATCTTCTCATCCTGTTTAAACTCTGTTTTAAACGCTAAGCTGACTTCCCCCCATCCATTTCCTCCTCGACCTTCCGGGAACACTATCCCTCGAGAACGTAATCTCTCCGAGAACTGTTGCAGTTTCAGAAATCTTCCATAATAGTTTTGCTCTTCTTGAATCAGAAATATACGACCATCCTTAGAGTACTTGGCTCTGAAAATCTGCGATGATGTTCTTGCTGCATCCAGTTGCTTAGATACCCAAAGAGCTTCGTCCTCCCACAGCTGAAGCCTCGATTCAAATCTTCTACCCTTTTCCTTAACCTCTAGCCCTCTTCTCCGAAGAACCCTTACTCCTTTCAGTTCGAAGACCTTACGTTCCACCTGAATTGTTCTCGTCATTCTTCTACCACTTTGTTTTTGAAGCCAGATCCTCAAACAATTGACCTCAGTATGAGTTTCAACCAAACATAAAAGGTACCGATGCAGTTAATATAAATTAATGAACCCCTTTACATTCAGATGTCATAACACAGTTATAATGGTAGCATTAGTCTCTCCTTGTGATGTTTGTCATATAATGCATGTTTTTACAGTTTGTAATATATGTTATTTTCAAATTTGAATATAATGACCTGTGTGTGGGGTTTTGCCAATTATTGAGGATGACATTTTAAAGAACAGATCAAACTTTAAAATAACAAGCATTATAATGGCCACCAAAAAGTTTAACAGTTCTAATTTTAAAAAATTTTCAATTATTTTGTTGTTGAAGCTTTTCAATGTTTTGTAATATGAACAGTGATCCAACCATTATGAGGCATAATAGTCCTAATGGTAATGCCAGCCCACCATTATCCATAATAATGGACCCTTTTAAACCTTGGTTCAACTATGTAAACTTGCCTAAATCAAAAAAGAAAAGAACGATATAACTTGTTCTCTCTGCCAGGTATACCAACACGATATAAAATGCATCATAAGGTTGACACTGAAATGTCATGAAGCAAAACACCACAATGATCTTTCCAGGAAGGATCCAAGTTGTATTTCTAATTATTCTTAAAAGAGCTACTTGGACCTACAATTTTAACCGGTTCATTAATGTACATATTTTTAAATTCCTTACAGTCTTGATTATGTATGTTCGACATATTCAAGGATGCAGTCCTCAAGCTTGCACTGGAGTAAAATTATTTAGGTTCAATACTTCAACTTAAACAAGGAGAAATTGGTAGGGATGTGTGTAGAACTAGTGTGGGATGGATAAAGTGGAGGAGCACGATATTGGATTATTAATTGATCAATGTGTTCCAATCAAACTGAAAGGAAAATTTAACAAGACAGAAATAAGACTAGACATGCTTTATGGAGCTGAATGTTGCATTGTCAAGAACTATGTCAATAGAATATGCAGAGCAGCAAGGTTTGGCTCAACCAAAATATTTAAACACAAGAACACTCACATTCTGTTGGCTTGCCTCTTCTTCAGAGATGAGAATGTTGACATAAATGTGTGGTAAAACAAATAATAGAAAATCAGAAAAGAGTTATCTTGAGGAAATTTAGGAATAGCTCCAATAAATAAAAAACTAAGGGAGAGTCTTTTGTGATGGCTTGAGTATGTGCAAATAATAAGACCGTGGAGATGAAGCGCTAGTGTGTAAGTTGAGCACTCTAAGAAGACTAGAGGAAGACAAAAGTGAGATGGATGTGGTTGAAGAAGATAAAATGTAACATGCCTTGAATGAATAAATGCTTCAGGCTAAGGTTAAATAGCAAAAAAGGAGAAAGGTTGCTGAACTAGTAAAAGGATAAGATGCAGATAATGATGACGCCCTCAGCTTCCACATAAATAGAGGCAAAAAAAATCCCTTTTAATAATTTGTATTCCTGAACCTTTTTTCAGAAAAATTGTACTAGTTGAAAAATCTAGTTCAAAGGAAAAAATGACTGAAATGGTCTTTAATTTCTTCAGATATTTTATTGTACTTCTAGTTTCAGGCTTTCAGTAAGCAAAGTCGGATCATGTGAATTGCATATGAGGTCATTCTTTAAGAAATCCCAACAGAGCAAGCAGAAATGTAATGATCGTCATTGTAACCGACTATTTTAAATATACTAAAGAAACCTATAATATTTGATGCAGTGAACAAAAACCACCTGAGATATCATTCCAATCACAACGAGCCGTCCATAGACTGCCAGTGCATTGAAGCACAAATCAAACATGTCACCACCAACTGACTCATATACGATATCAACACCTTTGGGAAATTCCTTCTTCAGAACCTGGAGCAAGCGAATGCTAAAGTTATATAAAAACTAAAATGAACTGGAAATACTAACCACTATTAAGATGGAAGAGTTCCTAAAGAACAATAAAAAATAGAGATGATTCAATAGATCAGATCCCTCATAGTCCATTCATAACTTAGTTAAGAAGGTGGAAGTAGAAGCTTCCAGAATTACAATTACACCTCATCCCTCTACAATTACTTGTTTAGATTAGGTTTGAAAGAAAAAAATTAATAAAAAAAATATTTTTTTGGTCAAACTTGATACTTTGAACTCATAAAGAAGGCACTCCTTCATGCATAAGACAACACCATTATTGTGGTTATCTACATATGTTACATGAACATAGTTGGAGAAACTCCGCCAGTACATATGGAACATAGTAAGACATAAAAGAAATAGATCCTAGACATCCTAAATGGGGATTTTTATACAAGAACTTAAAAGAATTAACAACTGCATTGAGAGAAATTTCCAGTTCTGCTCCACTTGGTTTCAATGATGAATATCCTTAATGGCCAAATATAAGTGATACAATTTTCAATAATACTAGAGTTTGCCTGTGCCAGTAAAGGGGTAGGAGACGAAAGGCAATAAAATTGGAGAGGCATTATTGTAAAAGGAGGGTAGAAGAGGAAATAGAATTAAGTTTGAAGGGTATTCTTGTAAAGGTGAAGAAGAGAAAAGGCAATAAAATGGAGAATTGTCCTCAAGATTCATGGCAATCTTAAATATCAACCACTCTTTGTGGGGGACAACCGTTGGAAAGACAACTGTCCTGTTTTATAATATAGATATTCCGATCAAAGTACAAACATGGATGGGGTTAAGTCCATAGCTCATCCAGTGAACATTCTGCACTGCATAGATGAAATTGTGGAGAACAGCTTGCCAACTAGCCAATAGAAAATAACAAAGTTCAAAAATAGTAAGTGACTTAACAGCTTTGGTATCTTCAGCTTTATAATCTATAACACGATCAACGCCCAACGCTTTCAACAGTGCAGCCTTTTTCTCACCTCCACATGTTGCAACCACCTTATTTCCAGCTAGTTTTGCAAGCTATACATGCAGCAGGTTGGAATTAGTTACATTCTTTAATCAAAATACAAAGGGACTAAATATAACACTATACTTTGATTGATTCAGTAATAAATAGTTTTCTGTGTAACATATGAGTGAATATTGCAACGCAGACCACTATAAAGAAAAATTAGCCTTGTTCAAAAAATGAATCTGAAAAACACAGCCTACCCATTTCTTTCAAATCCATAATCTCCACACACACACACACAAAAATGTTAGCTAGCATTGATAATGCACATCTTTACCCAGGTTCTGTATTTGTAACATCTGCACCTATAAGAAGGTGGTGCTCCTAACAATGGTCTCTCTGGATTTGTTCAGTTTATGGCGACGCTTTCCTAGGCATCCTAAGAGCCCAAGGCGAACAAATGTGTGATCAGATTTGTCATGATTTACGAAAAAGAGAGAACAGGCCCCAGATTTCCCAGATTAGGGCAATGATGAAAAGAAAGCATGGTTATAAGAACAAATATGCCTCACAAAAGCTTTTTGATCCCTAAAAAACCTTTCCTATGACAATGCTTGTCAAGATTGAAGCCCGCATATATTAGAGACTGATAGCATGTACTGCACTGAGCAAAACATTTACTAGGGAAATTAAGCCTTTCTCTTTTCAGCAATTCTTATTTGCATTGACTAAGTCACTGGCACTTTTTCAGGGTCCAAGGGCACTAGAAGAGGCTATAGAGTACAGGCATATGGAAGAGTGAGGATCAGCACTTAGCAGTAGTTATTTTTTCCTGTATGGTTTTATCTGTACTACAATTTATTTCAGACCATCTGATTGTTTCAAGCAATACAAATTTGAACGTATCTTGTCATTTTTGTATGTTGTGCTCAGCATACCAAAAGCTTTTTAGGTAACTTTGGCTTCCGTTAACTGTTCTACACTAATCCTTAAGGGTTCTAGTGATCTCTCTCACCCCCATCTTCTGTTTCCTTTGTGCAATTTTCACTGTAGTAAATCTGATATTACTAATTACAAACAAAAGGCTGTTAAGGGTACTTTAAATTTTAGGTGTGCTATCAAAACATGCGATGAAAACATCATATTCATTGGGACAGTACATGGTCCAAACTGTTTAAATATGTTCTTTTAAATGGTTAAAAGTTAACTGTCAATGCCCCTGATATTAATTTGGTGAAATACGGATTTTTACCCTATTATCTTACCATTTTAAAAATAAATAAATAATAACACAATAGTAGAAAATTTTATTTGGTAAATATTTTGGAATGTGTACTGTCACGTGAATTTTGAGATCTCTCCTCCATGAGTGGGTAAATTTCTCTTACAAATCTATGATGGCGATGTGACCAACACCTTCCTCGTCTAATAAAATCTAATCAGACTTATGTTTTGTAGAATAAAGCATATTTTTATTGGTGCATGCATATTGCTATAATTGCTTCAATATGCAGAATAGTCAAAATCCTTTCAAAAAGTGCATTTCTGTTGAGGCATACATTAGATCTGGAAAAAGCTTTATAGAGATTATCTTGTTAAGGGACCACAACCATCTGCATAATTGCCTCTCATGCATACCTTTCTTGAGACCCCACATTAAAGTTGGAGTGTGAATAGAGTGTTCTAGATAACACAATTGCATAAAACTAAATAAATGTTCAGATCTTTGGAAATTTGAACAGAGCTGATGCCCAACTAATATGACTCTACCATACCTGGACCGCAAACTGTCCTGTCCCTCCTGCAGCAGCAGTAACTAGAACTACTTTCCCAGATTTCATCCCAGCTGCCTACAAGTTCCATAAATAAAGTTGCACTGTAAAAAATCCATGACATATGATGTATGCTTTTTATCCTTCATGAAATAGTAAATAATAGACAAAACGAGAGGAAGATGCAGAAAATCAGAAAATAATAGAATTGGCTTCAGATAAGCAATATTCGTGCAAGAACGACAGAAGGATGCTGCACCGAACAAAAGTTTAGGTAAATCATAACCAAATCCAATAAGATTTTCAAGCAACAAACCTCCTCTAAAGCTATTGAAGCTGTAAGTCCTGAAGTGAGCATGGCCACTACCTCCGGATCTGGTCTAGGCACAGAAAGAACATGTTTTGAAGGAACCTACACTTGAAAGCATCAGCTGAAGATGAATAAGCACAAGAATAAATAGTAAAAAAAAAAAAAAAACCTTGTAGAAGATTATGGAAGAATGTGTACCATTATGACTTATCAAAAAAATGAAAAATGTACCATCGTGAATTCAGCATAGCTTCCAAAAGTCATAATTGCAGCAGGAGTGCCAATTTTCAAGTCATTGACTGAATCTCCAACAGCAGCAATTAATCCTACAGCCTGCAATATGAGAGGATTAACATCTAGCAACAAATATGAACATCAGTAAAAAATATTTGGATAGAAAGAGAGAGGTTGGCCCAAACTGCTCAACTCTAGGTGAATAAAGATCAGGTCAAAACCAGAACATTGGTATAAGATAATATGATAACAATATAAGTATGTACAGTTATGTAGTTAGATAAGATAATAAAGTAGAAATATCAAAACAGAACATGTGATTTTGGCAGGGTAGGAGCTGTTTTGTGTAAACTGATGTATATGTTAGTTTGCCTGGTTATGTAGTTAGATAATCAGCTATGATCAGAATTATTTTTATTAGCTCTGGATGTCTAGGTTATTTTTGGTTATTCTAATTATATGGTGTGGATGAATGGTGAAAGTTCAGTTTTTTATAATTGTGGATATTTGAGGAAGGAAAAAAAACAGGTGATATTTACAGGTATGAGGTCATTAAGTATAAAAATACAGAGGAGACTGTCGGATTTTCTAATAATACTTACACTATTGAGGTCCACACCTCGGGATTTGGGAACCTGAGAAAATCTAAAGACTAATAAAAATGACTCAAACGCCCTCATATTCAACCTCTAGCCAAGAACTCTTGATTTTCTACCCAAAACCAGTCGTTTTCAAGTTCTTCAGCCTCTATAATAAGATATTTTTAAAATCGATTATTTTAAATATATTCAAATTCAATTATCTTCTAATTCCAAAACCAACACATTACATCCTAACCCTTTGAAACTCCGAAACTCAATCTCATCATAATATAGTAAAAAACAGTCCCCAACACATGGTCATATACATTTCAATGTCCACTTTGCACAACATCTGGTTCATCCCGACCTAGGAAACCTACAGATTTGTCTTCCTTCCACAAACATTATCTGGAAAGGTTATAACACCACTTTAAGCCTTGATGCAATCATCCTAACAAAAAATTTGTATCAAACCCACAAACAAACCTATATGTTTGTAATTCTTAAGAGATATAGTTCTTTCTTTCTTAGGAATTAGAGTTATAGAAGTGCAATTAGAGCAATGGTCATAACCTATTTCTCGAAAGCCCTCCATTATTTCTATGAAATTATCCTTAATAGTCTTCCAACATTTCTTGTAAGACCATCTGAGCTTGGAGCCCTATCACTACTTATCTCTCGAATAGCCACACAAAGTAATCGAACTTTTTTTTTTTTATTATAGATAAAAGGGAAATACGAAGAACAAAAAGGGAAGGTCGAGATGCCCAACCCAGAAAAGGAAACTAACTATCTAAAAGAGTAAAACACTTTCCCACCGAACTAGATAGTCCTAAAAAAAGACCTTTTTCTTTGAAGATCTTCTACCAAAAGAATAAAAATCCAAGAACCGAAATGAAGATCTCTTGGCTAGAAAGCATCTTTCCTTCGAAGGTTCTAGCATTTCTTCCCTTCCAAATTCCCCAAGTAATCGCGGAAGGAGTAAGACTCCAAATCAACCTTTTTGAAAGACAGAAACTCACCCCCAACTGAAACCATTCACCAAAGACCCCTTTTATTGAATTCGAAAGACAACAATCCACTCCAAACCAAGCAAAAAAAAAAAGAGCCCACACCTCCTTAGCCCCACCACAATGGACTAATAAATGATTTGCCAACTCGTCATCTGACATACATATACAACAGAAATTCGGGCCTAAAAACCCCTTTTTCTAAATTGATCAAGCTAAGAATCCTTTCTCGAATCGCTGTCCAAACGAAGAAATCCACCCTAGATGGCACTCTTGGCCCCCACACTGCTATATGGGGAAAAGTAGGATTCCTACTTTTGTTTATATCATTGTAAAACTCTCTATCTAAGAAGAGAGTTTTAGTCTAAGTATAGACTACACTAAACTTTACTTCTTCCAGACCCACTCCTCCTTTTTCAAGGTTCATCCATTATATGTTGAGAATAGGATTCACCTGCTCCCAGGTGTTACGTATTATTGTACCCTCTGATTAGCCTGTGAGCCTCTTATATTGGTATCAAGCGGGATATCCGTATAGAACACAGGCTCAATTCTTTCCACCCTTTGGATGAAGGGGGTGTTGAGTTAGGATTTGCCCGCTCCTGGGTGTTACATATACGCATTTTCGTACTCCTATTTAGCCCTGTACCCTGTTATATCCATTGTTTGCCCCCTTCCTAACAGGTTGACATTTCAGGACAGATGGTTGGTTAACGATATCATCAGCTTAACCTAATCCCAAATATCAGGGTGGCAACATGAATCTTATTTTTCCATTCGATCCTATCTTGAATCATATCTTTAGTCAAAGCATGAGTCTTAATGTCTTTTCTTACAACCTCTATAATTTTGTGGCCTTCCTTCCCCCACTTTTAGAGCCTTTGACTTGCACCTAAGCAATCTTCCTCATTGGGCTATTATTGGTTTTCTTTCTTGCATGCCAAAAACTCTTAAGAATTAACGAGTTCAATCAGTTCATAGTATTTTCATGTTAATCGAAATATTTGCACAAATACTTCAATTTCCTAAGAATAATTAGTGTATCACGATTTTTTCTAAGAAAATTTGTCTAATTTGTTCATTGAGGGAGATTCTTGATTAACGATATGCAACCCAGTACACATTTTTTAAACCTTGGGTGACTGACAAGGTTCAAAGTTCATGTTGTTCGAAAAAAATTGGTGGAAATGTTTAACTAAGACCGAAACGAAATATTGACCCCAAAACATTTGAATGTTTCGGATTGTCTTGGAGCATTTCGGTCGAGACTGTCTCAATTGCCTACAACAAAAAAATTGAGCTAGGTGGCTTAAAGAAAGATGTGCATCCAAAGAGTTTTGTGAGACAGGCACACCGAGTAAACCATGGGGAAATTGTTGGAAGAGAAAAAAATGGTCATGCTTTAATAAGTAATCAAAAACCATTTTAATAAAATTGGCATAGAAAAGATGAACTATGGTATTACAATTTCATAGTACCTCAAAACCAGCATCAAATGGAAGTCGTGAGGTTAGTTCTTTGTCACTGCCACCAAAATATCGGCCAGAGCTGAAATTAACCTGGCAGTCACATCTCATGTTAACCAAAGTGAAAAAGACTAGAAGTCCAAAGTTCTAACTATATCAAAAAATGATATTTATGTTAAAACTTTAGACGAAAAAAATCCATATTAATGTGCAACAGAAATGAAAAAAAAAGTTGAAAATAATAATTAAAAAAAAAAAAACTAGAGAACACTTAAAGGTAATAATAATAGAAAGAAGAATCAAGAACTTACATCGCTAGCATTTACGCCAGCATAAATGACTTTGATAAGGACATGATGTGGTTTGACAGGTAATCTTAATTGTGTATGCACAATTTTAGTTGCGCTTCGGAAATTGTGACTCAGAGTGTGAACAACACTAGATAACAAGAAACAAAAATTTTGTCAACAAACTAAACCAAACAATCTCTCAAACTAATGCACAATTGCCAAGAAACCAACTAACATTAAGAAGAATCTTGAATGAAATACCATGCAAAGCTTACTGATATCATCATCTGAGAGAACAATAAGAACACTAACAAATGCCAAGATGAATTTAAGCAGATAAATATAAGTAAACTTAATCTGATGTTTATTTCTCGACTGCAAACTACTCATATAGGGTGAAGTTTCTTCATCTATATTTTATCATTCTTGGATATTTCCCAAATATATGGTGGATGTTTTCAATTTTTGAGTGGATGGTTTGTTGGGAAGCAAGGGATCTAATAGCGCCGATCCATCCTTATCACAACATGCAATTGGAACAAAAAAAAAGAACCCCCAAAGGGGAGATCCTCCAACGAAGGCTGCTGCTCCTACAGTTTTGAACTCAAAGATCTTAAGGAGTTGATGGAGGGAGAAAAAACAAAGAAGCAAGCTCCAAGAAACCCAAAAAGCGAAGGAGAAAACCCAATCGATGGATCTTCTAGGACTCTGATACCAAGAAGAATTGTAGAAGAAGAACAATTAAGTCTCATAATGAGAGTTTGGCAGACATTTATAATAACTAATGAGTGAATAGACATAAATGCCCTTACATAGAAATAATAAAAAACTTAATAATAGAAAACTAGGAAACTACATTATTTCTAAGAACATATAGCATTTACTGATCCCATGATTCAGAATCAATATATTCGTCTTGTGATAGTAAATGAATCAAATGAGGGAGGAGATTACGAATATGGAATAGAACCACCAAAAGCGGATGAAAAAAGCAGCTCATGAAACAAGTAGTTGCAAAGCACCTGAATATAAAAGACACCTGGCATCTACTGAGAGTAGAACACTTTGCAGCACCCAGTCGCAATGAGTAGCCTTGAAAGCAACCACCAGCACAATGAAAATCGAGAGCACGACAATGATGGTGCATTGGTGCCAACCCCAACATTTATGCTATTGACTCGGTTGGAAGCCACAGATTTCTAACCAAAGAAGAGGTCCGTATCATGGTCCAGAAAAAAAAAAAACTGAAGATATGATGGATTCCCCAAAGGGGAAGAAAGAGTTGATCAATTGGCCCAGATTGCTATGCCTAACGTCGAAAATCGGTGTTCTCGTTCAAGACCTTGGCATTAGACTCTTCATGAAAATCTAGAACACCAAATTTCAATTACTTACCAAAAAAAATAAGAGTAATTTTGTTACAGACTTACAGTTACTGCAAAGCAAAGAAAAAATCGCATTGACAACCTAGTATAGCAAAGTTGAGAAAATGACACTCGCATATGTCATTGTCATTAAATACACCACACCCTTTAACTCCAAACTAATAAAAAAATTGGAGTTAAACTTCTCAAAATTTAATAAACCAAGAACATGGCCTACAAGGAATGAAGGAATTTCTAACAAACAAGGCAAGCATGGAATATATTATAAATGAGTAATAGTAAGTAACAGATACTTTTTCCTTCATTTATATTCTAATACTTACAAAGGATTTGATTGGAAATTTGGAATCATAGAAAAGTGGGAACATGTGGTGATTTATAATTGGGTAGGTATAATTCTACGTACAAGACAAAAACTATTGAGTAATTAATTCAAATTTCAAGCAGTGTGCTTACTGGGGCGTCCAACAAGGGATATTGAAGGAAAAAACACAAAAAAGATTCGGGATATGATTTCAATGCAATGAATTACTTGTTTCCCTTGTGCTAAGATCGCCAAACAATATGGCAAACTCTAGCAAAAGTACACAGGGCTGATTTGTACAATGGTGCAGAAATCCACTTGTAACTTTGCTTATTGTTTGTTGTCTCCCACTCTTCCCACACCCCGACCCTATTTTTTTGGTACCTCATGTCTATTTCTTCTAACAGTGTTAACAATCAAAATATACTAATCAGTCCAAAACCATATTTAACTGGAAACACCATAAGTGAACACCATTGTAAAATCATAGCTTATTAGACTACCAACACCACAGTTAGGAATTTACATAGTCAAAATGACCAACTTGATTATGATACATGCAAAAGTTAATAACTAAGAGTTGGCGTGCCATTTATAGTTTTACTTACATTTTATCATAACTCTGAGGGATTAGAACATTAGATTGTGAGGTGTATGACAGTCTCCTTTTCAAATTTGAAGATTTTACAAGGTACTTTGCTTCTTCCATGGGTGTGGGCCAATACTCCATGCCTCTGCGATTTGTAATCCATAAACATGAGCCAGCTTTACTCTCATCTTTTATAAGCTCAAAAGCACCTAGAAGAAAAACAATACTCAAATATTAAGCATCAATTTCAATATAAAGTGACATAAACATCATCGGCATTTATTCTAGATTACTGCAGGAGAAGGTGCAAGCTTGCTACATAATTTCAAGACATTGTCTGTGACCATGACCTGGGTTCAAAACCCACCTTCACTGTGTAATGACTGACCAGTAATTCGCTTGCTTGGAAAAAGAAATTAAAAAAAAAAAAATACTGTAGAAGAACGGATACATAACAAATGCTTGTGAAACTAAGATATGCATCAATAATTTTCAGGTTGAGTCCCTCAAGGATTGGGTCAAATTTGCTATATTGACACAAGTGTAAAATAGTGGTAGTCAACTAGTGTCAGTATCTACATAACTAGTCACTAGTGCATGGACAGTCATAGTATATTGGTGCCAAAGAAGTATAGATGGGCAAAACATAAAAGCTAGATGAGGGTAACATGGCATCATGGATGAACCTGTGAAAGTTTGAGATAAAACTGTGATAATAGAATTTTATAGGGTTTAGAAGTACAATCACGTAAGGTGATGAACTTCAAGTGCTCAAGGGGTGAAATATAAGCTTCAAACTCCGACCCAATATAGAGAGAGAGAATGCCTCATGTGCACCTGAGCACACTTCACATGTGACTACGCTTTACAAATGCTTCAATACACCTCACTGACATGCGCTTTTCATTGAAAGCATCTTGATTACACCTCACCTCGAAGGATGCACTGTGCACTCCTTTTTAAACACTGTAATATTTATCCATAGATTGTCTATATAACATAATACTAAAATGCATTTGTCCTCTATCATGTAAGAAAGCACAAGAAAGAGGAAAAAAGTTAATAATTGTAAGAAATGCATTTGCATGCCAACATGTGTAATGGGTATGGAACTCGCATATAACATTCTTGTTTTTAGGAGAATTGTATTTTTTCTAGAAAAAAAGTAGAGTATGGAGCTCACTTAGAGAAAATGTTCTATTGGTTGCATGCCATCATTGTGCAATGTGTATGGAGCCTAGAGAGACCATTATTCATTTTCCATCCTAGTGAAATAATCCAACGGATTTTTTTAAAAGTTCTAGGGAGCTTGGACATGTTAATTCATTGTCTCCTTTTTTTCTTTGATATTATTGTGAAAACCCTCAGAGGGATGACATTCAAAGCAGTCTCTGTGGATGCTCTAAAAGGTTTTGGGGTCAATGAGAATAGGCCTATGGTTTCTCATCTTAAATTTGTGGATGATATCCTGATTTTTTGAATGCCACACCTGATCAAGTTTGCTTTTACAGGCTCTTCTTGTGTGCTTCAAGGCAATCTCTGGTTTCTTCACTAACCTTAGGAAGAGCAAGATTTTTGGAGTTGGCTTTGTTCCAAATCCAAATATTCATATTCCAGATGGGTATTTGGGTCGTCAGGTGAAATCGATCCTTATGCCTATCAAGGTATTTCCCTTGGTGCAACTTATACGTCCTCAAGTATTTGAGATCCAGTCATTTGAGTATATGGGGAAGAGGTTGGGATCATAGAGAGTTAGATATATATCCAAAGGAGGGAAAACAACTATGATCAAGAGTACGCTTGCTAGATCACGATTTACTTTCTTTCCTTGTACTCTGTGCCTGAGAACATGAAAGTGCGCATATAGAAGATTGTGTGATATATTCTTTGAAATGATAAGGATGACAATTGTAAGTTCCACTTGGATAAATGGAAGCTTATTTGTTGCCACAAGAAGGGGGGGTCTGGATGTAGGAATTTTAAAGTGATGAATTTGGGCTTGCTGGGGAAAGGTTATGGAGATTCAGCATTGAACGGGATAGTATTTGAAAATGAGCCATCTTTTTTTTTTTTTTTTTTTTTTTTTGATTGGCAACATTAATAGTCAAATTTTGAAAAAGGATTATCAAGACCAAGTATGGGGAAAGTGTCCTAAGGAGAGTGGGGAGGTAAGGCCATCCTATGGTTGTAACATCTGGAAGGCTATCTGTAAAGTGACCTCAAATTTTCGCAAATGTTTTTGTTCCAAGCTTGGGAGAGGAAAGCCATTTGGAAGATTTTTCATGCAGCGACATTCCTCTGCAAGAGAAATTTTTGGTTTTATTCTCAATATCCTCAAAGAAAGATCTACTAGTGCTCAGTTTTATGCTTCATGCAAGAGGGGAGCTATCTTGGGATTTCAGATTCAAGAGAACTTTCAACAATCAGGAGATCTAGGAAGTTGTTGACCTTGACCTTATCTATCTAATCTGTATTGATAATGGCTCTCATCCTGTGGAGGACCAAAGAGCGTAGACTTGCATCTGGGATGGTAAGTTCTCTGTCAAAAATAACCTTCCTTAATAGAAAGAAGTGCATAAATATTTTCCAATAAGACATACCATTCACAACCATTTCCATAGAAACGAAGCCCCCTGATAAATCAATAAACTTGTGATTCACCTTCGATGCCAACTCAGTCTGAACAAACTGCACATCAAATAGATAGCACATTAAGATATCATCCAGAACTTCATGGGAATGTTCGAAACCTCCAAAACCTTGGATTTATTTTATTTTATTTTTGATAGGCAAATAGAAATTTTATTAAAAGAGGAAAGAATGTACAAAAGGGAGGATGAGTTATCCATCCCAAAAGAAGAAAAAACTACCCATAACACCAACAACAAAAATAAAAGAAAACTACTACTCATCCAGATTACAAACCCTATCCCATCTAACCAGAAAATCCTCAAAAAAAACACCCCTCTAAACACTTTAAAAACCTTACCCCAATAGAATACCCTACCCTTTCTGAAACCTTGGATTTTTCACACATATCCCTAAAACATTTATGATTTTGTTTTTTAGTACAAAAGGCAAGGTTGTCATTGCAATGACATGTTTGTAAATAATTTTTTTGAGCTTTTTATATTTACAAAAATGTCATTGTGGAATGACAATTTTCTTGTTTTGCACTAAAGGACAAAATAATAATTGCTTTTTAAGGGCATTTATTGAAAATCAAGGATTGGGGAGAGAGAGGAGTTGTAAGCATAAAAAAAATGTGTGCATTGAATCTAGCATCTAGGCAAAAAAAAACTGTGCAGCTTGTGTTAAACAGGAAATGCAATGGGAATATCAAATCATAAACACTATTGGATGAAAATTGTGCCAATAAATCATCATAATCTGTAGAATACAACTGAACAAGGCTGGTTGCATGTATAAAAGATTATAAGAACAAAGAATGCCTATCATCCAACCAAGAGAAACAGTATAAAACAGAGAAATTTGATCAAACAGGTCCTGAACAAGTACATTATAAAGGGGCAATCCCACATGTAATGAAGCAGAAAGATGGCACGATTTTAATGGTAGCATTCTGATCGTGAAACACCAGACTTAAAACTCCTAAAAGTTGGAGATAAATTACAATAAAAAGGGGCAACAAATTGATCAGAGATGGATGTCAGTGAAAATATTCTCAAAACTTAAACCATTTCTTTGTTCAGATTGAAAAATCCACAATCTTTACATTTATTTTACCTCAGGGCAAAGAACATTGATACGAATTCCTTGACGTTTGTAGGGACGAAGTGATCGAGTAAATAAAACCACACCACCTGACATAAGGAACAAAAAATAAATGAATTGGCACAAAAGGAATATAAACCGCAGGCAAGTGTTTCTATGTGCATAACAGAACTAAGAGAGTGTTGTTCAGAAATTGGGGGAGTATATGCATTAGGGATTTAATTTGAAAACTTAACAAAGGAAATAGTTTATCTGAGCAAGAGAAAACAACAAACCTTTGGAGCCAGAGTATATAGGGTCATCATACATCGGATAAAGACCTGAAGCAGACCCCAGATTTATAATAACACCAGGCCTTCGTCCACCTAGCATTGCTTGAATCTACAAATAAATTATTGATGATTTATGTAACAACCACATATGATGGAGGAGTTCAGCATTTATAGGATTTGAAAGAATATAACCCTAATTTGTCATAAACATGTGTGACGAAAATCCATAACAGAGTGAAAATGAGAAAATCAACAATTATAACACCTAAGTATATAAAGTTATCTTTAGTTGTTGTGCATACCCTTTACAGGGGCTAGATGTCTAATTTTATTAATTGGTGCGACCCAATAACTTGAAGCTCGGAATATTGGTTCTGAACTCCAAGGATTGTGCAACTCATTTCAACCATCTTCTTGTCCTACAAACCCTCTTCTTGTCCTACAAACCCTCTAGAAAGTGTTAATGATTTATCAGAAAAAAGTAATGGTTAATGATTTCATACTTATGTTTTTGCTCCAAGAGAAAAATCATGTTACCTTCCTGTCCATCCCAGTTTAACAGCCCCTAACAAATCCTTATACCCACTGTTATGTGCCTAGAAATTATTATCTTGTATCAAGATTTGATGCATCTTGATGTATTTTATTTTAATTATTTTAGAGTTTCAATTAGTTAAAGAGTCTTAGGTAATGGGTAAGGGTAGTTATGAATTGTGTAGGAGTTATGTAATTATGGTTATGGGATAGTTACTTGAATGAATAGGAGAGTGGGTAGTTAAAATAGTGTTTCTTTGTATTTAAATTCATTATGAGATTAATGAAAATATGCAGAGAAATTATTATTAAGATCCTATTGGATTTTGGAAATTCACCATCTCGAATTGGTGGCCTAGGAGGTCCGATCTCCCTCGAATGAGATCAATCTCAATCTTTTTCTTCTTTTTTATTATTTTTGTGATCCGATCTAAGTGGGTACGTAATATTGGTATCAGAGCAGCGATCCTCACATGGAAATTGAGTCGATGGATGATGAATTCAAGGAGTTTTGCGAGTTTATGCGTGATGGTTTGAGGGAATGTTGTCTCATAATCGAAGAATTTCTCAAAAAAAATGAAGAAATTATTCGAAGAGGAGAAACTATATTTAGTAGAGTCGATGACCCTATAAATGAGAACTTAGATGTGATCGAGGATCAACCTCCACGATCATCTTTCCAAAGATATGAGATAAATGCCAATGAGAGCCTCATCAAGTACGTTGAAGACAAAGAACATCAAAGATCTAATGAAGAGGTACAAAGGCAAAGTCAATATTTTCGAAAAATATTCAAAAATTGTCCTCCCTATCGAATTCAAAGCATATGTCATCAAGCCATTAATTATTTTCAAAAAGTGTCAAGACAACGACATCCAAAACGATTATCGCGAGGACATCATCAATTCCAAGAGACAAATAGTTTGGGAGTTATGTGTTAAGATGAATGTAATTAATTCCAATATCAATTGGGATTCGGGAGGTTTCGACCTTAAGGACAAGATCAGTTTCAAGGAGGATGAAATGTTATGTGCCTAGAAATTATTATCTTGTATCAAGATTTGATGCATCTTGATGTATTTTATTTTAATTTTTTTAGAGTTTCAATTAGTTAAAGAGTCTTAGGTAATGGGTAAGGGTAGTTATGAATTGTGTAGGAGTTATGTAATTATGGTTATGGGATAGTTACTTGAATGAATAGGAGAGTGGGCAGTTAAGATAGTGTTTCTTTGTATTTAAATTCATTATGAGATTAATGAAAATATGCAGAGAAATTATTATTAAGATCCTATTGGATTTTGGAGATTCACCATCTCGAATTGGTGGCCTAGGAGGTCCGATCTCCCTCGAACGAGATCAATCTCAATATTTTTCTTCTTTTTTATTATTTTTGAGATCCGATCTAAATAGGTATATAACACCCAGCCCCACCAACCCCAATTCTTTGTGTCACTATATCTACCAGGATTAAATTATTCAACTAAAAGCTTGAAATATGCCCCAAAACAATCCCTATAGTTGGTTCAGTTTCAAATCCTGTGCAAAAGAGTCCTATGAAATAGCCAAAACTAGTACCATAAACCATAGGTAAAACGACCTCTTTGCAGTCCCTGATCAAACCTGCAACATTAGATCTAGATCTATCCTTCTACAGATCATGACTATGAAAAGATAACTTCAAGATTAAAAAAGATAGGCATTAATGACGGAAAATACTGTAATAGCAAGAAAAATAACTTAAGAATCAATTTCAAAATAAAGTTTGCAACTAATGAAACTATTGGAAAATCAGAAAGATATTCTGTTGGAAAATCAGAAAGATATTTAGCAGCAAAAAAAGATATTCTGAAAGATATATTCTGAAAGATACTTGACAGCAATTACTAAGATTGAATAATTGTAAATAAGGAAGAAATTAGTCAATGATTTATAATTTAGGAATGTATACTTATTAGGTAAACTAATTAGTTATTCTTTTCCTAGTTTAGATTTCTTGTAATTCCTATAAGTAGGAATCTATGTAAGTCAAAAATTAATGAATATATGAGAAAGTTATTCCCAAAACTATTCTCTCTGGTTTTTAGAAACACATCATAATTAAATGACAACAAAAATCTTGTCCACAACAAAATATAATGCCTTTGGGTTTCTATAAGTCCATTAAACAATAATTAATGATTAAAAACAAGTCAGACGTAATGCATACCGCAAGGCGAGTGCAGTCAATAACTGCAATTAGGTTTACATTGATAGTATGTCTCCATGAACCGGTGCCATCAGTTCCATCTTTATGAAATGGTAAAGGATTACTTATACCGGCACTATTGATACAGATGTCCAGACCTCCATAAGTAGCCAAATGCTTCTCAAACGCGGCAGCCACATCTCCTATTCATAACAGTTGGCTGATATGTGAACTTCAAAAATACATAATAAACCATGGGTTCAAATATTAATACATATTGTTATATATCCAAGAATCAATTGCACCCCATCGCTCTTTTTCTCTGTTTGTTCTTTCTATTTTTTTGTTGAAGGGTGACGGAAAAGAAAAAAGCTCCTTCTCTACCGAAGGGAAGAAGAAGACGGAGTGAAAAGTCACCCGTGGCACCCCAACAAAAATAGGTACTTTTTAAGGTTGACATACAAGGGGCTATTTGTGATCTGCAAGTGGTTGCTCTCAATCTTAATTGCCTAACATCTATATCTGCAAACACAAGGGTGTGTCTGCAAATTGAAGATGTGGGACCTTAGGGCCACCCTTCGCTATCGTTCTCCCAAAAGCTTTCGCAGCAATGATGAAGAGAAACAGAGGTAGCAAAACTCCTCGTCCTAAGACCCTGGAAATCCTAAAGAAGCCTTTCAAAGACCCATTCACCAAGATAGAAAAGGATGGGGATGATACACACTTCATAACCCAAATTAAATTACAATTATATATTCATACATTATTTTGGTAATAAATAAGTAACAATTATATAACTCACATGTTAAATTACACTTTAACCACATAACTGCATAGAGATTCCTTCATAGGCACAAACCAGTACAACCAAAGGATATATACATGATAGAGAACCTTGGTACACCCCAATGCTCTATTATTAAATACTAAATAGTATGCATTCTACTACTGCGTCGATGAGATACTAAGGAGGCAGCCAGATTCTATGCATCCTAAAAGGTTTTTGGAGAATCAACTTAAAAAAAATTTAGAAAATTTGGGATGGTAAAACTTCAAAAATATTAACCAAGACCTTGGTAGAAAAGGGTCTATTACAGCACTAAACATTGAGTTTTCAACAACTTTGACTATCAAAATTCAGATGATCTCTTCAATTCAAGAAGTAATGAACACATTAAATACATCAAATAGAAATAACATTCAACATACTTGTGTTAGTAACATCACATCTAATAAACAAAGCTGATGGAAATTTTAGTTCTGAATGGAATTTGGCATTCTCCTTCTCAACCAAGGATGCAACTTCCCTTCCCCTTTCTTCAGAGAAATCCACTACTGTCACAAAAATGCCTTTCTTTCCAAGAGCCAAGCTAAGCGCTTTACCTGCATACCGATCACCATGAGTCCATAAACATACAGATTGAAAAACTAAATGGTAAAATAAATGGCAGTCAAATAACAGATATAATATATTCATGATGTTTTACAAAGTTTAATTCAGCAATACCTAAGAGAAAGACCACAATGTCACATCAGTCATAGTAAACACACACACAGACACACCAAAAAATGAAGTTTATAAGGCTTCAGAAAAGTTGCACAATTGTTGTCATGTACTCTGAAGTCAACGTGTAGACTAAACATGAAATTTAGAAAGTTCTCTAAATTCTGAGCTAATCCAAACACAAACAAGGCAATTGTGAGTGACAGAGATCCCTGAGATACAAATATGCATGAAAAGGATTGATTCACACCGGTTGACAAATCTAATATTCGAAATTTTAATTAAGATTCCAAATTTGATAGATTTTGCATCCAAAGAAATCACAGACAATCTCTAGATTTTTTTAATAAGCAAAGAACCATAAAAGTTGTGAATCCAAATTCCAAAATCGATCTTTTATGTTTTTTGCAGAGAATCATTGAAAAATTTGTTATGGAGATTACCGATTCCAGATCCTCCACCAGTGATCAGAGCTGATAAACCTGGTTTGAGCTCCATGTCTCTCGATTTAGGGTGTGATGATTTGTAAAAGAAGAACTAAGACAGAGATTGGAATGGAAGATATTGGTATCGCTACAGCTACTCGGATTAATCGAGTATTTTTCCGACGTCTTATCATCTATATATTCTGTAACTTTTGTCGTTTTCTCAATTTTTTCTTTTTTTTTTAAGGGCGTTTTCTCAGTTCGGTCGAACCAAAGAGGCAAAAACTATGATCTCATTTGTACTTTCCATAATTAACTCTCTATACACGTGGAAACAGTCCATTAGTTCATCACCGATTTTAGTGGGAGCTGACACTCTCTAACACATTTTGACGGTTAAGAGTGTTCCACGTCAACTACGTATTTAAATTACACTGTAAAAAAGTGTTCGTAAATTAGAGATTCATTGACCGTCCATTTTCATTGTGATGGATTTTTTTTTTATTATTCTTTAAAATCTGATGCAAACCATTAGTACCAGAGATCTGAATTGTTATTTTTTCTTAAAAATGATATTTTATAGGTTATAGAAAAAGAGCGGTCACATGAAAATAGTGCAATGTAGCTCTTCTCCAATATTTCCAACATTTCAATGGCTTCTTTATCTCTTCATGTTCAAAAAAACAAGATTGTTTAGATCCGATGGGACCAAATCTCATCACTTTTTTTTTTCAAGACTTGGATCATAATAGAGATATCTATTTAGTTTAGTGGAATATGGTACAACACGTGGCCGCTTCCGAACACAAATGAAAGAGCTGTTATGCACGCGGAAACATGACATGATATATGGATCGGATAAATGCATTCATTATTTTAATATAGATCAGCGGATGTCTGAAATGGAAAGTCAATGTATCTGTGTAGCTCTTCTTGTTCAGATCATTTGTAGCGTTCGTTTCTTGTAGCTCTTCTTATATGAATTCTTTGTAATTTTAATTTCCTGCAATTTTTCTTCTACAACCCACAAAGTATCACTTTTTAAATATATATATAACAATTTGGATATCTTGTTGGATCATATTGAAAAAAAAAAAAAAAAAAACAATATATATATATATATATATATATATATATATATTATATATATATATATATATATATATATGAGGGCGATTCAAGGGACATATGTAAAATCAATGATTTTTCAAAATATGGGTTAGAGGTTTTGGATTGAGCTGATTTTTGTGAAGATTGTCACTATGATGAGAAGATCATCTTCACAAAAATCAGCTCAATCTGAAACTTCTATATCCATCAAAAGTGATTTATAAATTATTGGCAAAAATTAGTAAAAAGTCGACAATTCACATTCTAAATCACTTTTAATGGGGTCAGAAATTTTAGATTGGACTGATCTTTTTTTTGGATGATCTTCCCATCATAGAGATCATCGTCACAAAAAATCAGCTCAATCCAAAATTTCTAACCCATATTTTAAAATTTTATTAATATTACATTATTTTTATATATGTTTTTTCATAGGTCCCTTGATCCAATACAATGAAAATGGGCTATCACTGAGCCTCCAATTTTCTAGCACTTTGCAACGATGTAATTTGTGGTTTATGTGGCACCATCTTAAGCGTCAAAGTGCTCTTCAGGAAAAAAGAGTGCCACTGAAGATCTACCCCCGTTTCGGGTTAGGATCAAATCTCTATTATTGTTAAAGGAGGTTTATATCCTATACACCCAGAAGTTTGATTGCAACCCAACTCCCCATTTTTTCTACCACGTGGTACATTTAAACAAAAAGTCAAGCACAAGAGACATCTATCAAATGAGTTGGAGTATTTATTTCGTTGCGTCCCGGAATTTGGAAGTTAGTAAGAACCCATCTTTGCACACAACACGAAGTCTCTTTTTGGCCGACTAACCAATTAAACTTTTACCACACAATCATTAAATTTTACGTATTTGGATTTATTTTTATTTTTATTTATGACGAGGGTATCTAAACGTTGAACAGACTCTGTAACCCCCTTTTCCTGTAATGTCGTGTAGCACTTAATCTACAATAGAGGGAGGACCATATTCTATAAAACACCACAACTATCAATAGCTAAGGGCTTAGACCTTATTGGATATAAATAAATAAATAAAAGTTTTTCCTATATATGATCCATGAGTTTTATAATGATCAGTCACTAAAGCTTTAATTTTCAAAAAATCTTTAACAGTGCATTTATAAGTTGTGATTGACGTGAAGCTTTCCTAATCGTCAAAAAGCACTACAAGAATAGGGTACTACAGAGGATCCGCTCCCTATCCAAACGTGCATCCAACTAGTGGAATCAGAAGAGCCAAAGACACTGACTAGGCCAAGGCATGTGGATTCCAACCCTCGGGCATATGTACACCCGCACATCACACACACATCTAGTAAGTGAAGGTGCGCCCTTACAGGTGACCCCAAGGAATTATTGCTCATACTGGGTATCAAACTCACGATCTACGGATTTTCATCACTTATCGATTCAAAATTGCCATTGAGCCAACCCCTCGAGGTTATTTGGATTTATTATCATTGTACAAATATTCTTGGGATCCAACATATTCATTGGAAACATGATATCTAACTAACAACTGAGAAAGGGGGAGAAATTTCATAAGGTTTGGGATAAAAGAACACATATTTTTGGGTAAAAAAATCAAAGATTTCTAAAAGACATTAAAGTTTGAGGTTGAACAAATTGAAAAATGAGTTGCTCTAAGCTGACTTCTTGCGACATTTTACTAACGTCATAATGTGCAAAGAAGCATAAAATTTTTTACTTGAGACATAAGTAAAGAACTTTATGATTATCTACAGATTGTCATCTAAGTCACAGTGTTGAGCACAGTATCGAACAAAATCAATTCAACATTTTCCTTAAAAAGTAGTTTACCAAGAGGTGGTCGATTTGAAGATTATAGATTTTCTAAGAGTAATTAAGGGGTGTTGGACTAGATATAGAAGAAGATCTAATACAATAGATATTTGATTAGTTTGGAAATACAAAGTACCTCTAATATTGATCAAAATGTTGAAAATACAAGGTACCTCTAGTATAGTTCTAAGTACTAACCCACTCTGATAAAACCTGACCATGCCCCCATCAACCCAACCAAATTGAACCACATTTATAGTAAGGAATGATTGACTCAATTTTGGCTTAGGGTTAGTCAGGACTTGTAACTAGCCTTCTAACTCAAGCCAGTCACAAAAAGGTGTAGGCCTAGATTTTGAACTTGTTAAGGTAAGATAAATTTAAATTTTTATAACCCATTAAATAAGGAGATTGGAATAATTTTTTGATGTAACATAACATCAAAAGATTCTATACAATTTCAAAAGCACATTAATTCAATCAAGCCCGAGCTTGACTTGGACTCAGATTTGGGTTAAACAATGCAGACTTGATCGAGATAGGGTTGCCTTCCAAACCTACTTGCCAAGTTGTGACCATTAAATCGGGTTGAGTCCAACTTGAAGCGGCCAACCTACTTCAAATTATGAAGAAACCCTCTTCAATATAAAATACATGGCATTTTGTTTTTATTTTATGTCCTACATTTTCTTCAATGCCACATGTAATTTAAAGGGGAGAGTTTCTTTGAAATTTTGAAGGGGATGCCAACTTCAAAAAATTTCCAATTAGGTCACATTGCATACACTCCTTTCCAAAAATAAAATTATAAAACATTTAAATAATGATTAATGCTAGAGTGACATCAGGGTGGAGGGCACAAAAAATATCTTGACGTAATGGCGTGTGCATACCCATAGATGTGTTTTCTCTTTGATATGAGTAAAATACATCTATAGACATACGCACGCCATTACCACATCAAAGTGTCCCGTTGAGGTCACTCAACACGACTCTTAAATAATATACATATATATATGGGTCAGGTTCAAACGACAACCATTTCAACACACATATAGACAACGTGTTTTGTCTTATATGGGCAAAAATGTTTGGAATGGGCTGATTTTTTGTGAGGATGATCTCTGTGGTGAGGAGATCATCCTGGCAAAAAAATTAGCTCATTATGAAACTTCTAGACCGTCCAATTTTTGTAAATCAATTTTGATGGGGTTACAAGTTTTGGAATGGGATGATTTTTTTGCCAGGATGATCCCCTCATCACAGAGATCATCCTCACAAAAAATCAGCCCATTCCAAACATTTTTGCCCATATAAGACAAACACGTTGTCTATATGTGTGTCGCAATGTGTGTTGCAGGAACCCGACCCTATATATATATATATATATATATATAATATATATATATATATATGGGTCCCGTTCAGCAACAAACATTTTGGCAAAACATTTTTCAAAACATGGGTTAGAGGTTTTGGAATGGGCTGATTTTTGGTGAGGATGATCTCTACGGTGAGGGGATCATCCTCACCAAAACTTAGCCCATTCCAAAACTTCTAGCCCCAGTTTACAAGTTGAAAAATCGTGGACCGCCCATTTTTTGTAAAACCATTTTTGATGGGGTTAGAAGTTTTGGAATGGGCTGATTTTTGGTGATGATGATCTCTTCACCGTAGAGATAATCCTCACCAAAAATCAGCCCATTCCAAAAACTCTAACCCATGTTTTGAAAAATGTTTTGCCAAGATGTTTGTTGCTGAACATTTCCCTATAGAATGTTCAGCAACAAACATCTTGGTAAACATTTTGGCAAAACATTTTTCAAAACATGGGTTAGAGTTTTTGGAATGGGCTGATTTTTGGTGAGGATTATCTCTACGGTGAAGAGATCATCATCACTAAAAATCAGCCCATTCCAAAACTTCTAACCCCATCAAAAATGGTTTACAAAAAATGGACGGTCCACGATTTTTCAACTTGTAAACTGGGGCTAGAAGTTTTGGAATGGGCTGATTTTTTGTGAGGATGATCTCCTTACCGTTGAGATCATCCTCACAAAAAATCAGCCCATTCCAAAATCTCTAACCCATGTTTTGAAAAATGTTTTGCCAAAATGTTTGTTGCTGAACGGACCATATATATATATATATATATATATATATATATTGTCATGTGTCCGAAGGGCACACGTTAAACTGCATTATTTACACTTTGAAAATTGAATGGGCTGATTTTTGGTGAGGATGATCTCCTCATCGTAGAGATCATCCTCACCAAAAATCAGCCCATTCCAAAATCTCTAACCCATGTTTTGAAAAATGTTTTGCCAAAATGTTTGTTGCTGAACGAGACCATATACATATATATGGGTCCCTATCCGTGGCCAACAGTTTGGCAAATATTTTGGCAAACACTTTTTCAAAACATGGGTTAGAGGTCTCCGAATGGGCTGATTTTCGGTGAGGATGATCTCTACGGTGAGGAGATCATCCTCACCAAAAATCAGCTCATTCCAAAACTTCTAGCCCCATTTTACGAGTTGAAAAATCGTGAACCGTCCATTTTTTGTAAATCATTTTTGATGAGGTTAGAAGTTTTGGAATGGGCTGATTTTTGGTGATGATGATCTCCTCACCGTAGAGATCATCCTCACCAAAAATCAGCCCATTCCAAGACCTCTAACTCATGTTTTGAAAAATGTGTTTGCCAAAATGTTTTGCCAAACTGTTGGCCATTGAACGCTACTCTATATATATATATATGGGTAGCGTTCAAGGGCAAACTTTTTAGCAAACTTTTTGGCAAAACATTTTTCAAAACATGGGTTAGAGGTTTTGGAATGGGCTGATTTTTGGTGAGGATGATCTCTACGGTGAGTAGATCATCCTCACCAAAAATCAGCCCATTCCAAAACTTCTAACCCATGTTTACCAGTTGAAAAATCGTGGACCGTCCATTTTTTGTAAACTGTTTTTGATGAGGTTAGAAGTTTTGGAATGGGCTGATTTTTGGTGATGATGATCTCCTCACCATAGAGATCATCCTCACCAAAAATCAGCCCATTCCAAAACCTCTAACTCATGTTTTGAAAAATGTTTTGCCAAAAAGTTTGCTAAAAAGTTGGCCATTGAACGCCCCCCCATATATATATATATAGGGAGGCGTTCGGAGGCATCGGTTTTATCAGTTGTTTTAACAAAAGAAGCTCGACCGTTGGATATACAGCGATTGGATGGTCGAGATTGCTGATTACGTTTAAGTTATAATTTATGGGCTTTTTACAGCGCCATCCCTAGGTTTTACAGTATTTAGTGCCACCTCCCTGACACAATTAAAAACAGAGAGTTCTCCTTCTCTCTCGCTCGAGCGCCACCTCTTTGAAACCCTCTCTCTCTCGCTCCGCTGAAACCCTCAAACCTCACTCTCTCTCTCTATCTCTCTCTCGTTGAGAGTGAGGTTTGAGTGCTACACTTTCATAAAACAACTTAAAAAAGAAAAGAGGACTCCCATGCATTAACAACACCAACCTCTTAATGAATGCTTTTTCTACCTAAGAAAAGAAAGGATGTATATCAACTGATCAAGATGGCCTGGCCTCAGCAATGCGGGATCAATTATATCTGGCCTGTTGGTGGCACCAATTATGAAAACCGTCTTCTTTGCAGACATTCCATCCATTTCAGTCAGAAGTTGGTTCAGAACCCGATCAACAGCACCACCAGCATCTCCATTACTGCTTCCCCTCTGTCAGAAATATAATTAAGTAATATACAGGTTAGGCGAGATTGACAGGCTAAAACAGGGAAAACTAGGTTATTCATCAAGGGCCAAAAAAAAAAAAACAGCAAACCTGTGTAGCAATGGAGTCAAGTTCGTCGAAGAAGGTTTGAGGGTTTCAACGGAACGAGAGAGAGAGAGAGAGAGAGGTGGCGCTCGAGCGAGAGTGAAGGAGAACTCTCTGTTTTTAATTGTGCCAGGGAGGTGGCACTAAATACTATAAAACCTAGGGATGGCGCTGTAAAAAGCCCATAAATTATAACTTAAACGTAATCTGCAATCTCGACCATCCAATCACTGTATATCCAACGGTCGAACTTCTTTTGTTAAAATGACTGATAAAACCGATGCCTTCGAACGCCTCCCATATATATATATATGGGAAATGTTCAGCACCCTAAGTTTTACCACACACTTTAACAAACGTTTTTTGTCCTACATGGGTTAGAAGTTTTGGAATGAGTTGATTTTTGGTGAGGATGATCTCTATGATTAGAAGATCATCCTCCCCAAAAATCAGCCCATTCCGAAATGTTTAGCCCCATGTTTACACGTTGAAAAATCGTGGACCGTCCATTTTTTGTAAATCAATTTTCATGGGGTTAGAAGTTTTGGAATGAGCTGATTTTTGGTGAGGATGATCTCCTCACCATAGAGATCATCCTCACCAAAAATCAGCTCATCCGAAACTTCTAACCCATGTAAGACAAAACGCGTTTGTTAAAGTGTGTGGTAAAACTAAGGGTGGCGAACGGGACCCTATATATATATATATATATATATATATATATATATTGCCATGTGTCCGAAGGGCACACGTTAAATTGCATTATTTACACTTTGAAAATTGAATTTTATAGTGAAAATGCACTTAAAATAATTTTTTTTTAATATCAAAATATTCTCTATTCAAACCTAAAGTGTATTTATTGCAATTTAAGGGTGCCACTACAACGTTGGGCAGACGAAACCGTAGGGCGTAGGTAGATGTACGCTCACTCAGTCAACGTTACACAGACGCACTTGATTGATGTGAATTAGCCAACAACTCTAAGTACAGTGCGGTTGTTCAACTAAAAAAAATCCAACGGTTAGGAGCATCCAACCAATGAGATTAGATTGATGGTCAGGATCATGTCATGAGACGGTGACGAAGAGAATCTATTTTGATAGACAACATGGTCCCCACACGGCCACACCTCCACTTCCTTGTTTGCGCGTCGAGCAGCACAGGTTAACTCTTGGCGCGTTTCGTTTAAATAAATGGAAAAAGTGGACCCAAAGCGCACGTTAAAATCCGGCCTAAAGATACAGGAAGAAGACTTGAATCTCTCTCTCTCTCTCTCTCAACTGTCAGAAATTTAGTTTTAGTTTTTTTATTTTTTATTTTTATAATTTTCTTCTGATTTTATTCCTTATTTATCTTATCGAACATTGGAATTCTTTCAGCAGAAGACTTGTTGACTTTTAGTCTTCCAAATGGAAATTCGTTCGTCCACATTGATTTTTAATTACTAACAATTTCTCGTGAATTTCATTTGTTCGTTCCTCACTTCTTTTATTTTTCTCTTTCAATGAGTTTTTTTTTTTTTTTTTGGTTTCATTATACATCTTTTCTTTGAAGATCTCGAAAGCTTTGATTTAATATCTGGTCTTTCGCGCGGATCATAAATTTATCTTTTAGTAGGAATCAAGAGAATTGGATGAAAATTGATTAGAATTACAGCGAATTACAGCTATTAGATGTTTTGTTAGTGTTAAGGAGCTATTATGGAGGACTAGTTGTGCTCATGCTTCTCTAATAAGGAGATTTTAGGGATTTGAAAGGAGAACAATGTCCACTAAGAATGAGCATCACATGGTCCCATTGTCAGTGCTGTTTAAGCGCGAATTAGCAAACGAGAAGATCGAGAAACCAGAAATCCAACATGGACAAGCCAACCAGAGCAAGAAAGGCGAGGACTTTACGCTGTTGAAAACGGAATGCCAAAGAGTACCCGGGGATGGGTCTACCACATTTTCGGTCTTTGCGGTAAGGGTTGGTTACTTGTTTTATTTTAATTTTACAATTCGGTAGAAATTGCAGATTTAAAGGTTTGCGTTTGTTTCGTTGTGTTTTGTTGTGTCGATTTATTTGTTTCGAATTAGCATCTCAAGGTGGGCATTGAAGTATGCTTACATTTGCGAATCCTTAACATTGGTTTTCCATCTTGTGCTCTCTTCTATGATTTCCATGGGAGACTATTATTGAGAACATGCTTCGTATGTTACCACTCTACGTCACGAGGTTGGCATTTTTCTTTGGGGTTTCTCTCTCCTGAAGAGTTTTTCAACTTTTAGGAAACAGGGCCTCGATAGCCAATTTTTTGTCAAATGGGAGATATGGGGAATTAATTTTTTATTAAAAGAAATGACAAAATCCATTAGTATTCAGGTTTCTTTAGAAATTTTGTGAGCTGGTTATGTTGAAAAATGTAGTGCTTTTGAAGCGTATGAATGCCATTCAGATGAATGTTAATTCTTGAGGCAATCGTGTCTTTCTATGATCAATTGATTCCCGAGAACTGAATAATGTAAGTTGCAATTGGTGTGCACATGTGCCTCCTAGAGTCGAAGGTTTCAATACTGGCTTTGGTTATGGATAAGGTTTTGAGGTGGATTCATTGGTCTGATTGTGAGATCACCTAAAGTCTAAACAATCAGTGGTTTATGATTCCTAGTAGGTACATTATAGATGTAATATGCATTAGGAAAGTGTTAATCACCCTTTTATCCATTGTTCGTTTTCTAGGATGGGTAGGTGTTTTCTTTTTGCTGCTGTTTGGCTACCGTTCTGCATTTACAGTTTTTTCAAGAGATATGGTAGGAGTGTTTGGTTCATGGTTGGGACTAGTGTAAATCTTTGGGGCACAAAGCTCGTTGGTTACAAAGGATATTTTTTGTTGCTTTGGGTTGGGCTATTTGGAAAGAACGTAATTCCTGGATTTTCTTATGGAAAATTCTACAATATTGCAGCCATATATGCAGGTCTATTGGTGATTACATTAGCATTGGGCATCAACAGTAAAAGAAATTAAGGAGGTTAATAAGGTGGAGAAGTTTACTCATAATTGAATTTGGAGCTCCTTAATCTATGATTAATTATTTCAGACTATTCTTTCTTTCTTTTTTCTTTCTTTTTTCCCAGATGTATTCTCTTTTGAGGGAAGTCTCTTCATTCATATGTAATCCTTTTGATCATCAATAAACTTCGTGTTATCTATAGAAAATTACATTTTTAATTATTTTATGAAACAAGTATGCATTTTTTTGAAGGATGATTGAACTTTTATTTGGAATTGCAATGAGTGGAGAATTAAAAAATAAGCTGACGGTTTGTGAAGGATGCCAACCAAACATTTGTGATTGGTGGGACTCCACTTTAGAACATACTCTGTGTCTTGAAGCTGCCTACTTCAGTAATATGCCAGTATTTTTGTTGGATTGATGAATTTCAAATGTCACCTGTTTTTCAGCTATTCGATGGACATAATGGATCAGCAGCTGCTATATACTCTAAGGAGAATCTCCTTAATAATATTTTGGGTGCGATTCCTTCAGATCTTAGCAGAGATGAATGGTTGGCAGCATTGCCAAGGGTCTTGGTGGCAGGATTTGTAAAAACTGATAAAGATTTTCAAGAGAAAGGTATGAGTAGAGCATTATATAGATCATTATAGGGACATATCCATGCATTCAGCTGACTTTAGTAATTCTAACATTCTTACATGTATTTTTATTTAACATTACACACCATCACCAAATAACTATGCATATTTTATTTTACGAATGACGTTTTATTTTATTTTTTAAATAATTTTAATGAAATAAAAAATGTTACATTTGTCGAGGATAGACAACATTATACTTTTTCATGTTTTCTTCTTTGAACGTCCCTTCTTTTTTAATCAAATATAATATAAGCCCAATAATGGGCAAAGAAGGGAAGTGATTTCCCTTCAGAACAAATACGATTGAAACAACATAAAAGGTACTTTCAGCCCCACACATTCAAAAAGAAACTCCCATTAATCATGAATCAAAAAGCTCTAGTTAACTGAATAAATTTCTGTACTGTTCATTATGGACCCCAAAAAATGCTCCTTGTGCTGGTATAGCACGCTGTTGTTGTCAAACTTTTTTTTCCTTGATTTGAATTTTTTAATACTCTTTTGCAGTCTTGTAAGGAAATTGACTTCGCGCAAATTATCTTCTAATGGTATGTCACCAATATATGTTGAAATGGTTGCAGATTGATCTTGTACTTGTCTAGTTTCAGCTATTTTAGAACTTGAGAGTGTTAGTGGCTGTTCATGCATCATTCGGTTCAGTGAATACGTAGTTATAATATTGGACAACGAAATGTTGGATAGGCTTAATCACATTTTCTGGGTGGAGCTTGCTGTGAGCTCGAGTATCTAATAATATGGTTGGACTATCCTTGTATCCTTTGTTATATATACATATATATATATATCCTAAGAAATTGTTTTAATTTCAAGCAATGTAAGAATGATACTGCTTTTTTAGAAGTCAATGTGTCAGAAACATGTAAGAGTTGGTTATGGTTAGGGTAACCAAAATAGAAAGTTGATTTTGGATTTGGAAACCTATTGTTCTAGAAGGGCTGCAATCATTCTTGGATATAGTGAAACCTTCTTAATTTTCATCCATGGATGTAGGCATAGTTGAACAACACAAATTTTGTGTTTTCTTAGTTTCTTGATTGTTATTTTGTTTACACCTTGCTAGATGTAGGGATCCACACTCACAATGATGATTGTTTGGGATTTGAAATGCTTTGGGGTGGGGGGTGACTTACTTTTTTTCTTTGCTTTAAATTTTGGATAAGTGAGACTTGCTAATTGATCACTTGATTATTTTTCAGCACAGTCGTCAGGAACAACTGTCACCTTTGTGATAATAGATGGATGGGTTATAACCGTGGCATCTGTCGGTGACTCGCGTTGCATACTTGAATCTGTTGAAGGTGCTGTATATTATTTATCAGCAGATCATAGGCTTGAATGCAATGAAGAAGAGTAAGTTTTAAAACCTTAGGTACTTGAGACATGCTTTGACATTCATCAGAGCTTGACTTTTATTTTTCCGTAGAAGGGAACGTATAATGGCTAGTGGTGGGGAGGTTGGTCGGCTTTATACTGGTGGTGGTACAGAGGTACGTTCCTTTTTCACCTTAAAATTGTTCATTTATAGTTTTGAGTAGTTAAATTAATTTCATCTAAGCCAAAAACTAAATTTCTATCCTTGATTGAGTTTATTACTGGATTGTCATATTTGCATATCCTGCACTAGTTGCTACAAGATTTTCCTTTCCTAATGTTTAAGAAATATTTTTATTGTTTGAATAAAAGTAGCAGAGTAGTTTTATAGGTATCTCTCTGCAAAGATGAAATTGACTTGGGTTAAACACCTAGTGGCCTAACAGTCGTTCCTTCTCATAGCGATGACCTTGTCTTGATTTAGATGAACACGACAGGAGATTTAGGATGTGGACCTACATTGCCGAAGGTGATGAGGGTTGGGATGGGATATTTGTATAATTCTGCTGAGGATGAGTCAGCAAGAACAGACGGTTCATGAACCGGGGTTGTGTGCCAAGAGAATATGATCAAATATGATTTACCTCAACCTTCGCATCGGGAGGGAAATGCTAGCACCTATTTTTGGGAGGGAGCTTGTTCAACTCTTTTGCATGACCGACCTTGGCAACTCAAGGGGTCAATCACCATTTGTTCTTTTGTTTTATGTAATTGTAGTGTGTTTTAAGAACATTAGTGAATGGGCTTCACTTTTGGCAGTGCTTCTGTCTATGTACTCATCATTTTGACAATATTCTCCAAACTCTAAATTGGCAAATTTTACAAACTTCTCCACGTAGAATTTCAAATTCTAACTAATCAAAGTTTAGTGTAAAGTTGAAGTTTAGTACCTTTGATTAGATGCGTTATCAAGAACATATTTCTCAAATAATATTTCTGGCATTCTCCTTTTAAGTCCTCTACGTTGGATAGACGTACTTTGTGATTTAATTATAGGAATACTTGTGATTGACTTAATAACTATGTGCAAAAGCATGTTATTGAATTTTTATGACAACTCCAATTTTTCAGATAGGTCCTCTAAGATGTTGGCCAGGTGGTTTGTGTCTTTCAAGATCTATTGGTGATATGGATGTTGGAGAGTTCATTGTTCCTGTCCCCTATGTAAAGCAAGTGAAGGTTTGCTATTGCATCTGTTTTATGCACAATAACTTGGTTATATGCTTGTAATATTCTTTATCTCTGCATAATGCTTATTGTGGGCTGCGTGTTTTCATATTTCATCCATTGCAGCATTAAGACTTAATAGGACTGTAAATGAAATGTCATCCTTGTACTACAGTACTAATGTACATTTATGATTTTGTCTTTTTTCCTCCCTTTTGCTTCGTGCTTTACTTGTTCTCTTTCCTTGATAAATTATCTATGATAGCGATAGAAATTTTGATTAATCATCTTAGTGTTACAGTTAATGGAAACAATTATATGATGATTAGTCCTTGATGCATTTAGGTTTCTTCCTGCTAAGATTATTATTTATTTGAATTTCATAAGATCTTAAAGTATTTCCCAAGTACTCAGAGACACTGATAGATAGCTGTTATATACATACAACTCTATAGGTGAGTCATAGAACAAAGAACTTGGTATAGGATTTTGCTATGAAGTAATTGCAAAATCATTAGATGCTACTTATTGGCACATACTTATATGTGGCTAAAAACCTTTGGATTTATTAGCGCTTTCAATGAGTATCTAGTCATTTTCGGACACCTTGTATGAATGACTAGCTATGTTTTAACTACTTTTTGTGGCAATAGTTTCATAAATTCATAGTCAACTGTGTTAAAGTAGACTTGAGATCCACACATGGATTGTAGAATTGTAGACATTAAGTCAATTACTAAACTAATTGGAAAAACTCTTGCTTTTGACACTTTCTCATGGGTAGACTACTATACTCTTTAAGATTTTACTTTATTTAAGAAATAAGCAGGTTCTTTGTTTGGGTTATAATTGTTTGGCAGACATTAGTTCTGCTTTAATGTGCATTTATTTGTTGCCTATGTGTGAAATTGATTTCAGTTGAGCTAAACAACATAAATCCTCTATTTTGGTCTATGACAGTAAGAAAATGTTATTTTCCCCACTATTATCTGTCTAAGCACTGTTCTTCATTATAACTGCCATATTATCTCTGCTGCAGCTATCTACTTCAGGGGGTAGGCTAATCATCTCAAGTGATGGTGTTTGGGATGCTCTGTCCTCAGAAATGGCTTTGAATTGTTGTCGTGGGATGCCGGCGGATACTTCAGCTGCTCGAATAGTTAAAGTACACCCTACAATCCATATGGAGCTTCTCTATTGGTGATGTGATCATATGCTCAATGATTTCATATTTAGTCTCACCCTTCTTCTTGCATCTACAGGAGGCTTTACGGTTAAAGGGTCTTCGAGATGACACAACTTGCATTGTGATAGATGTATTACCTCCAGAAAAGCTAATAGTTCCTCCTGTACCACTGCCAAAGAAGCAAGGTAAACGAGTTTTGAAGTCCATGTTTCACAAAAACTCATCTGAGTCATCTTCTCATTCGGATAAAGAATATTCTGAGCCAAGTGTGGTGGAAGAAATATTTGAGGAAGGATCTGCTATGCTTGCACAAAGGTTTGTAAACTTTCTATTTATGCAGAGTATATATCATCATTTGTAATTAAGAAATAGTGTTTTTTTTTTACTTGAAAGACATTTGTTTGGATTGCAGGTTAGATGTGGCCTATCCCCTGTGCAACCTGTTCAAATTGTTCCTGTGTGCAGTTTGTCAGGTACAGATAAAACCTGGAGAGGGCATCTCGGTACGTGCCAGTATTTCATATCCAGAAAAATTGTCCCCTTGGGATGGTCCTTTCCTCTGCTTGAGCTGCCAATCGAAGAAAGAAGCCATGGAAGGGAAAAGACCATGAGGAGGTACCATAACTCTCTCGTCTTATTATTTCCAAACTCTTGTGCACATTCCTTGTAATCTTGGCATGAACAATTGTTTTAAAGTCAATCATGATGGCAACTCTGTAGTCTCATGTAATTGATTATGTCCACTGATTCAGCCTTGATGGGGTTGAATGTTTGGCTCCATTATGAAATCTACTTCAGGACCCATTTGAAGACCTCTGTTAGTTTTGCCACTTCAAGTCAGATCAGTTTGGGCTGCTTCATTTGTTTGAAAAGCTGCATTATGATTTGAGGATCTGAGATATAATGCACCGAGTTTGTCTGCCTCTCTCAGAGACTATTTGCATTGTTGCATTCAAAGATGCCTTAAAAGTGTTGAGGTACACATTTCTTTCTTTCTGGGTTCGCGTGTAAACTAGTTGATTAAGAATTTATAGTGCTAATGCTGAATTGAAAGTTGTTTTATTTTTCACTAATTACAACTTTTTTTTTAATGGTTCATTGAAATCTAAGAAATGAAACAACAGTCCACCAAAACTCTAGCTTTGTCCCTATGCATTCGAGCTAATTTGTAGGACAGGCCATCTGGACTACCCAATGAGTCCTAATACAAACTCTAGCTTGTGATAAAAGCTAAAAAGGCCTTGTTGTATTTCTTAAGCCCGGACAATGTTGGAACATGATGATCTATGAGCCCGGCCATCAATTCCACAGTTCGATTGTAACGATTTGGATGGTAGGCTATATAACATTTCAAAGGTACAATCCATTTCTAGATCAAATTATAAACAGCCTTACATCTCATGGTCCATGACTCCCATGGCTGAAAAATTCATGGGCATGCACTCGTTTCAGACCACATGAGAGCGCAGATCAAAGTGGATAACTCTAGAAGCTTCAACAACATTTAAAAATAAAAATTGGAGGGCATGTGCAGTCCTCCGCACGCATCAAGTAATTTCTGGGATAAATCCCTGAGGGTGGCCCTCTAAGGTGGGATTCAAACTCAATACCTCCACTTCTTTAGGCACGGTCTTGTCACCAACCCTTAGATGGTTAGCTTCAATTTCATTGTATGTGCTAGGGTCAAAAGATTCCAATCAGTGACATTAGCCCACATATATGAATGATAAGCTTCATTTCAGGAGGAATCTATTGCAATACATTAACATTATACGTGACTTTATGCATCTGAAGCTTGTGTCATTAACAACAATTAAGCCATTCCAGACACCAATGTTAGGGAAAATATCAATCCTATCAGACAGTTGACACTTAGTAAGAGGTTGACCATCACCTAGCTATAAAGGCACTACTTGACCATTTGGGTATTGTTAGCGTGTTCCCATAAGATGCATTAAATACACCTCCAGAACTTACTTTAGAACCTAAAAATATTTTTCCTACCAAAAACATCCTCAAATGGTTATTTCCAAGGTGTTTTAATTGCATCTTAACATGAGTTTGAAGACACATGTTAAAGTGCGTTAAATACACCTTACGAATAAGCTTCCAAGGGCATTTTTGACAACATGTGCCCTGTGGACACACATTAAAATGCAATAAATACACCTATAAAGTTGAATTTTTTATATACCAAAGATGCCTTAAAAAGATCTTTTTTCTAAGAGCATTGATTTCTGAACTTAACCTAACAGGGGGAACTCAAAACTCACTGACGTGGCATAAGCAAAGAATTGTAGATTTTATCTCTCGGGATGCACAACTAACCTGACTTATCTGCCATCTACATCCAGAGCGAAAGAACTTACGGTTGTTTGCACATGACATGTCAGTGAGTTTTTGTGTCCAAGTTGATATCCAAAATCATTAGTCTTTTTTTAAAAGAAAATACTCTCAATACTTAATCCTAAGGTGAATTTATTGCACACTTCACACATTAGAAAAGACCCTTTGATAAAAAGAAAAATTAAAAGAAATTAAGGGTAATTTTGGTGCACACATCAAATCTCAAGATATATTTAATGCACTTTAATAGATTACATCTAATAAGTCAAATTGTGAAGCAGTTAAAATTTAAAGTAACCCTCTTCGTTAGAAGATGCATGACATTTTATATTTATTTTACACCCCTATATTTTGATCAATATTTAGAATCTCTCTTAAAAATATTTAATGGTCTTAAAAAAAAAAGAGAGGTGCTCCTTTGAAATTTTGAAGCGGCATGGCCGTTTCAAAGTTTCTTCCACATCTAGCTGATCACATTTCTATGTTCTTGATAATCTAATGGGCATATATTTTCAGGTATGAGACGTTAAAAATGTAGCCACTAAGTCCAGCAAATGCCCACTTAAGAATGAAAAACGGTAAAGCGATAAGTTCAACATAAATGAAGGACGCCAAAAAAGAGTCTCTTGCATAGCTTTTAATGACCCTCTCAAAACAAGGAAACAAGGTAAGAAAAGGGCGCTCTTTATTAAATGCAAAACTGAAGAGAGAAAGAGAGAGAGTCAGTCTTATTTTACTTAAAAAACCTCATACATTTGAACTAGGGACTTTCAACTTCTTGCCCCCTCCCACCAATATCTTATTAAATATGCAATAAATCTTTGAAGGCCCCTCTCTCTCTCTCTCTCTCTCTCTCTCTCTCTCTCTCTCTCTCACAGAATAGACAAAAATGGAATATTTCATCTCTAGCAAGATACCTCAAAGACAACATCACACTGAAGACTGAAGTTACTTCAACTGTAACATTTTGTACAGAAAGCAGTCAAACACAAAACAACCAAATACCTCACCAACTTCTAGGAGAAAGGGTAAATGTCAGAAGAAAAAAAAACAAGTAAATAAGATCAATCTAAGGGTAAAAACTCAAAACCAACCGACAACAAAACCTAAACCTCACACCCTCTAAATTTATGGAATTTATGGAAAACCCCTACAAAATAAACAAAAAATAATCCAGCTCCCTTCAACAAAAATGATGATTTCTCTACAATTCCTTCATCAACAATGACTTTACATCCCAATATCCTCGTCTCTGCAACTTGACTCTCCATCCGTAAAAGGTTCCTGCAACAATAAACCAAATCAGACCGTTAAGGAAAGGGCATTCCAGTGGTTCTGGACATATTCCTCTGGGTATTGGTTAATATTTGAGATAAACCCTACATAACCAAACTCATGACGTACTCTTTGACTGTGGTCTTCTATGAGAGACTAATATATATAAAAAAAATTGACCAAAATATATACTCCCACCTTCAACTACTTCTCTTAACAACACTTGAGATATTTTTTTTCCCCAAAACACTTCATCCTCAACCTTGGGTTTTGCTACTAAATCAATAAGAACAAATTTTTACCATGGATCACTATGCCTGATCAGAAGTAAGGGTTGAAGACGGACAAATCAAAGACTTTTTGGCAAGAGCTTAGTGATGGGAGACTTTAATCATTTTATGTTACTCTCTCATGGGATACCATAGTCATTGGAGATGCCATCAGTTGGAAAACTCTGGGTGGGTATCTCAAGACTCAAATATTCACCAAAAGATACTGAAATGAAAACCATTTATTCATTATTATTATTATTAGTTTTCATTAATTAATTATATCCTCACCTGTGAGCTCCTGCTAACATGCGCCTCCTCATGAACCAAGATCGAACCCCTCGCCATGGAAGACCCATCACTCTTATCACCTTTCTTTGACCCAACATTGGTTTTCTTCCTACGTAGAAGTTCTTTCCATCTGCTTGAACCCTTTGGAGGCCTCATCGATACAACTTCATTATTATCTTCATCATTAAGAAGTTCATCTCTCAATGTCATCTTCTGCAACTGATTTGTGTTGTTCTTGAACGGCAAAAACCTACCTTTGTAGAAAAGCTCATCTGCAGCCATCATGTTGTGGTTGGACACTGAGAATTCAAAGTCTGAAGATACAGATGATGATGATTCTGATGATCTAGGGATGCGTTCGTGATTGATGATTTGTTGTGGCTCCACGAAATCGTTGGAGAAGGAGATTCTTGGGCTCATAGGAGCGCACCTGCTTTGGTGCTCCGGGTTGAACATGACTATACGCATGTCATAGGCAGCTAAACAACATTCTTAAAACCCTAATATCACTTTTATCTACCCTTCTCCACTGTAGTAGTTGTTGTTTGTATTTATATATGTAAAAAGAGCACAGCTGGCGCCCGATGTATGTAAGACTAATGCATGCATGTGATTATGTATGTATGTGTGTAGAGCAGAGCTGGCGCCCGATGTATGTAAGATTAATGCATGCATGTGAGTATGTGTCTATATTTTTTCATGGTTCTTTTTACCTACCTTGATAGTTGGGCCCTCTCGATTTTAAAAGAATAGAGTTGCGTCTTGGTTCCTTGATCTTGACCTAATCCTGATCCTATACAACTGGAGTTGGTTAGCTATTTTACTACATACCTATCATCTTGCATACCTTATGCGTTAGGACACAGTTGGGTAGAATTTTGGCCCATCAATGTTTGGTCCAACTTTCAGTGGATCCATACATCTAGAGTTGTGAAAATTTAACTACCCCACGTGGCATACTTAATCGACTACTTGATATGACAAGTTAGGAAACCATAGATTTGTGCTTCACGGGATACACTTTTTTATGAAGACATGCAACGGTGTATCCAAAGGAGCATAGATCTACGATTTTAAACTTGTCATGTCAAGGTAGTTGATTGAGTATACCACGTGGGATAGTCAAATCCTAATAACCTGACTACCCCCATACATCTAAGTTAAACTGATTTTTACCTTCTAACCATTGGATTGGACTTTTTTTTTTTCAATTATTATTACTGCTTAAATCTATAGATATATATATACATATGTGATGGCATTTTTTTAATAAAATCCTAGACAACAATCTAGATAAAGTTTTATCCTGTATGACTAAAAAGTTTCGGAATAAACTGATTTTTTGTGATGATGATCTCTATAGTTAATAGATCATCCTTACAAAAAATCAGCAATTTTCGAAACTTCTAAAAAGTGGTTACAAACTAACAGTAAAAATTGACAGTTCACAATTTTTCATCTTATAGCCTATTTTCCCTCTATATGGCATGTCTAAAAGTCTTAAGAGCAACTCCAACCCATGTCTTTAAATTTGACATCTTTTCTAAATTTTGAGAAGATGCTCACCTCCGAACCAATTTGAACTCTAACAGACTCCTTCTTTAAAACAAATCCAATCACTTGAAAAAGATTAAAAAAAAAAAAAAGGGGAGACATGTGTATTTAAAACATGTTCCATAAAAAAAGAACGTCAAAAATGACATTTATAGAAAACATTGGTATTTTTAAAATATGAATAATGATTTAAAGATGTCTTCTAAAATTTCTCAAGATCTCTATGTTTGGAGACATGAACAATGATTTAGAGGGCATTTCTCTAAAATAGAGACCATTTAGAGCTTGTACAAATGTCTTTATCTCTAAATTTAAAGTTTTAGAGATCGATTAGATTGCTCTAATAAAATTGGGAGCCTAACTATTAAACATTCAATTGATAGTTGAGATGATTAGTGTATATCCACCCAAAATGAAGGTTGATGGTTCATTATGATTATGAGTAAGTTTCGTGAAGTTTTAAAAACTCCAGGAAACTTAGATTAGTTAACTTGATTCGATGAATTCTTGAGGTGAAATGGTGTACAAATTCAAAAAGAGTTAATTCATTTAGTTCATTTAAAGGTCACCTATTATAACTTAAAACCTCAATTGAGTAATCAAGTTGCCCAACTCTATAAGTATCTAAGTCTTGCAAAGTGCAAACATATGTACGCATAACCATAAATCGTTTATTATTATTATTATTATTTATTTCAACTAAAAAGTTTATATAAAGAATAAGTATTAGCAATCTAACACCATGGCCCTCTAGACCTTATTGAAAAACTTTGATCTAAGAAAAAAATGTTCTTTTAGTCTTGATCCAAGATTTTGAAAATGGACGGCTATCGAACTTTCATGTAATTCCAAAGTTTAAAATTCAATTATGAAAATTAAATTTTTTAATAAATAAATAATTAATTCTTTAAAATTTATAAAATATTGTCCCCTACAATCTTAAAGCATCATATCATGTTTTTGGATATCACATTGTGGTCCAAGGACCCTTAGGTAAAATCCTTTAGAAACTTACTAAGGTGGTGTTTGTTTGCACTATTTTTCAGTGCTTATTGCTGAAAAAAATTAAATTCAGCACTTTTGTCAAAATAGCGCGTTTGTTTACTCGTGCTTATTGCTGAAAATAAGTGAAAAAAATTCAGCACTATTTTGATGCTGAAAAAAAGTGCTGAAGCGGTAAGCACTTCGCTTTTTTCAACACGGACAAGTATGCCCTTTGTTTTTTTGAGCATGGACAACTATGCCCTTATTCTTAAAAGGATATTACCTCTTATATCCCATGGATAAGTATATAGACACCCCACAAATTAATAAACCCACACCATAGTTAAATTATTTTGTCTTATATGGGTTAAAATTTTTGGAATGAGTTGATTTTTGGTGATGATGATCTCTACAATGAGGAGATCATTCTTACAAAAAATCAGCACATCTTGAAACTTTTAACCCTATAAAAACAAGTTCAAGAACCATAAATTATCCATTTTTTTTTTAAAACTATTTTTAACGAGTTAGAAGTTCAAAATAAACTGATTTTTGGTGAGGATGATCTCTAGACCATATAAATTATCCTCACTAAAAATTTGGTCATTCTAAAAATTTTAATCCATATAAAACAAAACAAAAAATGGCTATAATGTGGGTTGCCCTTATTAATTCATAGGGTGCTTTTATAATTACACATCCTTCATTTCCATCGAAAATTATTCATAAAAAATTAAGTTATTTTTAAAGTTGATTTCAAATTTTGGTGACTTGTATGACATTATTATTTTTAATTTGAAATTTGTGGGCTTTTATAAATAGAAATTATTATTTATAAATTGAAGATTTTAGTATTATTTATTATTTAAAAATAAATTGTATTTTAATTTTATAAGAAATAATATATTTTATTGTGTTTGATAATAAATAAGCATTTAAAACATGCAAACAATGTATAATATGATTGTAAGGGTAACAAAGACAATTTATCAGTTTCAGCAATGTGTAACAAACATAATTCAGCATCTAAACAAACAACTTTTTCAGCACTTAAATTCAGCGCTTATAAGTTTCAGCGCTTAATGCTATTCAGCACTTATTTTTTTCAGTTTAACAAACAGCACCTAAGGCTCCTCGTCAATCTCTTGCAACAATGACTCGTAATAGCATTGTGTGTAAACATATAGTACTTATATCACGAGAAAGAGACGTGTTAGAGTAACCTCAAGATTATCTAAATATTTTTCATCGATAAATGAGTGAAAACGTATGTATGGTTTTACAAACTTTTCATGTCAGGAAAGTACGATATGAGATACAATCTTGAGGTCACTGCAGCATCATTGTGTACATGATTTCTCGACACTGAAGTACACTCTCAACACTACTTCGATTGTTATTAATTTCAAGTCACTTTAGCATTTTTCACTGGAAAAAGCCTACATAATAGTCAAAATGAAGTATATGGCATGTCTAATCAAAAGATATGGTTCAAGCCTTCAAGATAGAATTCAATGAGAGTAAGATAGGAATTTATGTTACTGACTACAGAATTTATGATTGGACACATAAGATAGTGGCGGCAGTGGTGGTGGTCACAATAGATGTGTCGGTGAGTGAGATCCATGCATGTGAGGAGGTATGAAGTATATTGGAGTCATGAGCATTTTAACATGAGTCCCTCTAGCCTTACTAAGGGTCCTTCGACTCATCTCTTAACATAAAAAATCACAATGCAATACACGAGGGTTGATGGATGAAATTTTATAAATTTTGAAAAAACAAATAGATTTCACTATTAAAATTTATTTTTTGAATTTGTGAATAATGTAAAAGATCAAAACTTTGGATATTATTTTAAAAAAAATTATTTTTTAAATTATTATTATTTTTTTATCTAAATTTTTCAATAAAACTTAGATGATTATGATGTTAGATTTCTAATGTGATATCCATAGAGGATAATAACAATACATTATCTAAATCATACATGTGTTCAAGTCGATTAATTGATATTTTGTATAAGTCAATGCATTTAACCTTGTCCATCAACAAGACAGGTCAAAGTAGAAATATCTAACCTGACTGATAGGACAAATCTAGTTTGAGTATCTGCGTAATCTTGATTTACGCATATAAAATCTTAAGATTTAGAGAAGATCTTTATTAGAATCAGTGACTCAATCCCAAAAATTTCAATTTTGTTTAGGATATCTATAGTTTAGGAATTCATCGTGTTTACATCCCGATTAAAAGAAAAATTCTAATTCGAAAGAAGATGTATAAATAGAAATATCAACAGAAATAAAAGAGAATCTTTTTTATTGATCTAAGAGTAAAAGAGTTTATATTTTTATTATTCTTTTATAACTTTAATTTAAACATCGAAGGGTCATGGATCGGTGTTAATAGGAATGACGAAGGAGCAATTTTGATTGAGTAGAAAAGAGTCTATCAAGTCATTATTAAAAAAAATTTCTATAATATTCATTTGAACAAAATGACCTTTAGTATGACTCAAAAATTACTACGTTAGTAAGGAAAGAATTTCACTTTATTTACATTTTAATGGCTGGCATGGAAAGCAACAGAAGTGACATTAAATGATTGGGGTGGGGATAGTGTTTTGGGCCTTGTAAAGGGCAAAAGTTGTATTAAAATTTTAAGGTGGGGGAAGGGGAGAGGAGTGACTAGAGACTAGAGAGTACTGTAGAGAGCAGAGAAGAGGATCAGATGTGTGACAGAACAGAAGGGGGACATGTATCGGACTGTTTGACCTTTCTTTGACTTGTAAGTTATTAGCTGGCGATGTTGACTGATCAAAGGGACCACGTGATTAGGTTTCTTTCTACAGTAGTTATTCTTATACTCCCGGGAGTTATATAGTTACACTTTCGCATTAATGCTCGTCCATTCATCTTAATCTTATGGACCCATAAACTCAAAATAAACAAATCTCCTTTGGCCATACAAACAAACCCAAAGGTGGTGGGGTATATCACAACATATGTAAAAAAATAATTAAATTCTAGTGGTTAAATCACCAATCAGGTTATTGGTGATCAAGAAAAGAGTGTGTCAGTGGGTCCTACAGAGGATAGCAAAGAATACGAGAAGTTAGGTAGCGAACTAATAATGCTTGGACTTGGAGTGAGCGATCCACACTCCTCCAACGTTAAGATAAACATTAAATGAATAATTAAATAATAAATTAAAAAAAATTATAACCTGAACTGAATAAATAAATAAAAAAAGCATTATTAAAATATCGAAAATAGCCTTCTGGTCCATTTAATGCGATGGCCGTAGGAATGAGGCTCCTTTAAATCCCTTATTTGTTTTCTGGATGACTGCACGTGGGCACGTGAACGTGAAAATTATTAAGATAATAATGAAAAAAATGTTGACGAGTCAAATTTCATTATGTGTGGTTGTGTATCACGAGGAAAATCTATGATTCTATGTACAAGCGAAGTCAAAGGAGTAGAGGGGCGGAGTCAGTGAATCGTTATTCATTCAAATACTTTGTAGTTGGGAATGTTCTATTTTGATTGCTATTGGACATTATAACTATCGAGGTGAATCCGAATTACCTCTATCAACTTAATCTTGTAGGCCTGATGGAATATTCTTAACTTTATTCACATGCAAGCATTAGTGTGGCATCTATCAAAATTCATCCGACAATCAAATTTAAGTTAAACGAAAGAAGAATAAAGAAGTGTGTTTTGTTATGCTCGCATTTGATCAGAAGGAGAGCCTTTTCTCTTTCGATTTTAATTCTATTTATAGGGTATGCCATCAGGTTCTTGATTTTGCTCCTCTTAATTCGGGATCAGCTCGTGGGAGATCTTACAATCTGAAATCTCAATTGAAGTAGGATCATTATTTTTTTTATTCTCTGAATCTTGGGATTTTTTTCTTGATTTTTAGAGATCAGACCTACCAAGTCTATCTTGTTTCATCGACTTTATTATTAGAGAATAAACCTAATCCAACCCTACCCTACAATCGAGCAAGACTGGGCTACATGGTTAATTTGGGTACTACCTTCTCGGAATCCTATTTAACTCCTGCTCTCTTTAAGATATGGGGATCTGCTTAGCCTTGGTTTATTACAACTTTTACCTTTTACAATAATTACCCTAATAAGAAGAGTCGTGATTTTCTGACTCCCACTCTATTCCCCTGACGTGGTATGTACATAGAATCATATATTTTTTCTCCTTGGGATACACAACTGCACATATTTATATGATTGTGTATCCCGAGAAAAATCAAGTGGCTCTATCCACATGTCATGTCAAGAGAGTAGAGGTTAATCTAATTAGAAGTATTATATATGGGATGGAATGCATAGATTCATGAAAAAGATTTGTATGAAAGAAATTTGGTGCGAGAAAGAACAATAATAACAATCTAAAATACAAATACAAATAAAATAGTACAATACAAAATTTATGTGATTCACATTTACGTTCAAGTGGAATGACGAGATGCTTTCACTATTTATTGAAAAATATAATTAGGAACATTATTTCACATTTTCTCAATAAAATTGAAATTCCTAGAAATTCTAGAATGCATTTGACATGAATTTATAGTTCGTATGGAAAAAAAAATGAAATTGCCTCAACAATAAAAGCTATGATATTTGAAAAAAAAATCACCTCAAAATAATTAGACCTATGAATTAGGGGTGTAGATGCTTCAACCAATATAATACAATCAACAAGTACACACTAGCATGCAATCCAGACTGTTAAAATGCAAAATCTAATAATCAAGATAAAACACATACCCTTCGGATATATTTTATTTATTTATTATTTTTTAAATTAAAGTATTCAGACCTCTTAGAGCATCTGACTAATCCTTGGGGTACGTGCACTCTCCTCCCCCACATGCACCAAGTAATTTATAAGATAAATCCCTAAGGTGAACATAGTAACAAAATTCAGCTTCGACAAAGATTCAGTTCGACTTATTCATAAAAATTTTGAAAAACAAAATTGGGAAAATTTCAGAAACTATAAAAACGATTTTTTTTTTAAAACTGTACTTTATAATTGGTACATTTTTCATATACGTCACACAAATTAGATTCACATTATTGAATGTATAATAATAATAATAATTATTTATTAAATAAAATAGTAAAATTTAGAAGTTTAAGATGGTCCTTTGAATTTGATGGTTTATCTCAACGTCTTAAATTTGCACTTGTTATGGGAGAAGGGTATTAAGGAATAAAAAAATTTGGGATGAAAGGACATTTAAAAGAAAGATGAGAAAGATTGAGAAGAAAAGATTTTTGTGGGGGGTGAGATAGTATTGAAAAGGTAAGGTGAGGGTGTATTGATATATGCATGATCTTATGATTGATCTGTATAAATCGATCAATCGATATAATTGGCGTCTATAACATATGAGGTCAGAAAATTCGTAACATTATGAATAATTTGCCTACATATACATCTTTTGATTTAAAGTGGATTGCGTTTGTTTTTTGGTCTAGTTGGAATACATCTTCCACACCAGTTTGGGCCCGTTCGAGCAGCCCAGGCCTATTAGCACAACAAGAAGAAAGCCCATATTCGATCATGCAAGGCAGTCAAAATTTTCATTGTTGGTTTTTGTTTTTCAACAGACCAAAACTTTCAAATTAATAGAGGATGGGAGAAATTTGATGGTTCTAAGCCGTCGAATATGGGAAACATCAAAATTTCAATGGTTCTGGACCGTCAAAATTCAGTTTCTAAAGTTAATGGACCTTGGCCCATCGAATTTTACAGTTTTTACATGATGTAGTGGTTTAGGGAGGATCAATGGAATGCCCTCTTACCTCCCTCTTCGCTGAGAGACTAATTAAAATGACCTAAATACCCTCATCCCAAAACCCTTGAATTTTTTCTTCCAATAATCCATGGTCCTCAACCAAACGTGAAATCCCTTTTTAACCTCTTCAACCTCATTATTTTAGGTAATTCTTACTTGAGCATCTAAACTCTTAAAAAGGAGAGGTATATATATATATATTGTAAGAACACAAAAAAGAATAAGATACGTAATTGCAAATCGATTGATGTGAAACATATTGAAACGAACTAAAACTGTTGGATTTAGAGACCTTATAGAAATTTTACTTAATGAAAAGATGAAAAGTTAAGTTATGTATATCAACAGCTAACTTAAATTATTAAATATCGTATAAATAATTATTCTCAAGCCAAGGAAATTTTATTTATGGATTGTGACTATATTTGTGAGATGTCTGGTAATCCTAAGTTGGGTTTCAAAAGGCTAATTTAGAAGTAGAGGGTTGGGTTGAGGCTCAGAGATGGATGGGCAGGTTCGCGGGCAATACTCCCAAGGCGAAAATTCTTGGGTATATGTATTTTCAGGTTGGGATTTTATGAGTGCTTTATTCTTTTGATTGCTTTGTGAGGTTTTTGACGCTGAGAGAGTTGTATAGGTTTGAGAGCTTGTGATCTTTATTGTTGACAGTGGATTGATCTCCCTCTTCTTTGTAAACGTAGGTAATTTATTGAACCACATAAATCTTATTTTCTTTGTGTGTGTGATTATTTTCAACTTATTTTGTTTTTGCTTTTAGGACGCTCCATACTGCAATAATACTATATATATATATATATATATATATATAGGGGGGCGTTCAATGGCCAACTTTTTGGCAAAACATTTTTCAAAACATGAGTTAGAGGTTTTGGAATGGGCTGATTTTTGGTGAGGATGATCTCTACGGTGAGGAGATCATCCTCACCAAAAATCAGCCCATTCCAAAACTTCTAACCCATGTTTACAAGTTGAAAAATCATGGACCGTCCATTTTTTGTAAACTGTTTTTGATGGGGTTAGAAGTTTTGGAATGGGCTGATTTTTGGTGATGAGGATCTCCTCACCATAGAGATCATCCTCACCAAAAATCAGCCCATTCCAAAACCTCTAACTCAAGTTTTGAAAAATGTTTTGCCAAAAAGTTTGCTAAAAAGTTTGCCCTTGAACGCTACCCATATATATATATATATAGGGTAGCGTTCAAGAGCAAACTTTTTAGCAAACTTTTTGGCAAAACATTTTTCAAAACATGGGTTAGAGGTTTTGGAATGGGCTGATTTTTGGTGAGGATGATCTCCTTACCGTAGAGATCATCCTCACCAAAAATCAGCCCATTCCAAAACCTCTAACTCATGTTTTGAAAAATGTTTTGCCAAAAAGTTGGCCATTGAACGCCCCCCATATATATATATATATATATATGATACTTATTGCAAATGTAGATTTTGACTTACCTCGACCTACTCTGTTGTTCCAAAGATGTTCCCTGATCCTGTTAGCATTGGTGTGGTACTTGCCAACAATTCTCACACGATCAAGTTAGAATTGTAGAAAAAATGTTCTCCTTCTTCCTTCTAATCTCCAGGGATCCAAAAAGAGAATCCATTCTCTTTAGATCCTCCCTCTATTATATATCCTATTTCTCAAGATCAGGATTTTTCTCTTTATTCGGGATTTGATCTCATAAGATCCCATGATCATGGGGATCTTACTCCGAAAAATGGAACGCTTCTTATTATGTTCTACAAATCTTGAGATTTTTCTTAAAATTTTGGAACTTTACAAGAAGGGCAAAGAATCATGCTAATATTTTGATTTGGTCTGTCCTATTAGTCAGGGCAAACTTTGATCCATGCCCTACCCTCGTGATGGGTAGAGCTGAACTATTGAGCTATCTTATATACCACTTGCCTTTCACAATCTTCTTTTTCTACTCGCCAATTCCTATCCTCAACAGGACACGTGTAAAGTCTTGATGAAATATCAATTTTACCCTTTACACGTAAATATATTTTTTCCTTGGAGAACTCATTTTGCTATGTTGCAATGAGACATATATACTTCAAAGATTACATATGATGTCAAATATTTGTAAGTGTGGTGTTAATTTGAGAATCGTCATATGCCAACAAGTATAAAGACTATTCGACCGACATAAATTCAAAAAGTAGAATGCCTACACTACCTTAAAAACCCTTCTTAATTAAGCTGTTCTTGAGGTTTGAAGGATGAGAACAATGGTATAAATTTGAACCCTAGAGTTTGAAAACCATTGTTTTCTTCTTCTTTTCAAGGGATTTTGTTAAGAAGTTGAAAATAGGTGTATTTCAGTCATTTTATGTAGGTCTTTAATAAAAGACCAAAGTCATGGATAAGCCATCATTTTAAAAACTCAAGGGGTATCGATCTCTCTAAGTTCCACCAAACAGATAGCTCAAAATTACCTCATGATCAAAAGCTGCAATTTAATGGTATGTGAAAGAATCCGTACATCAATTTTACCATTATTTTTCCCTTGAGCCCAACTTCACCATTACCTTCCCCAAAAAAAATTGAATCATTTTCTTTTAAGAGTTGCACTGGAGTAACATTAAAATTGACATTGCTGATATGGAGGTGGTATAGAACCATAGATGCCTTTCACTCGTATCTCAATGAAAAGCATTTATGGTTCTGTACATACATCCACATCGATAATGTGTGAATCGATGTTAATTTCAATATCAAAAATAAAAATAAAAATAAAAATTATTTAGGACTTGGACCAATAGCTCAGTTGGTGCGAGTGTGTAACACATTGCAAAGCAACTCTAAGGTCATGGCTTCAAGTCCAGCTAATCAATAAAATAAAAAGAATCCATAGATCAACGGCTACGATTACTTAAAAAAGTTGAACATTTTTTTTGTTGTCCTTGTCCTGATGTAATACGAACAATAGGAAAATTTTAAACCCACAAAGATTAGAGGAAAAATACAGATTAATTTTCAAAGAACACATGTTTTATCTATTTGTTTGAAGTAGATCCCGAAACATTATTATTTCAGACTTAGACTAGTATTTTCTAGATATTAATCACGACTTCTCTAATATTTATTTATTTTTAAGTTGACTTGACAAATACAAGACAAGAAAGGTGTGGCCAACCCAATAAAAATAAAAATGCTTCTCCGTCCCACACTCCCACTTGCCTAAATATATAGAGAAAAAATATAAAATATACATATATAATAGAAACTCACCAAACAGACAATTTGTCACTAACCTTCACTCAAATTATTAAATTACTACTTTATGCTTAATTTAAAAGATTCTTTTGTTGTATAATATTCTAATTTCAAGGAAAGTCTATTTGGGATTTGAGAAAACTACGATTTTATATGTTAGGATTATTATTATTGTAAAATGTAGAAGTAAATAAAATGGAAAAGATAGCTGCTATTAGGTCAAATATGGCAGCTAATTCTTCTTTTGAAATAATATAGTGAATTTGATGGTTTATAATTGGAAAAATAACGAATTCGCTGCTTTTAAAAGAGTTGTGATTTTTTGATGCCCCCTTTGACATACACCCCCATACACTCTATGACATAGCATGGACTAGAACCATAGATGATGTGCAGTTGTGTATCTCAAGGAAAAAGATCTATGATTCTAGCCCATGCCATGTCAAGGGGGATGGGGTGTCAGAAAATCATTGTTCTTTTCTAATGCCCCCTCCGACATACACCCCCATACATTTCATGGCATGGCATGGGCTAGAATCATAGATGATGTGCAGTTGTGTATCCCAAGGAAAAAGATTTATAGTTCTAACTCATGCCTCATCAGGAGGTGTATGTCAAAGGGGGGCATCAGAAAATCATTATTGTTTTTAAAAAGTAATAAATTTATTACTTTTAAAAGCAGTTGATTCTAAAGAAAGCATCGTTGCCCTTTCACTCAAACGGTTGACAACACCACCAAATTACTTTTTTTCCCCACTTAATGATTTTTTTCTAAAAACAATTTATTTTTTTAAAGAACGAGACACCATATTTTTCAATGAAAGATTAAATCTTTAAAAAAAATAAATATGTTATTCACCACTACAAATCTTCCAAAGTATTGCAATTGTTGTTTAAAATAGGGCTGCAACTTGAGTGGGTTGGGAATCAACCAGTGCCCAACCCACTCTTGACAAATGCTAGCCCGCGCTTGTGCTCAATCTGACCTCTAGAATAAAATGCTCAACCCAAACTTAGCCCAAGTCGGTTAATTCATTCCTAATTAATATTAGATAATTTAGTAATGATATGAGCTTATATAAAGAAAAGTGTTATATAAAAATAATATAAAACTTGTAATTAGTTGTCTTCCAGATATATTTCAAAGTTTACTTACATAAAATTATAAGCACATGTAAAATATGATGATGATAATCATTAACTAAAGTTTGAAATATGAATTTTTTATGAGAAAGAGAAAAAATATTTGAAAATATTTTTAAATGATAATCATATAAAGTTCGAGTTCGGGTAAACCGGACAACTCGATATCTATGCCCGAACCCAACTTGATGTGATTCAGTCAAATTTTTATTTGACCAGACCCAAGTTAATTGTGCTAAAACCTAACCCAAGGTCTGGTTCAACCCATTGAATGCGGGTTTTACCCAAGTTGTAGCCCAAGGTGAAAATCTCAAGAAAGGTAAAAGAAACAATTGTGAATTTTGTTGACTCAAGAAATATGACATGATCCTGATCATGTAAACACATCATCCAACGGTTGGGATTTTATTTGTATCCCGATAATACATATGTCGAAATAATTTATCTCAAGGATAACTCTTGAGTCAACAGAACCCAACCTTATGTTAAGTTGTCTATTGTCTAAACGACTTTGGTGATTATAAGATTGTTTGGTCACCAAGTTGGCCAAGCATTCGAGGGTCAATGGTTTCATTTTTCTAAAAGGAAATTGCACTGCAAGCAACCTTTCCTTGGATAAAGATAAAATATTAAAAACACAACTAGTTTGTCTTATTATATCATAATTTGTACTTGGAATCATATTGAAATTGCTTCCTTTGACCAAGTAACAATTTCCATGAAACTAGACCTCCTTCTTTGTCTATATTAGAGACATTGAGATCCCTCTTCTCCTTCAAAGAGGTACTCAAAAGGTCTTCAAAATGTATCCTTCACATCAACATGACCATGAGAGATACATTCCAGAGGCACATCAAGGTCATGTGCCATCTCCAGGAATTCCTAATAATATTCCCAAAGAAAATTACTATCCGCCATATAACGCATCAAGCTTGCGCATTCAAGTTCGGGTTCCCTCGCAACCGTGGTCCACTGGTCTTTGCCATTGTTGCGATGATCCTGCGAATTGTAAGAACATAAGAAAGGCCTCACTCAGCCTTAATCACTCTTATTGAAGAGTTTGGGTTGTAATATAATCTTTGTTATCTAATAATTTTGTTCAACTGTTTAAGGTTTGATCACTAGCTTTTGCCCATGCATCACTTTCGGACAGATCGCTGAGATAGTGAATAAAGGCTCCTCAAGTAAGATTAAGTAAAAACTCTTACAAGAATTTTGAATCAAACTAACACGAAGGATTTATTGCTTAATAATAATGCTTGTATGTGTGCATGTGCAGCTTGTGCCACAAATGGATCGGTGTATGCGTTACTGGGTTTTACAGGTTTGCCATGCTTGTACTCATGCTTCTTCCGATCCAAATTGAGGGGGCAATATGACTTGGAGGAGTCCCCTTGTGTGGACTGCCTGGTGCATTTCTGTTGCGAGATGTGTGCCCTGTGTCAAGAATATCGAGAGCTCAAGAATCGTGGATTCGATATGGGAATAGGTACAACTCATTGAAAAAAAAATTGCATATAGAAAAATCAATTCGGTATGTCACAGAAACTCGGATCAACCAATCACAGAAACCCTTGTGTATTGAGTGTATCCCCAATTTACAAAACTACTCTCATTACGTTCCGTGAGATTGGTCATCTAAGATTCTGTGAAATCTCAGATTAACTTTCCTGTGAACAAAAAATCTCTCTAACTCCAACTCATCTGATTGATAACCTTAAATATTTTTTTTTTCTCAATTTTTATTGAATTTCATAGGATATAATTAGACCATATGAGCCCATTCAACATCTTAATTTAAGGGGTGCTTGCATATGGGCTTATTTAATTGAATTAGGATCAGGTAATAGAATAGGAAAATTGTCTTCGAGGCACATTCTAATTGGATATTAGAACACATCAATTCCTAACCATGCCGTTCTCTATTGTACCTCATATTCCACATTTGGAAAGTGCGATATGAAGTACAACTATAATCTTGAGGTCACTTCAGCATTATTCTTGTTATTTTTATGAGTTGTGTTGGAGTGACCTTAAGATGGACCTCAATTCACACTTTGATGATGTGGAGGTGTGTATCATAGATGCTTTTATATTTGATGTTTTCTCTATAATATATATATATATATATAGCGTTCTTTTGACAAAATCCCAGATAACATTCTAGACAAAATTTTGTCTTATATGACTAAAAAGTTTCGGAATGGACTGATTTTTTTGTGAGGATGATCTCTACAATCAGTAGATCATCCTTACAAAAAATCAGCAAATTTTGAAGCTTATAACCCCATGAAAAGTGGTTACAAAGTAACAGTAAAAATTGATAATTCACGATTATTTATTTTATAAATTAGAGTTATAAATTTCAAAATTGGTAGATCATTCTCACAAAAAATCAGCTCATTCTGAAAATTTTAACCCATATGAGACAAATTTCTTTGTTTAGAATGTTGTCTAGGATTTTGTCAAAAGAAATCGAGCCTATATATATATATATATATATAATATTAAATTTTAAATAATTAGAAGTTTGTTAAAAATTCAATGAGGGTGCAAAACATCTTAAAGCTTCACGCTTCCTATTCCCATTCTAATAATGAATTCCAATCCCCAAATTTAGCTTTATTGATTTTGAAGACTATACCATGATTTTAAAACTCGGTTTCACGTCTCGTCTCATCCATGCCAGATACCGAGTCGTCTTGGACGATTTTTAGAAACGTTTGAGACGTCTTGTTCAAATAAATGAAAAATGAATGTAGGGTTTAAATTTCGTCCGAAAAATTGACTTTCCTGTCTGTCTCATCCATGCCTGACACCAAGATGACTCGGACAATGCGTCTCGGTCTCAGATGAGTTTTGAAACCATGGACTATACTCTCAACACTTGAGTCAGTAGAAATTTTGGTATAAAAAAAAATTTAGAATGGAATTACATACTTTTACGTACCTTCACCACTAATATTTATATAATTTTTGAAAATCTTCAAATGTATCTTGTTTTGATATGCTTGCATCGTTTTTACTGAAAATTGCATGGTATATCTTTTGAGACATTGTGGGGCTCTTCTGCACATAATGGACACATGATATTGTTTGATAGCAGTATCTCCACTTTATTTAATTGTGAGACCACGTGTTATTTCACTACATCACTATTTGCTCGTCACTTGGGATGAATGTTCTGAATTTTGGATCGTGACATTTATCTTATTGAAACAATTCTAATTGCACCATAAGAAGGTTCGGCATTTTACTTTTCCAACTTTGGAACGATGAAAATGGATTTTCTTGGGGACTGTTGGAGTCGATTTGGATCTAACGGGTCAACCCGCTCCACGCACATATGAAAAACTGGTCTTAAGACCATGAGTACAAACGCATGTCCATAATGTGGAAACCCTGCATCCAAACATCCATTGGTACCAGTAGAGGGCCTAGGTTGAGTTTGATAATATCATGCGTCATGATGACATCCAGACCCATGTCATCATGGATGATGCATGCAATGGGAACAAGGCCATTAAAAATCAAGAAGTTAATGTGAATTGTTTATTGGGTCAACTTAGAAGAGACAATGTTTATTTATATAATTAAGACACTTTCTTTCACACATTAATTAAGAGTGCTGCAATTAGCACACCAAAATTTTCGTATAACACACCAATCCATATTAAATTTCAAAAGGTTTGGTATGTTGTAAGTAAAAGTTGGTGTGGCACTAGAATTTTTCTTGATTAATGCATCCTGAACAAAGCAAACTCTCTTTAAATATAAAAACACAGCTGTTTATTTATAATTATTATTAATTTGAAGATTTTTTATTTATTTAAATAATCTGAAGGTTGGCAAGCAAACTTGGAAAGACAAAGCCGTGGCGTTACAGTAGCCCCATTTGTGGAAGAAGGCATGAGAAGATAAAAGAAAGATGTGCTATTCTAGTCCTGCATTTTGTGTGTTTTGTGTTGTATATTTGTTGGTGCACCTTCCTCTAAACTCTGTCTATGTTTTACACGTGTCGTCGAGGCTTGCTATCTCAATATCAGTGTAAGTTAAAGAAAAGTACTATCGTCCACTTTTTTTATTATTAGTAGATGTGTCCCAATCACCGAGCATTGCCTATACACGAGAGTCATCTTTGGAATCTTATCTTATCTTATCTAATTACTTGGCCCCACTGCTCCATCCAATGTTCCTAGATTGGCACTAAATGATATAAGGAAAATGAAACTTTTGTCGACTTTTTAAATCACTAGAGAGCTTCTGTTGGCACATCAAAAGTTATTTATCGAGTCGTGCTGGGTGACACAGGATTTATTGTGATTTTCACAATTTTGACGCGGACATACATACATAATCGTAGATGAATTTTACTTGTATCGCGAGAAAACACATCTATAATTATGTGCACATCTCACGTCAGACTTGTGAGAATCACAGTAAATACATTTTTCCATTTCAACATTTTCATTATTTATAATACCACAAATCCACAATCATTAATTTAGAGAGTTAATATTGCCACACCAACTGTGTGCAACTCTTTGATGATTTACTTAAGAATTGGCGTGGCATTAGTAAAAGTTGGTGTGGTAATAATAGATCTCTTAATTTAAATGAGAAGTTAGGGATAGAGGTACCTCTGATCTTTCTTGTCCAATAATAATGCCAATCCAGGAGACTTGAACAGATCCAAAGATGACATGCTCTTTTGGATCGGTAATTTAGGGTTATCTTTTATTAAAGGAAAATTATTAAAAGAGGGCTAAATATTTTAATATTTACAAAAGAAATCTATTTTTTCTTTTCAAAAATTACAAAAAACAAATTAAGTCACTGGACAGTCCAACATTTTAATAACTCGCTAGACTGTCTAGCGTTCATTCAGAGGACATTTTTTGAATCTTAACACATTAAAACACTGGACAGTCAATGACTTAATTTGTTATTGATAAATTTTTTTTAAATGAATTCTTTTTTATAAATATTAAAATATTTGACCCTCTTTTGATAATTTTTCCTTCTATCAATAAAGATGGTATTCTAAATTTTAGTTACTGGATCCTTTTATTAGGGACTTCGCTCCCAAATCTTGTTTAGAAGTTTTGGGAGCCGATCCTTCTCCGATCCCTACCCTCAAAATGAGGGAATCCACTCGTAAAATATTGGGAACTCACTTTCTATGAAGAATCTCGCTCCATCTAACATATTAAGTACTTTTTCTAGCTAAAACTTATGATGCTTTCCTTCCTTAAAAAACAATGATTGTAATAATATGTTGGCAACTGTTGCAACTAGAAGACAATTAAAGAATTCTTCGTAGGAGAAGTCTAAACTTAACAACACATTAAATATGTTTTGCGAATCCATAACAATACTAGTTGAAATCTAAATTGCTCCAAATACATTGTGTTCTTGCCAATCGGTAAGTTTCACGATTTTACCAATTTTCATTGGAGCAGTCGGGGTTGAGACTTGGATCGTGGTGGATATCAATTATCTATAATGAGATTCCCAACAATAGATTTCATATAAAGGGAGGGCTTTTAAAGTCGTTTATTAATCCAGTTTATGAGCCTTGTACCTGGTAGTAACAAGGATTTAGAACCATTCGATGGGGTCAAATAAACCGATTGAGGGATACAACTATGAGGATGAAGGTTAGAGAAATAAAAAAGCTTTGGATTGAAGGAATAAGAGAACTTGTCAATTGGGATTTGAGGTTGGAAATAATATGTGAGAGTCTCCATTCTGACTTCTAACTTCCCTCAACAGCTTAGAGAAAGATAGGATTGAGGATCAGAGAGAGTTCAGGAGGATGAGAGTGGAAAGTGGAGAGATTATATTTAATGGTGTGGTTGTTTATATATTGTGGGGTGGCATAAGATTTCATCATTTGGGGATGTTACAAGAAAAAGGTTGGTGTGGTTACATAAATTTTCTGCAATTATATTTCACAACCCAACACTAACATACAAGTGCAATCAAGCCAAAAAACAAAACTCTAACAGAACTTCATGGTGCTTGTCATCATTTTCATGAATTCATCCATGTCAATCAAACCATCCCCATCAGCATCCACACCTCGAACCATCTTTTGACATGAATCCAAGTTGCACCTCTCCCCCAATCTCTTCATCACCTCCAACAATTCCTCTGCACTGATCTTCCCATTTCCATCCAAATCAAAACTCTGAAAAGCTCTTTGTATGTCACTCTTCTTTACACCGCCTCCTTCCTTGTGCAAATCCATGAATTCTGTGAAATCGATGTACCCATCTCTGTCTACATCGGCAACTTTAAATGCCCTCGCCACCTCTGTCCCCACATTTTGCTTCTTCAGTGCTTTTAGTGCCGATTTGTATTCCTCTTGAGATATCTTCCCATCCTTGTTGACGTCGTATATATCGAAGACCCGCTTCATCTCCTCCACATTTGGTAGGAAAGTAGGTGACATGACACTGCTCTGTTTATCTTTGGATCCCCAACGCCCTAGTTTTGGAGGGAACCTCCTTGAAAGGTTGTAATGGAAATCTAGAAAACTCAATCTTGGCATTTTTCAGTGGTGTGGTAGTGAGTGAGTAAAAACCTGAAATGATGATCTTCTTCTAAATGTGCATAACCTTTATATAGAAGCAGAAAACCTCCTCTTTATCCCCTCTTTGAAGCATTATGTCATTGTTCAATTAAAATTATGGGCTTTAAAGAAAAATGTGTTCTATTCTTTTATTCCTCAGCCACTTTCATGCAATTTGGAAAGTAATGATTCTAACAGATGAACCCAAGTCAAAAGAAGAGAGTAAAAGAGTGGGTGCAATACAAAAGAATGTGGCCACAGTACAAGTTGTGTTGCATTTCCTTATTCTCCTTTCCACCATTTCAATGTCACCTCTAATCAAATCCCATTGCTAGTTTCACTGTTTCATGCTCCATTACTAGTTTAAATTTCTAAATGATAACTATTTCAAACCCAGTGGTGGCCTTCGTAAAATTGCGAAGCATGCACCATCATTGTCAATGGCTTGTTCCAGTTATTTGGTTCACCAACATGAAATCGGTTTCATTGCCTAGAGCCACATTTAGAGCATTTTCTTACTATCTCAATCCGCCCCATTTTCAGGTTACCTTTTTTCCATTTTAGACCTCTCAAATTGTGCCAAAGTACTTTTTATGTGCAATTATTATTATTATTATTTATTGGTAAGCTTGGTTTTAATGAGTTTAATAACTTATTATTGGCGGGATTTGAACCCAAGTCACTATTATCATCACTTAAAGACTTTACCAACTAAACTAACTGACACCTGCCTTTATGTATTATTATTGATTTTCATTGTACATGTCTAAACCATATCAACCAACTTCGTCTTTTGACCCCCTATTCCTAAATTCCCCAAACAATCTACTTTGATTGCATCTCTCCTAGTCTTTCCACTCATCCATTTCAACATGTTAACGTATGCTATAGATTAAAATGCCTCATGGTACAACATCACGATGCTGGGCTTTTTTACATTAGAAATAATAAAAGACAAAAATCATCATTACCAAGATAAAAAGATTATGTGAAAGAATCGTGATAAAATGACCCCCCCCCCACGTGGCATACTCAATTGATTCCCCCCTGGCATGACATGTACTAAAATCGTAGATTTATACTCCTCGAGATACACAACTACACTTTTATGGGGATGTGAAGTTGTGTATCTCAAGGAGTATAGATCTACGATTCTTGCACATGTCACGTCAGGAGAGTTGATTGAGTATGCCACGTGGGGGAGTCATTTTATAATTACTCTTCGTGAAAAGACGTTTTATCAGCATAAAAGTAAAAACTTTTGGTGAAAAGGAAGAATATCGATACAATGTTCTTAAGGAATCTACGTAAGAGGATATCTAAGGTGGCTCCATTGGGTTTGCTAGATCATGTATTTAGCATATACTGTTCTTAAGGAATCTACGTAAGAGGATATCTAAGGTGGCTCCATTGGGTTTGCTAGATCATGTATTTAGCATATTCTTTCACATATTTTATAGGGAGGGAAATTTTCCACAAAAGAATCTTGTTATCAATTTGGGGTCAGAAAATTTCTAGCCCATTGAACAGTGGATTCTATACCCTGCTTTTGTTCCATCCACCAAGTACCCCCATAAACATATGAAGGGGCATATCATGGTTAGTGGATGAACTATTGCATTGTGCACAAAGAAGTGTTAAATGGTGATTGGTGACAACTCTTTGGCCCTTTTTGACATATTTGTTTGTCTGAAATAAACAAAGAAGCCTCATCTTTGTTGGGAAAGATTATGCTTCTCAATTATGAGATCATAATCTATGTTTTTGGTTTTATGATTTTTTTTGCACAAACAATTCGAAAAGTTTAAATGAGCATGTTTTGAAGATTTTCTTTTCATTTTAAGAGTTGATATGTAACGAGAGATCCTAAATTCAGGGTTGGGTTTTGAGTTGTTGGTTTAATTGTTTCCTTCCTTGGTTTGGCTTATTTTTCTTTGTTCTCGATCTCTTTTTATATTTATTGAAAATATATTATATATTTTATTCTTCTAAAAAAATATATATATAAACATATGTTGTGAGCTCGATACTCAATATGAGCAATGTTTCCTCGAGGCCACTTGTAAGGACGTACCCTCACTTAATCAAAGCTCAATACCCATGTGCCTTGGCTCCAGTCCTGACTCTTCCAATCCCCCTAGTTGGATGCAAGTTTGGACTACACCCCCGTCATCAAATATATATATAAAATATCCATCTTATGGTCTTAATGTTTATTTACTTATTGTTTTACATCCCTATTTCACTATCAACATTGAACCTATCACCCAAATTTTTTTTTAATTTCTTTGATCGTTGGTGTCATCCAATTCCAACCCATAACAATACATACATGGGAACCAGTATTTTAAAAATCAGACATAATTAGGGGTTATTCAGTAAGAAGACCATAAATTAGGGTCTATAAATAAATTTCTTATATATAAAATCAACAAAAGAGTGAAGCACGAGAGAAGTGAATTTTCGTTCTTTCCTTTCTATCATGGAATTCCCCAAACCCTCAGGGCGCGCACCTCCTCATCCAATCTCATCAGTCAGCGCCTTCATCCACCAGCATTGGCTTCGTTTCGGGACAGAAATCAGTAGCCGAGTCGAAGAAGGCAAGCGATTCTTGGGAAATGTGGTCACAAATTGGCCACAGAAGAAGCGCGATCGATTGGCGCCTTCTCTATTCGCTTCGTTGACTAATGAATCGTGGCATCCAAAGCACGCATTCGACCTCGCTTTAAACACTGATTACGTGGCAAAGACACTTGCAGGAACAGCTGTGTACACTGTGAGCAATTCCAACAATGAATTCGTTCTCATATCAGATCCAAACAGTCTCAAATCCCTTGGTATGCTCTGCTTTCGTCAAGAAGATGCCGAAGCGCTTCTCGCTCAGGTTCCATTTCCACTCTTCGTCCTTATTGTCTCTTAATTCGACTAGTTTCATTTATATCTCTAATGCTCCATTGTGTTACTTATTTCAGGTTCAATTAAAGCAACCTGCTGTAGGGAGAGGGGCTCGGGTTGTTCCTATCACCCTTGATCAGGTATACGCCTTATTGGTTCAAAATTTAGGGTTTTAAGGTTCTTATTATGTGAATATATCTATATTTTTAAGTCCCAATTGAATTGTGTTTATCATGGAATGTGAAAATTTACTAGGAAGTGACTCGACATATGGAGATTGGACTAGGAATATAAAAATGTGTAGTTAAGGCATTTAAAATCCTCAGAAAGAAGGCACAGGTGTCAGAATAGTGAAGTTGTTCGGCAGGTGATTGTTTGAGGGCTTGGTGTGTTTACTGACTGATGAGTTCGAGCTGTGGTCGATAATTACTTGCAAAATCAAACTTGAACACATGAGTATCAGGTTGAATATCTTATGTTTCTCCAATGTCCTTCATGGTAAACTCTACGTTTGTGCTAACATACGTCTTAGTGGTGCTGTGTGGACATCATGCTTTTAAATCTTGTCTGAGATCGAGTTAACTCGTCTGATACGTCTTGGTATCGTCCACAAACGGGACGGATAGACAAGTCACATGTATCAGATGAGATTTAAAACCAAAGTTCATTATTTCTCATTGTTGAACGAGACGACTCAAATGTGTTGGAAAACTCGTCCGAGACGACCCGGTCTTGTTCATGGACGAGACAAGATGTCAAAACGAGTTTAAAAACCATGGTGGACATTGCACGAGCTCACATTCATGGGCATGCATGGAAAACCTTGTTCAAACTCCAATATAGAGAAGAAGTCCTCCCTCTAGTATTGTATAGGATAAAAGTCGAGTTGAATCTGGGCATTGCATGTGTCTAAATCAGAGAGTGAGTTAGCAGCAGGGTTGGTTAGGCACTAGTGCTCTCCAACCATGTGGTACCTGAGGTGCTTGACTGCCATGTGCAGAACAACGAGGCTGAGTTGATCACAATAGAATCGTAGGACAAGCTTTCATATTTTCTTTATGTTATGATAGGGAGAGAATCCCGAGAATTTTTAAGTGATCGACTATGTTAGTTACATTCTTTCCTACATGAATAATTTCCTATTATATAGGTGTTTTCCATTAGCAAGCCCGAGGCTTTAGAAAGATGTTATATCTAAATTGCCCTGAATAAGGAATATGGGGTGACTTGGCAAGGAGGGCGGTTAAGGAAAGATGGTGACCTATAAGTAGAAAAACAAATCTTCAGAGAAAGGACTTTTGGAAGGTGGTTGAAGCTTGTAACTATTATTTTCTGTAATTTCCATTCTAACTTGAGTGTTGGAGAGTGTTTGGTAGGTATCACACTGGTGCCTCATCTTGCTTTTGGAGGAAGAGAGTCCATCGTTGGAGTAATCTGAGTTGTTTGAGGTTAGTTTCAAAGATTACCCTTACAAGTACTATCTCTAGAGTATCAGAAAATAAAGGGGAAGAAAAGGAACTAATTGAGCAATGAAGATCAACCAGAGTTTTTTTTTTTGCTTACAGTTAATAGGGTCATCTACTCAAACAACAATCTACATTGTTCCCTTTCTTCTTCCGTTACAATTGTTGTGAACACCATTAGGGTTTGCCTACCCCTTGAACTGACCACTCAAGTCTCAATCTAGTACGCAAGTCTTGGGAAGACCTACAAAGTTGCAGGCCAACCTTTGCCTACCTCTCGATTTGACTCCTCGTGCCCCAAATCTTGTAATTCTTGGGGGTCTCAAGCGAACATCAACTTACCTTTTGACCAATCTCTCAAGTCTCAATACGAAATACCTTCAAAATCTCAGGTTAACCTATGCCTACTACTTGACATAATCCTTTAAGTCTTGACCTGGCTTGCATGTCTTAAGAAGACCTTCGAAGTCTTAGTGACTACCTATGCCTTAGCTAAATCTGTCAAGTATTGTCTTAGCTAAATTTTTTTGGAAAGACCTGCATGGTCTAAAGCCCACCTTTGCCTACCTCCCCATTTGAACCCCAATCTCGATCTAGCTCTTAAGTCTTGGGAATACCTAATAGCTCTTAGGCCAAACTCTCTCTACTCCTTGAATTGATTCTTGAAGTTTCAACTTTGCAAGTTTCAGGAAGACTTCCCAAGTCTTAGGCCAACCTCTCCATGCCTCTTGGGGACACATCTTAAGTCACAACCAATGTGACCCCCTTGACTTACTTCACATGTCTTGTCTTGACCTACAAAGTCTCAGACTAACCTCACAACTTCTTCAAGGTGTTTGGCTACTCAGTCTCTAGGCTGACCACACATTTACTATTGTGCATTTCAATTCCTAGCTTTGAAGGCTCGATGGTGACATGTGAAGACAAAGTATTTGCTCAATAGTTCCGCATAGTAATGATGCAGCATGCAAGTAGTCAAAAGCAAGGAACATCAACTACCAAGGAGACCTTGATTGGGGAAAATCCAACTGGACCTGGTGTTGTACAATGCTTTTGGCCTACCAAGGGCCACTGTTTGACTCGAACTAGAGAACTCAAGTGGACCCTTGGTTGACTCCTAAAGAGGCAAGTTGTTAATAGCAAGAGTTTGATCCTAAAGAGGGAGAAACACCTGGTTGAATCCAACTTGAGAACCCGAGTGGATCTCTCCTAGCAATAATGAAGATCAAGCATTCACGACAAAACTCTTGATGATGATGTGTGCTAGACTTTGCTAAAGCATGCACTCCATCATGGACAATAAAACATCCCACCAATATAAGGGACATTATTCCCAAAGGAGGCGAGCAGATGGTAAATGGTGTCGAACTAACTGTATGAATCACACACCAACCTCAAACCAACATACTATGAGACAATGGGGTAGTAGGAGTGCGGACGTTACATTAGTGATGGGTCAAAGTCACATGCTGGCCAACATGGGTCTTCTCTAGACTACCATAAGATCTCAGGTCTCAGACTGACCTATTTGCTTGGGAGTACAAGTACTAATTGGCTAGCTACTTGAAGGGGTGTAAGTCTCAGGTTGAGGTGTCAAGCTGCCACTTTAAGAGGTGCAAATCACAAGCTGACCTATCATTTGAATGATGCTGGTCTTAGGCTACCCTCCCACTTTGAGGGATGTAGGTCTTTGGTCAACCTGTCTTTTCTTCTTTGTGATGCTCCTTCATTCAAGTCCCAGGTCGGATTCAAACAATTCTGGCTAAGCCTGCATATCTAGACTTGAATTCTCCATTGGTGCAACGACACATGCGAATAATCCAACTTTATATATGAATAATTCATTAGAAATATTATCTATTGACGCATGTCTCAAATTAAATCACCACGTCCTAGGTCGAATTTGAACAGTTCCATCTAAACCCACATATCTGGACCAAACTTTTTTTTTTTTTGATAAACAAAATTTATTAATAAGAAAAGTGAAAGGTGGCCACAAGCAAGGCAATAAAAAGAACAGCAATCAGAATACAGATGATTCAAATATCACAATGAGATCCCAATTAAACAAACAAATGGACCAGACTTCTCCATTGATGAAACAATACATGCAAATAATCAAATAATCAAATATCAATATTCGACTTAGTAATACTGCCACTGGTACAAGATTCGGGAAACTAGGAGTGGATCAAATTTTTAAGCAATTGAGGATTTTGTACTAGAATTATCAAACTGTCAATGCTAATATTTAATGCATGAAATGTGAAGACTTTTTAGAAAACCATGAAATTACATCATACAACCATGGAAGCATATGTCGACTCTCTTCTTAACTCAAGTGGGGGCTACAATTTTGCACTTCAGTTGTTTATATAGTGTTCATTTCCTGGGGATTATTCTGTCTACCCTGTGAAATTGTCTGCTGAATTATTTGCTTCTAATTTTCTTTTGTTCAATATGTAGGTCTATATGTTGAAGGTTGAAGGAATTGCGTTTCGGTTTTTGCCTGATCCTGCACAAATAAGGAATGCATTAGAGGTTAGATCTGCATGTGTGGTAAAGGCGCTATTAGTTGTTGACTCTGGCCTCTGTAAAGAGTGATCATCCACATGTTGATGTCTCACAATTACATGAGATATCTGATACAACACCTTTTAGAAGTAAAAGTAAATATTTTAATATACCGTAATAATCTTTATAATCATCACCATCTTTTCCTTATCCCAATTTATTGGATTCAACATGTACTCCTTTCTGAAATTCAATTCAATCCAGAGACATGTCGTCAATCAAGGCATGTGCCATCAAATATTTTTACACTACCCCGGTAGAGCTATTCAGCAACTTGATAAATTTAAGTATCCCATTGTTGGCCGTATTGTTATGTATCAACAATCACAAGTAAAGACACAACATATTTATTCAAATATGTTGTTTTCAGCTAATACATTTGTTGTTAATATGATTTCATTGTATATCACCTTGTACAAGTATGGTAACATCGTATGATTTACGGACCATTAATCAAGTGGCTTTTAGAGTAATCTTCTGGATCATGTCTGGAGCTAAGGCTCCTGTGCTATAGTTTTTTATGCCAATGTAGAATTGCAACTCACTTAAATTGTTGTAGTTTTCCTAAACAAAATGTTGGTGCACAGAAAAACAAGTTATAGTCAGGGTATCTCACCCTTACTTATGCCATATTACATTCAACCTCAACTTTTTGTTCATTCAACATGTGACCTACGGACATGATACTCCATTTGCATGGCAATATCCAATGAAAAAAATATGTCAAAACTGAAGCCTGGGTTTTTCGTTAAAATATGTGGTTCACATTTTAGGTAGGTCTGTTTGAGCTTTCCCTCTCTCCTTTTTTGTTTTCAATAAATTTTTATGCTTATCATGAAAAAAGGAAAAAATAGCTTAAAAGTTGCAAAGAAGATACTTCACTTTAGACTTTAAAGTAGCTGGACATTTTTTAGGTATTGCTTACTTTTGCTGAGTTCTTGGGTGTTCAGTTTCATCCTCTTTAATGGTTGGAAATGAACCATTCTAGAGAGGAGGCTTACTCATAACCTTTTCTGATTTCTAGCTGAAAGCTTCTGATGTGAAGAGAGGGTTTGACGGAGTTCCTGTGTTTCAGGTATGCTTATAAAGCATCTTTCTGTTCGGATACTTGGTACTTTGTCTTTTAGCATATTTTATTCCAATCACTGAGATCTAATTGTTGATACATAGAGGTGGAAACACCAAATTTACAAGGCTGTACATTCTAAGTTTTTGTTACTTTTTCTTCTGCTGTCACAACGAAATAATGAATGATAAAAAATGAAAGAAAAAACAAATTTGGGTTGTTTCGATCATCCTGTTAGACACAGTTTTGACATGGGAGATAACCAGGTAGGTGTGACCCATTGAGTGGTGTCTTCCACTCTTCCCATTCCAGTCCTGGAACATCTGCCATTTGTGATTTCGCCAACTACAAAATCCAGTCACGACCTATATGTCTCGTATGTTTTACCATTCCTATGAGCAAAAGACTGAGATGTTGAATGAGCAGAATTTCCGTTAGTGTATGCTTTATCTATCCACTCATATGGTCCTTTTGCTTTTCGTTGCATGTTCATTTTTAGTTTGGACTTTTGTTTGTCTTGTACTCTGGCTTTGCACCCATGGCTTGATGACACATTCTAATCAGTTCATATCTGCAGTCAGACCTTTTGGTTGTGAAGAAGAAGAACAAACGCTATTGTCCCATATACTTCCAAAAGGTTTGTTCAACCATGGTCTCCCTGTAGATCTTGCCTTCTTGTAAACAATATAACAAATTGTTAATTGCAAATAAGTTTTACTGATAGTTTGGTTCTTGCCCACAGGAAGATATTGAAAAAGAGCTGTGGAAGGTCTCGAGGGGATCAAGAGGATCAAGCGTTTCTCAGCACATTATGGTACCACTGGCCAATCACAGCTTTTCTTTTCAGGAGTTTTTAAAGATATATACAGTAAATTTTTCAAAAAAAAAAAAAAAAAAAAGAAAACTAGAAAGAAATGATAGGACCACATGTCTCTAAAATACTTGGTTACAACAATCTTCTTGAATTTCAGGATGAGAATCAACTTATTTCATGATATCTAATTTGTACTGATTTTTTTTTCTCTGTTCCTTTTTTTCAGACTTGAAAAATATTTGAGATGTTTTTGCCAGGGCCCTGCTTATATAAACTTCCTTCATGTAACTGTTTGCTTCTACCGTGCTTATTGAGTTTACAACATTATCATGCATTTACTCCTTTCTACAGGTGGGAAGTTTGGAAGATGTTCTGAAAAAGATGGAGGTAAGATAGACCTGATTACTTGATTAATTTTAAACATTCATTCGAAGTATCGGGTTTGTGTATGTCTTGTTCAATGCAGATGAATGATAAGAACTCAGGCTGGGAAGATCTGATATTCATCCCACCCGGTAAAAGCCATTCCCAACACATTCAGGAAGTGGCAGTGGCATGATACATTGGTGGACGAAAAGCTTCTATTGACCATTTGAAAGGAGGATTCAGAAGCTGCCAAGTGCATTGAGTTTTCAGATTCCTTACGAAAGCAGGTCAGCCATCAACACTATTTAATAAACCGTCATAATTTATTGATCATTTAGATTTAAAATGTTACTTCATTCCCTAGATTAAGAAAATGGATTTCTTGACGTTCAGGTTACCAATCAGGTTACCAATCGGGAGTAGTTCAAAGATATGGCAGAGCAAGTTTTTTAAGAATTGCACAGCTAACCTGGACCTTTTGTTAGTGTGAGCTGGTCTTATTTCTTTCTGTACAGTTTAGTGGATTTAATGTTATTTGATCTGTGAGGATTGTACCTGTTATGACCAATTCATCAAAGAGCAATTATGTTTAATTGATAATGATCATTTGACACCTTTAATTGGTCCATCAAACACAAGACACTGAATCTCAATGTGTCAACCTGTCACCAAATAAAAGGTTTGCTCAGCTGTCACCGTTCAACACTGCGTGAGATACCATTGATGATATCCTTGGCCAACCATGGTGTACTTTCAACAGCTAAAACATGGTCTGCCACCATGAGTGAAAACATAGTTTATATCACGTGTGATGTGCTAAACTACTTTTGTCGACTATTCCAGGTCAAAAGAAATTTAAAAAAGAAAAAGAAAAAATATTGGCATGGAAATTCCCAGTATATAACTGGAGGACAGGTGAAAACAGATTAAACATGTTGAATCACTGTTCATTCAATTGTTGGATGGTGCTATGAAAGGGTTTGCATGGTTATTGGGTCTGTTTGATCCTTAAGAAAACTTTTTTTCGTGCTAGTGTCCGAATTCTATCAGCCTATGCATTAGTCAAGGTTGGGGGCATAGGCTGTGTAACCAATGTGGGCATAAACAACTTTCATGGCAGGGTAAGCAGAGAATATATGTATGAATATTTATATTTGGTTTATATAAAATTGTTATCTATGTGATACAAGGAGACATCAAAGTCAGCAAATTGACCCCACATCCATACCAAGTCAATCAATAAATACAGGAACCTTTGGCCCATAAAGCTTCTTTCTCCACCTCTTAACATCCGGTGCAAGTAAGCTCCCTAAATTTAACTTCCCCAATCTCTCATGTCATTGTAGATCACCTCTGTTGCTGCTCCAACCATTTGCCTCGCTTTCATGCCGATTCAGTAAGATGATTCCCAGGAGAAACCCTAGAGGACAATAAGCAATCAACTGTTAGAAGTAGATCAACAGTTTGGAAGAGCATCTATTAATCTGCTAATGTAGATGTTTTGTTTGTTTCATGATGGAGATCTTCCATGGGATTATAAGATGAAGTTGGTTTTTCCAAAAAAATAAATATTTGTAATAGTTTCTTTTACACGGAGAGATGGGTAGAGGTCTAGGCTTACTGAATGTTGAGTCCACTTCTCTTTTTCAAGGTATCAGGAAGCTGGCCCTCGAGGTTGTTGTTTTGGAGGAATCTGTCATACAAAACAATAAATTTTAGTTGGTAATTGAAAACGCTTGAGTGTTACTGTTCAAAATGACCCTTGTCTCGCACTTTACACAGACAGATATAAAACTTACATCTCCTGAAGGTTCTTCAGTTGCCCCAACGACCGAGGGATCAATCCCTCTAACTGGTTGTTCTCCAAATGCCTTCCATGAGGAATTACAAACCACAATAGATCATCAAAAGGTGCAAAGTTCAGAAAGAAAATTGGAACTTTTAAATGTGCTGATGAGGAACTCACAAAGAAGCCAACTCATTCATAGTGCTCATATCTGGGATGGAGCCTGAGAGTTTGTTCCCTCCAAGCCATCTGTAGTCATCATCAAGTACTCACCAAGTATCCGAGTTAGACAAACTAACTCAGTTTAGTTCAAGACTTTAACAAGATCAAAAGTTGGAAATGAGAGGGTTCTTACAGGCTTGTTAGTGCAGTTAAATTAGCTACGCTAGAAGACAATGATCCAGACAGTCCAAAGCCTGTTAAGTTCCTACACCAAGTGCAACATCATCAGAATGTTGTAGTTAATTCTCTTTTCTTTTCTACTACTGTAGAAGAGACTCATGTTGCAGAACTCACAACGAAGAGACTCGTGTTAATTCGCCTTGTGAACACGTAATCCCTGTCCATGCGTTCTGTTGAGGTAGACATGGATCTCCACTCCAATCAGAAGGCGGGTTATCCAAGCTTCTTGCCACTTCATTCATTGCCATTACTGCCATATCAAGATCAAAATGAAAGCTCACATTATAGATGAGTAAACAGATACATATTTTATATATAGAGAGAGGGATGACAGGTACCATCTCTTGGGAGTGTCCTTCCTCCAAGACGCATTATCTGAAAGATCTCTGCGGCGTTAATAACGGGTCCTACAGGTACCCCAATCTCAGGGACCATGGCAATCTCGGTCATCCCCGATAGAGGCCAATTTGTAGCGAACACAGTCACACCCGTATCTGAGACATTGAGGTCTGTATAGAAGTTCATTCCATTCACAGAAACATTGAAGACTCTCCAACTATACGGGCTTGGTGTCCGATTGTCTTGAAAGTAGAGGGAAATGTAGTAGTTGCTACTAGGTAGCGGAACGGTTGGCCATTGTACGTTCAGTATCTTGCCTCGGCTTGTCGTTAGAGCTGTCTCGAACACCTTTGTTGGTGGAAGATTCCAGAAATTTGATGAAGTTATATTGGAGTGGCTGGTGACTACGGGATTACTATCTTTGAAGGGTTGCCAATACCGGTTGAATTGATCATCTGGAAAACTAGTTCAATATTCACACATTCATCATTACACTCACTTAGATTTTGAAAGAAATTAGAAATTTCTTCATCCACATCAAGAAATATAAGTTTTCATACCAAATAAGATCCCCATCATGACCGAAGCTGTGTCGAGCAACAGTGCTAAGCGCATACTTGCTAAAATCTGTCGAGTTATACATGGAATCTTCCAAGAACTCCAATTCGAGAGCAGAGATGAATGGACTTGAGACCGTGTGCTCATTTCTTGCAAGACAGACACTCATTGTCTTCCCTAAAGCGGCTACAATAATTTCATAGTAGGAACTAAGCCCATTGGCGTAATCTTCCGTCGTGTTTACCGTGCTCCACTTGGTCCCTTCAATGATTTGATCGAACACTGGAGGCTCCTTCCCACCATCGAAACCTCCATAGTAATACGTCGTTCGCACTATATATTTTCGTCCTTTAATCACTGGAATCACATAGCAATACTTTCTTGCAGATTCATCGGGGAAGATCCTCATAGTAGTCAAAATGGGCATCAAATCGGGTGTGTTGAGGGTGGTTTTATTTCCCACTCTAATGAACCCATCATCGGTTATCCATTTGAGGTTACCCACATTGGTCTCCTTTGATGCACCACAGCTGAGGAGGAAACCTACCAAAGTATGTGGCCATGAAGAACAAAAGATCAATAACTAAAAGAAATTAAAGCAAACAAGGAAGAAATAAAAAAAGGACAAAAGCATGAATGTGTGTTTTACCTCTTGGGGCAGGAAGGGCATGGATGGAGAGAGGGATGGAAACAAGCCATAAGAGAAAGATTGAGAGAGACATTGCAAGGAAGAAAGAGTTACTGCAAGAATAGAATTGGAGGTTTTGTTAGGAAAGAGAGAGATCTTGGAATCAGAAATGCTGGTTGGCTTAGTTAGGGTCTTGCACATTGACACGTGCATGGATGTGCTCAAAGATCGATTACAAACAAAGAAGGTACGTAGAATTATTTGACCAGGGTTGAGATAGTGTACACCCAGGTGGAGGATTGGAACCCTCCTCCCACACCTCACTACATGCCACGAGAGAATCCAAGACGATTATGAAAGAGTCACTCTAGTCTCACTTAAGATTTAAAATCTTACGAAGGGTCGTGAGCTCAAATCTTGGCATTAAAAACATGATCCGATTTCACATTCGTGTAGAGGACAAATTTCTAATAAATTTTTTTTTTTTCAAAAAATCATTACTTTTCACTGTTAAATTTTAATTTTAAGTTTTGGAAATTTGATGACCATCCATTTTCAAATCAAGTTATTATTATTATTATTATTATTATTATCATTATTGTAATGTTTTTATGTTTTGAATATGAATTTTTCAATGAAATCTAGAAGACTGTGGTGTTGGATTGCCAATGTGGTAGCAACGACCCTTAGTAAGATTTGAAGTGTTACTAACTAGTAAAGAAAGTGTTTTCCATTGTGCAAAATTTTATGAACATAAAATTTCAAATAATATATCATTAATCTATCTATAAAAAAATCATTAATTTATCTATAAAAAAATATTAATTTATGTCCTAACTCCTAAAATAATTCATAATAAATTATTATATATATTAATTATTAATTTATTTCCTAACTCCCAAAATTGACTGGTTCTCCATTTTCCTAAATCAGAATTGAATCACAACTTGTTCCAAACTGAACCAAAACAAACCAAAGTTATTAGTTTGATTAGGTTCTCAGTTTGAACCAAACCAAGTTGCATCCTTACTAACAATGTCCAATCCAACTTGTTACTATATTGTATATTTATATATTATAGAGTTAGCTATATAATTTTGTAAAAAAAAAAAAAGAAAAAACTATACATATAATTAAAGAACAAGTTTACTCTCACCTCTAATAATTTTTCAACTAAGATGGAACTTGAATGTCTATTTTCATGAATTTAGTATTTTTATAAAGTCCAATAATAAATCTGGGTTTGCTAGGATGTCACTTGGGCTTAGCTGATTAGGCCCGATGAGAAGTTAGGGCTAATCTAAAATATAACTGTCCTCTTTACAATTGGGTTAGGGTTCATCCAAACCCAACCCAAGAACCACCTGTTAACAACCCTAGTCACAGGCCTAGTAAGTGTTTCCTTTTAAACCTTAATCTATTTTAAAAGTGTGTATATTCCCAAGGGAATGGTTCAACAGTAGAATTAATATAATAGGGATTTGTTCTATCTGTAATCGTATGTTCGAAATTGGGTGGTCTTCTCACTTATCTTGTTGTACGTTGGGAAACATCCATAAAATCGGGGCATGCGATCGTAGGGACTAATCCCATCCAACAAAAGTTATGGGAAACCAACATCATTAAAAAAAAATAGAAAAGATTATAAAGTAAATATTATAAATAAATAAATAAAAAAGGAAAAAGAACCAACTTCAACGTTTTTCCAATCGACCACTCTCATGATTGCAATTTTGTGATAGAGTTTGAACAGCTTTAATCGCCTAAGTACAAATCCAAAATACATAAGAGAAATAGGAAAAGGTGCAATTTAACAAAAATAAATGTTTAATTCACACCTAGGCATCGTACAATATTTTTGTGGAAGAAAATAAAAAATGTTGGTGTTGGTGTGGGTGTGGCGCATAAGCTCCCATTTTTAATTATCAGTTAGTAAAGTTTGGTACGAGAAGATAGACATTATTGTCTCGACTTGGGAGTTGTTAAGGGTGAATGTTCTTATAAGTCTCTCTCTCTATCTACAACCATACCTACTACCATGACTGTGTTCTCTTTAAAGGTATTTCGTAGTTTTATGAAAGAAGAAGGGTAAAAAGGACATATTCTCTTTAGTTTCGAAACTAATGGCTTTACGCGAAGTATCTTTTGCAGGCCTTCCAACTACTAGTTGGTTGCTCCGTCCATTTTCTCCTAGAAGATGTCACATTTTCCTGTTACGAAACGTGAGCGATCTCTCTCTCTCTCTCTCCATCCATGGTGACCATCATGGATTGGTACTGTAGACCATAGTTTTAAAACTGAACCTAACTTGAATGTCCATGGAATTAACTCGGATGAGTTAATTAAAAATATATTTTAAAATAAATACAAATATTTATATTTTATTCTCCACAAAAGTATTATATAGAATCATGATAATCTGACTACCCCATGGAACATACTCAATCGACTCTCCTGATGTGACAAGTTCAGAAACCATAGATTTGTACGCTTTGAATACAAAACTGTATTTCCTCTTAAAAATGTGTTTCCTAAGGCATACAGATCTGCGATTTCAGAATTTGTCACGTCAAGAGAGTCGATTGAGTGTGCCATGTGGTGTAGTTTATCATGACTCTATTATATTTAGTAGAATAACTCAATCTAATTTCTGACCAGACTCGATACATTTTTTAATTGACTTACTTGAGTTGAAGAGTTGACTTTTTGATTTGTAAACATGATTCCATGAGTTATGGGATCAAGTCATCTTAAAATTCAATCAAGTTGAGTCATCCTTTTATAATTTTAACGAGTAAGCTGGACTTGAACCCACGACCTCAAAGTTGCTTTACAAATGTGTCAAATCAATTGAGTTACGAGTCTAAACCCAACTCAATGGATTTTAAATCTATATATGCTTTCACAAGAATGGAGGCAAATATACATATATATATATATATATATATATATATATATATATATATATATATAATATATATATATATATATATATATATATATATATGGGAAATGTTCAGCAACAAACATTTTGACAAACATTTTGACAAACATTTTGGCAAAACATTTTTCAAAATATGGGTTAGAGGTTTTGGAATGGGTTGATTTTTGGTGAGGATGATCTCTACGGTGAGGAGATCATCATCACCAAAAATCAGCCCATTCCAAAACCTCTTACCCATCAAAAATGGCTTACAAAAAATGGACGGTCCACGATTTCCCAACTTGTAAACATGGGGTTAGAAGTTTTGGAATGGGCTGATTTTTTATGAGGATGATCTCCTCACCATAGAGATCATGCTCATCAAAAATCAGCCCATTCCAAAACCTCTAACCCATGTTTTGAAAAATGTTTTGCCAAAATATTTGCCAAAATGTTTGTTGCTGAAAGGGACCCTATATATATATATAGGGTCGGGTTCCTGCAACACACATATAGACAACGTGTTTGTCTTATATGGGCAAAAATGTTTGGAATGGGCTGATTTTTTGTGAGGATGATCTCTGTGATGAGAGAATCATCCTGGCAAAAAATCATCAAATTCCAAAACTTCTAACCCCATCAAAATTGATTTACAAAAATTGGACGGTCTATAATTTTTCAACAAAAATTGGACGGTCTAGAAGTTTCATAATGAGCTGATTTTTGGCAAGGATGATCTCCTCACCACAGAGATCATCCTCACAAAAAATCAGCCCATTCCAAACATTTTTGCCCATATAAGACAAAACGCGTTGTCTATATGTGTGTCTATATGGTTGTCGTTTGAACCTGATCCATATATATATATATATATATGGGTAGCGTTCAATGGCTAACTTTTTGGCAAAACATTTTTCAAAACATGAGTTAGAAAGTTTTGGAATGGGCTGATTTTTGGTGAGGATGATCTCTACGGTGAGGAGATCATCATCACCAAAAATCAGCTCATTCCAAAATTTTTAATCCATGTTTACAAGTTGAAAAATCGTGGACCGTCCATTTTTTGCAAATTATTTTTGATGGGATTAGAAGTTTTGGAATGGGCTGATTTTTGGTGATGATGATCTCCATTCCAAAACTTCTAACTCATGTTTTAAAAAATGTTTTGCCAAAAAAATTAGCTATTGAATGGGACCCCTATATGTATTTATCTTTTAAGGGAAGCTTAATCAGTTTACTCTAAAACAAGGAAAGGACACGTGGAGCTCTCAAAATGCATTACTTCCATTTACTCTTCTTCCACCACCAAGTCCTCTAACCACTACCAGCCAAAAACCAACCAATATGTGAAAATAATATTAGTTAATAATTAAGAATCAAGAAATCAAATATTGATGGGTAGACTCTTAGATAGATATATAATTATATATAGGTGGTATCACCCATGCCTAATGCATTTGGAGGACTTGGGTCTTCAAGATGATGAAGACCACTCCTTCAAAAGCTCTGATTATAAGGGTCAATCTGGTCTTCCTTGCTTTCTTCTTGATCATCTATGCTTTCCTTTTTCTCAAACCGTCATCTTCTTGGGCCTATCATGAAAATGCAGCATCTTTTGTTATGTGCTCGTTACGTGAGTGCCATCAGAAGAAGGTAAGGTGAGTAGACATTAGTGTTGTTATGTTGAGATATCGAATAAAAATGAAATTAAAAAAAAATTATATATTTAAGCAAAATTAACTACCCATTTCTTCCAATTAATTGATTTTGTAGGTTGATGAAGGAATAAAGATGAATGCAGTATTAGAGGAGACAGAATTGCAAGAGAAGAGAAAAATGGTGAAAAGGGAGAAACCAAGCTTCTTGAGTGAAATGGGTCAGGGAATGAAGATTGGAGTGGTGAATATGGATGAAGAAGATATGAGTGATTGGAAAGAAATCGGAGAAATTAAACGAATTGGGTTCAAACGGGTATCGGAGAATTTCGAATGGAAGGATTTGTTTCCTGAATGGATTGATGAAGAGGAGGAGAATGATACTCCATTGTGTCCTGAGATACCCATGCCGGATTTCACACGTTTTAGCGAAATGGACATAGTGATTGCTAAATTGCCATGTCGATATCCCGAGGAAGGGTGGGCGAGGGAAGTGTTTCGGCTTCAAGTTCATCTTATATCGGCTAATTTGGTGGTGAAGAAAGGAAAGAGAGATGAGAGAGGGAAAAGTAAAGTGGTGTTCATGAGTACATGTAGGCCAATGTTGGAACTGTTCCGATGTGATGATATGGTGAGGAGGGAGGGTGATTGGTGGTGGTTCGAGCCAGAGATGGGGAGATTGGAACAAAAGGTCTCATTTCCTGTTGGATCTTGCACATTGGCTTTGCCTCTATGGGCTGATGGTATGTGTTTAAACTATGAACTCCAATCATAATTTCTAATAATATCGGAATGTTTGGCCTTTTAATGATCGTATGGACGATATGCAAAATATCGGCCGATACGCATACAAAGCTTTTTTTTTTCTCCCATGAAAGTGCAAAACAATAACGCGCCAGGTAGGGGTCGAACCTACGACTTTCTGCTTAGGAAACAGACGCTCTATCCACTGAGCTACAGGCGCTTTGCTTTGAGTATTTTCGAAGATATTTTACCATAAAACAGATGTACAACAAGAATAAAATAAAGTTTTTATGGTTCTAAGGTATATTGGATTTTTTCAACAAAGATTTTAGTTTTTTTCTAAGATTACAACAAAAATAAAACAATTGTTTTTTATGGTTCTAGGTTATTTTGGATATATTCAACAAAGATTATTAGTTTTATTCTAAGATTAAAACAAAGTTTTTATGATTCTAATGTATTTTGGATGTATCCAACAAAGATTTTTTGTTTTATTATAAGATTACAACAAAAAGAAAACAAAGTTTTTATGATTCTAAGGTATTTTGGATCTATTCAGCACAGATGTTTAATTTTATTGTAAGATTACATATTTTAATTTCATTTTTTATTATAATATGATTTGTGAGAAGGTCAGACTTAATAACCTAGGCTTACCTGTGAAAATAAAAGTTGGTAAGTTCTATGGGTCTTGATACCACTAATTCGCTGGTGTACCAAACTCATCATTATTAAAGCCTCATCCTAATCTGTTGAGCAAATCATTTCCCTTTATTCAATTGTGTCAAGAGTCATATCTTCTTATATATCTCATTTAAGTGGGAGCGGATCCTTTGTAATACTTTTTCTCTTTAGTTATTTGTAGTAAATTTGGATGGTTGAAATCTTTCCACGTCATCCAAAATAGCAAATACACACCGTTTATATTTGAGGTTTCAGTGACCAATATCTGTTTTCAAACCTTTGATCTTGGCTAAAAAATGGTTTTAAAAAAAAAAATTCCCCTCAAATCTGATCTATGCTATAAATCTAGAGGATTGAGGTGTTAATGATTTTTTAAGGTACTCTATCTTGATTGTGGAACATTCCCTACAAGGAACTACATGAAAGAAGTACCACACATGATCATCTCATCATTTAAGTTGGAGAATCATTTTTTAACATACAGAAAAGGTAAAAAAAAAAGAAAGAAAAGTAGCATTTGTTTCATTCAAGTTCTTTGATCATGATTTATATGGATATAATTCTAGGATACTTTTGCTATGGTTGGTTGTTGAATAAATCATTAAGACTTATAAGATCATCATGATCGTCTGTGTGCACCTTATGGAATAAATCATTGAATTAAAGCTTTAAGAGATTGAGAGGATGACTTAAAATAATGTTGATCAAAAACAGTGAAAGTATATATGATCATATTTTTAATAATAGAAGACGTGACTTTGGACAAAGTGGAATAGAACATGAATTGTTTAGTTGACCCCAAATATTTGGAATTAGATCGACTTTGATAATGATAACAACTAGACTGCGTAATTGGCTTTCTTTATGTAAAGAGCAGATGAATTTTCCTTTATAAACAAGTAAATAGAGGGAAAACTAGATGTTATTAACACTTGCACCATACCCAAAAACAATGTTGCAGGAATTGACAAGGTGTACAATCTCTCGAAGATTATAATGGACACCACAACTGTGAAGCGGGAGGCATATGCGACAGTTATCCATTCCTCTGAAGCTTATGTCTGTGGGGCGATAGCACTTGCACAAAGCCTCATCAAAACAAATACCAAGCGCGATCTTGTAATGTTGATAGACAACTCCATCTCTCAACCAAAACGTGATGCCCTCACGGCTGCTGGATGGAAAATCCGTGTAATCAATCGAATTCGAAACCCCAAAGCTGAAAAAAACTCATATAATGAATATAACTATAGCAAATTCCGGCTATGGCAACTCACGGATTACGACAAGATCATTTTCATTGATTCCGACATTATAGTACTAAAAAATCTAGACCTCCTATTCCATTTCCCCCAAATGTCGGCGACAGGCAATGATGCGTCAATCTTCAATTCAGGGATTATGGCAATTGAGCCATCAAATTGTACATTTCGAATTTTGATGGATCAACGAAAGGAGATTGTATCATATAATGGTGGAGACCAAGGATTCCTTAATGAAGTTTTCGTATGGTGGCATCGATGGCCTAGGAGGGTAAATTTCTTGAAGAATTTTTGGGCTAACACAACATTGGAGGCCAGCGTTAAGAATCATCTCTTCGGTGCTGATCCACCAGAGCTGTATTCAATACATTTCCTTGGGCTTAAGCCTTGGCATTGCTACAGGGACTACGATTGTAATTGGGATATCGGTGAACAACGTGTGTATGCAAGCGATGTCGCGCATCGGAGGTGGTGGAAGTTGCATGATGCCATGGATGAGAGTTTGCAGAAGTTTTGTGGGCTCACACCACAGCGAAAAATTGAATTGGATTGGGATAGAATGAAGGCTGGAGAAATGGGCTTACAAGATGTGCACTGGATGATCAACATTACGGATCCAAGACGTCACATTTGATTATTGTTTCTACTTTGTAACGATTGTTTTCTATCTTCTCTTTTTTTCTTAGATTATTTTGATGGGCTATATTGATTTCGTTTAATTTATGTGTTAATATAGACAGAAAAAGAGAATTTGTGGTGAATTAGACTGTACTTCTTGTTATTTTTATGAGGATTCCATTCATCCATGTCAAACAGAAAGACTTACATACACTATACAGTCTATACTTACTCCTTTGTAGGTTCACTTGTACAGCCCACAAAAATATCACATCGTATGATCGCTAATCATATGTAATTCATCTGAATTAATAGTTAGTTCTAAAAATTTTAATTTTACATCAACTTTTTTATGGGGTAAGGATTATGAAAATGAATCATGACTTCTTTTTAGGACATTTTCTACAATATGGAGAATTTTCATTTTTACGGATGGATCTTGTGGGAATGGGTTATAGTTGGATCAATCAAAATAGAATCCATAAGGCAGAAGGACGGTCTAGAATTTTTCTTTATTTATTTGATTATGTCTTTTATTTTGTGTCTGATCTGTTCATTTTTGGGTTTATAATCAAACATAAATTTTTTACAAGCAAGAATATATACAAATGGTTACATCGGCTTTTTTCAAGTCTCGAGACAATCTAACATGCCAATTTCATCTTCTTCCCCAAATCCTATCAATCAGTCACCCATACAAAACCAATTAATTGGACCCCACGATTAGTACAAGTAACAGCAGGGGCCGAAGGTTCAAAAAAATCAAGAAAAACAAAACAAAAAATGAAATCGAAGTATCAAAAGAAAATACAAAAAAATTAAATCAAGGAAGACACGATGATGACTAGTCAGGTTATGTGAAGTGCTCATATAACAAAGAACAATTGATTAGAAGATAAGATAACATTATTGTAAATAAAATAGGGTAAACAGTCAATTAAATGGTCTGCATCAGTAGGTAAGACGTGCATCTAATAAAAGCTAATAATGGGTGCAAAGTAAGAATTAGTGTGATATAGATTACAAGAAAAGTGAGGTAATGGTTGGTTTGGGCAATCCAATTAGGTACAACAAACGTCCTGGCGTGACATGTCATCTTTATAAGTTTGATTTGGTTCCTCTTTATATGACCCACATGCACACCCCACACACACATGAATCAGGTGATCCACAAGTCATATTTGTCTGCAATTTTACTTAGTAAACAAGGCAATCATAGAGATGAATAATTTAAGGAGTTGAAAGACAACATCGAACACTTAGGGAATAATTACCGATTCGGAGCATAGGAAAATTTTGGCACATAATTAATTGGAGCATGAATTGGAATATACATTCTTTCGGGGAAAACATGAAGAATGATTTCGAATAATTTGGGTCTAACCCTTCAAGAAATTCGACCATACTTGTACACTTTACTTAAATTTTATTGAAGTTGGAGATAAAAAATAATAAAAACCATGTCCAAATCTCAGCCTATTAATACCCAAGCAAAATATGTTAAGCTTGGAATTATGTTCCTCAAGTCCAAAGCATTTCTGTTCAATCCCAACGCCAAAAAGATTACCTAGGGGACAGTCTGGTCTCGAGAGGGTGGTCAGGCGGAATCTTCAATTACTAAAAAAAAAGACTTTAAACGTCACTTTTTAAATGATTTCTATAAGAAAAAAATGTTGTGTATTCTTTGGATGAAAAAGTACGTGTAAAAGACGGCTTTTAGACATCGATTTTTTCCAAAATCAATGTTTTAGGATCAAACATAAACTGATGTCTAAAGTCTTACATTTTTTTGCACAATCCCTCCACCTAAGAAAAATGCACGTTAGATTTAAAAATTGATGTTTATTTATAGGAAAGTGATGTTTAAAGTCTTTTTCGTAGTAATAGCATCACCTTGACATGAGGTGGTTGACTTTACCTAAATACACACCTTAACATGTTGGTAGGCAATAACGCTACATTGATGTAGGGTAGTTAACATACTCAGGCATGCATCAGGACATGCTGATAAACAATATCGTCACCTTGACAATGTAATTAAAGTCGGAACAATGTCGACACATGCCATATTGAACCCATGCCAACATCCCCAAATCTGATTACATTTGGGCCTTTTTTTTATTCAACCAGGTATTTTGAACTTTATAAATAAAAAATTATTGAAAGGCAAAGGTATGTAATCTCTTCATTTTTCCTCTTACTCCATGTTAATCGATTCTGACTTGATCGTGGAAGTGAAATCACAATTCTCCACTCATGAAACAAGGGGACAATGACCAACTTCAAGATGAAGAACTAGGGACTAAGGTACAACAAGTATTTTATACCCATAATAACCTAATTAAATATACAAATAAAACATAAAATGAATAAACATGCATGTCAAAACTATTAATTAAGTAACCAAACTAATCAAACTTGTCACTATCATCATTCACATATCTAAGAAACTCCCCAATCTACTAAGGATTCATCATTTTGTTGTATCTTTCCAAATTTTCATCTTGTAGAACTCATCCTTATGTAAAACAAGTCCTCTAATGTATATGATGTAAATCTATTTCTAATCTTTATTTATGAAACTTCAAATATTAACCAATTTTGCTTACATGTTATGATTGTCTTAAGATATAAATAAAAATCTTATGATCATGGGCAGAAGAAAACAATCAAAGTCCCACAAAGTTCTTTTATAGATCAAGAACACTCAAATACTTCTAGACATATTTGTTAAATATTTTAATTTTATATTCTAGAATAGTATAAAACAAATTTAAACTAAAAAAAATATACATTTTTTCTAAGAGCTAATCCCATCAATGGTTAACAGAACTTTATAAGCACATGGTAAATACTCTCTTACTGAAGTGAGTATGATTTTCCACAACTCCTTTCCGAGAGAGAGAGAGAGAGAAGAACAAGAAGTATTACCATGAAGGATTGTGATAGAAAGAATTTTATAAAAAAAAAGAAAAATTAGTTTTACCCCTTTTTACAGTTTTTTTTTTATTTGTTTAATTCGAAAAAAAGAGAGCATAAACTAGACTAATTAGTCAAAAGTTAGAAGTCCTGAATTTTATTATACATTGTTTTAATTGATGACATTTTGTTCATCATCTATATAATAAAACACAAGTATGGACTCCACCCCTTTGTCTCAAGATGCATACCCCATAAATAACGTATCTCGAAGACAGTGGCCCCTCCTCCTTTGTCTTCTCTCTTCTTCCAGGACCCTTCTCAAGAATACCCCCAACTTCATCGTCTTTCTCTTTTACCCTTTTAAAAAAAAAAAAAAAACAAAAAAAACCCTACAAGTTTTTATATTGCTTTTCTTCTTTTTTAACTTTTTCAATGATAACCTTGCAAATTTGTTATTTTCCCTCTTTCACCCCCTAAACTCCAAAGAACTGCAAACTCTAGTTTGTCTATAAATGTGATGTGCCTACTATTGTTAAAATGAAAAACAAAAATCATTCTCTTCCCCTAAGGAAAAGGGTTCCCCCCTAATCAAAATAAATAAATAAAGTGAGATGGCAAACCCAACTCCATATACATCAGCAGATGTCCTGTTAGCTAATGATCTCATTAGTACCTTCAAGTACTCTAATATAACTCACAGTCTTTTATCCAACAAATTAATCGCCAATTTTTTTTTTTGGAGGGTGGCTTGAGGGGACACCCTTGAGCAAATTTTTTTCCTTCAAATTTTGAATTTTGTGACTATGATAATGATAGAAAAACTTATGCCTGACCTGGTTTTGGAGCCGCAGGGAACATTTTTTTGGGCCCATGGACATTTGATCTCCCTTTGGTGAATCTAAATCCCCCAAATCAAGTTCATTAGTGATTTTTTTTCATATCAAATTCAATCATTTCTACCATGGGCCTACAAATAATATCCTTCTATGGGCTCTATTGCTCCATTAATAAAACCTATGATAGAAAGCCCTTAATCAAATGGCTAAGAGTCGTTGATCAGGTTGACTTTTGGGAGGGGAGATTTTTTTAGATTGGTTTCCATGGAATTAGAGCATTCTTTGTAACATATTATTAAAACAAGCCCACTTGGCTTTTCACCTAACATGGAAAAGAAAGTGAGTTGGAAGTATTAATGCAAATAGCCCATGAATCAAGCAGTATATTGGGATTATTGGGTCGGTTGAGTCGATCAACAAATCCGAGACCTAAAACATCAGTCCAAATCATACTCCTGTAGACTATCTTTGTATTATTTGGCATGTTGACATGTTTTTTCGTGGCCATAAAGAATTGCACTTGATTAGATGGTTAGGATTATCATGTCAGATAGATTTTTTTTCATACTATTTTCTAAAGTAATGTGCTCCAACCACCCAACATGTCTAAAGTAGGAGTAAAGAGCGTTTAGCAGCTTCACATTGTCCCATCTTAAGGCAAATATTCCTCCTTTTCAAACTAAATTCGCGGGATTTGTGTGGTCCACTCTATCCGGGTCGGGTAACCATAATTTTAGCATGCAATTACTCTATTTTCAACAACCTGAAAAAGGGTGTAAATTTGACGACAATGTCCGTCAAATTTGACGCTTTTTTCACAGTGTTTAATTGAGTCACGTTGAATTTACCAATTTTTTCACGTAATGCAATCTAGCTACTTATTGTCTTGGATGATTTTGGTTGGAATCCAATTTAATTTAGGTCTTCTAATTCGAGTTGAGTGTGCTGATATGTAATGGTCGTACATATCATGCTTTTAAACTCATGGAATCGATTTGACTAGATTTCAAGGTGACTCAAATCAAACTTGATCGAACCAACACATTGAATCAACTAAATCCAGTCAATAATAAATCAAGTCGGGATAGAAACTCCACCAAGCTATTCAGCTACATATAATATTTTTGTAGAGAAAATAAATTATATGTATATATATATAGGAATACTATCGTCCAAGACCTCATGAAGACATTAGCATTCTCTAATACTTTTTTTTTTTCTTTCAATAATACCTTTACCCATTGGTTATTTAGTGAAAAAGATAAAGGTGTATTAATCTTTTTACATAATAAAGAAATAAGGGTATATTAATTTTTTTACATAATAAAAACTTATTTATGTAATTAATATTTGTCTCTTTCATAATAAATGTTAAAGACATTTCATCTTTAGAATTAAATGTCTAGTTGCAATATATGATTTGACAATCAATGCAAACAAGCATTTATTGAGTAAAAGACCAACATAACCCTATTTATTTTCATTAAAAGATAAAATGAATAGGGATATTATTGAAAAAATAAAATATCGGAGAATGCTAACATCCCCATAAGGCCTTAAACTTAGCATTCCCCATATATATATATGTATGTATGTATGTGTGTGTGTGTGTGTGTGTTTTCTTTTTTTTTTACTCACGAGTTTTCAACTTGACTCGACTCATTGAACATTCGAGTAAAGATGACTTTTCAAATTTTAGAACTGTGATTTATATTTTATATAAGTGGACACATTAAACCAAGGACATGTACAAGACACATGCATACATGATCATTACATTGCCCCATATGTTTCTTTCTGTTTTTCCTTGTGGTAGATGTGGGTATGTCATTCAGCCTCATAAAAATATTAGTAATATCTACCTGGACATAATTCAAACTTTTATAGTACTTTCCAATAAATTTAAATGTCGACTCATGTTGGAAGACATGTTGTATGCTTGTTCTTAATATTTTCAAGCCAGTCATCATTTTTTTCTTTTACAACAGTTTTAGAAGTAAGTTACATTCCAACTTAGGTCAATAATAAATGAAAATTTTAGTTAATGATGATATAATCCTAACGTTCTAGAGTTTAGATATGCAACTAAATATTTTTTATTTAAAAAAGGTTTTCTAATCTCGAGAGATCGGGCATTTCAAAGCATAATAATATGAGACGCTCACTTAGGGAAGTAAGAATGTTTAGGGAACATTCCAACCTCTCGAATGCATTTTGGATCTGGATTTGTTGGAATAGTTGCGTCTCATACTCAATCGAGATGCCAACATTGACATAGATGACGATGGTTCTCAATAACAAGTCTATTATAAATAAAACATAATTACGGGTCAAAGGGACGTATTTTGACCCTAATACCATTTCAGTGAACAAGATTTCTGAATTAGTTGTCGGAAAATTTTGGTCTAGGCACAACTAGGCTCATTCAACATGTAGTTCGAGGTTCTTCATTCGAAATTTTTGAATCCCAAGGCTCTAAGTGGAATTTCATCTCCGCAATATATTTTGTTTGCCATGCTTCAAACATGGATATAGTGCCTTTGTCCACTGTTCCTTTCCCATATAAAAATTATCAAAATTTGATGAGCTCAAAGGACAACAAGTATACTATGATATGGACAAGGGCACCCTCCATGTGGGAAATTCAAATGATTGTCTATCATGGGACAGTTTATATTATTGATTGTAGCCTTCCACCTAAATATGGTACTGTTGTGAAGATTTTTGTAATTTACCTCCTCAAAACATTTTGCTAATAATTAAAGAAAACTTTTATCGTGGCCATCTATGTCTTATCCCAAGTATTGGGGTCTATGACATAAATTCCTTTTTTAAGCCTTTAAGTTGCATTTTCTCCTTATTATCATTTTTAATTTAATTGTATATGTCCAAATCATCTCAATCATATTTCCGTTATTTTATCTTATCTAGGTTCCACAAATATTTTCATTTTTTATTTTAATTTTAATTTTCAATCTTACAAATAATTATCTCTGCTATGTTTGTTTCATAAGTATGATTTTTTTTTTAATCTCCTAAATTAGTTATAGTTATAGAAATGAATCTATCTTCTTGTTCATCATCATTATCTATACCATAACTAACCTTTTCAAATAAAGTTCTTTAATTGAATCAATTACAAGTTGGACAAATAATATTCTAGCAACATACCTCAAGTTTAAAAAGTTGATTTAGTTTTATATGTTACATCATCAGAACCTCTTCCTACCATTTATGGATCATTCAATTTAAACTAAAATAATCTCTTTTAGGATATTTATATCCATTCCATCTTAAACTATAATTCATATAAGAGTTTCATCACTAAATATCTTGCTTTCCATCATGCATCCTATAAATCATACATTAAAGATTTGGGGACGACTAAATGAATCATGATCTTTCATTCCACTCTAGCAAGAGCTACATGTATTTTTATTTTTTGGTTTCTCGATCTTAACTCAAAAGTCAAAACTCTCAGTTATGGTTCTAGTTTTGAGTTTACTAATATCATTAGACTAGTTCTATACCATTTTATCAACTAGATTCAAGAATCCCTTTCATGAAAAATTGACTCATAAAGAAACAAGCAATTCTAACCTTGCAAACACGAAAAATAAGTATCCCTAAAATACATCACACACCTCTAAAACAAGTCAGATTGTTAGATTTTATGTTTACACGATCATGATATCATGTTTGTTTACATAAGTCTATGAATCCCAACAATTTACCAATATGGTACACCAAAGTAGTTATCCTTTGGATGGTAACAGTTATAACACAGTTGTACAATAAAATATCAAATCATATATATATTCAAATACACAACCACTACTTTGAATCTCTTATACATCATTTTCAAGCAAAGAACAAAACAAACCAATCCAAATATAACTTTTTTAAAGCGAAAACATTAGTAGGTGAAACATCTCTCCAAATAAATGGGTTTCATATGTACTGTGCGAACTCACGTGCCATCCCCATTTGTATGTATGTATAAATATATGTAAGGACGACTCGGTTTTGACTCAGTGAGTCATGAACCAAAAGATAAGCCCCTAACATGTAATTAACAGCTACTACTAGGGCCTTTCAACATCTTTGCTTTCCTCTACTGGGTTCAAAAGAGGGTTTTTCTTCTTCTCTTCTTTTGTTTCTTTCTCTTCTTCTTCCACATTAATACCAATAAGCTCTCGAGCTCTCTTTGCTTCTAAAACCCAATCTGTCCCCAATAACACAAACGTCATTACGAAAGCACACGTGGCTTGGGCTGCTAATAGGCCGAACCAAAGGCCCAACAATCCCATATCCATTGCAAAGCCCATAATTACTGCTATGGGCATTCCCACACCATAGAAGGAGCCCAAGTTTATGTTGGCACCTAAGGTTGGCCTTGCACTTCCTCTCAACACTCCACAGCCAGTCGTTTGTGGGCAATTCCCGAGCTCACACAATCCGACTACTGGCATTGCCATTGTCGTCAACGATATGATAGCTTCATCTGCCGTGAAAGCACGTCCCCACGTGTCACGAAGCGCCGTCATAAATGACATGGCAATGAACCCGGTGAACACAGCGCAGAATAGTGCGATTTGAGTTGAAGCTCTAGCTCGATCAGGTCGATTTGAGCCTAACTCGTTACCAACACGAGTTGACACGGCAAGACTCAGTGCAGAAGGGAAGATGTAAACGAGTGAGGTGGTTTGTATGAGAATGCCCATTGTGGCTACTGCCTCGGCAGAGTCCGAGAGTAGACCGGATAACAAGATCATGAACTCGTACCACCACCATTCTAAGCAAACCGAGATGCAACTCGGGATGGCTAGAGAGAGAATTGGTTTCCAATCACGAAAACATTCTTCTAGAGACCAACAACCTTGAATTGATTTTCTATGAGTTTTAGAGAAGTAGAGATACAAAGAAATTGATGCAAGAAGGTTGAGATCTGCTAAAGCTGCTGCAATGGCGAGGCCTCGAACACCGAGGTTGAGATGGTAGACAAGGAAGTAATTGATGGGTGCGTGAAGGGCTAAAGAAAAAGCAGCACTGTGCATGAGAGGTTGAGTTATGTTCTGTGATCTTAAGTAAATCTTGAGAGGGCTGAGAAGAGATTGGAAGAGAAGAACAGGGAGAGAGAAGGAGAGATAAGTGGAAGAAATGGAAGCAATCGTAGGGTTTTGGCCGCAAAAGAGAAGGATGGGTTCGACGTTTAACCAAAGGAGAGAGATGGGTAGAGAGGCTGTGATGAGGATGGCGATGGTGCGTTGAAGAGAGTGACCCATGAGGAGCCATTGTTTGGCACCATGGGCTTGAGAAGAAATGGGTTCTAAGCCCATAGAGAGACCAGAGAGGATTGAGTAGCCAGTGATGTTGGCAAAGCTGATGGAGAGAGAACCACCTGCAAGTACTTCTTTACCAAGTTTGCCCATGAAGATCATGGATATTACCGATTTACCATAGATGAGTAGACCTGTGATGATCATGGGGAAGGCTATGGTGAAGAGCTGTTTGATTTCTTCAACTACCTGCCAATTGAGAGTGATTGAGTGGGTTAGAGAGAGAAGTAATAAAAAAGAAGAGATAAAGCATGCAAAGAAATATTGAAGAGAGATGACTGACCTCTGTTGTTTGTCTCCATGCCTTACTGTGGTGGTAGTAGGGGAGTTCTTGGTTTGATGAGAAGTGGGTGTGAGTGTTACTGTGACTCCTTGTGGATTTGGGTAAGACATGATATATCAGTGGAGATGAGGATGCTGTAACCTCATCCTTCATTTTCATCAGACAGATCTCTCTCTCTCTCTCTCTCTCTCTCTCTGCGTGTGTGTGTGTTGATGAACTTAATGCAATAGTAAGTTAGTAAGAAGAGATGGAGAGGGTGTTATATAATTCCAAGAGAGCATAAAAGAAAAAAGAAAAGGCATATGAGATCGTCCCCACAGAGCTCATAAGTGAGAACCCATCTAATTAATCCACCTATCCAATCAACCAACAAGAACCTACCCATCTTTCTCTATGTCTCTCTCTCGCTCTCTCCTAGAGAGAGAGAGAGAGAGAGAGTAGAGTAAATATTTATATAATTTTTGTTTGATGGTTCCACTGAAAATTAAAAGAAGAGAACAAAGGACTGGGGAAGAAGAAAGAGAGTATATAAAGATGTAGTGATTTAGAGAGGACAGTGAGTGATCTAAGGTCACAATCAGAGAGGCTGATGAAATCAAGTCGTTTACATTCCCCGACAGACAGCTGAAGTGAAGATAGAACATTCCCTTCCTCTCTCTCTCTCTCACACACACCACCCACCCTTGTTTGTATATATATATATAGGTAGGTAGTCTTCAGTATTAATTTTCATCTTTGTCTTCCTCTTTAGCTACTTTAATATGCCCAGCTGTATATATAATGACCCCAACCCAAACACCCGCTCTCTGTTGCTTCTTTCATGGCCTTGATGGATCTATATGACTGTGTTTTGTGTTGAAGGCCTTGATGGGTGTGCGTAGGATAAGGTAACAACACGTACGGTTCATCTTTAATTGCTCATCTCTGGGACTAGAGTCCAGTCCTGAAGCGGACCCTCTTATTGTCATGAGAAGGAAAGCTGCCAAAGAGTAGAGAAGTGACCAATACCGACCCCTAATTGGTCCCCCTGGTGCACCCTCTGACCGTCTCTCTCTCTCTCTCTCTCACACACACACACACACACACACACGCACAGTCTCATACGAATCTTACAACTCTACACAACCTGTGTGCACTCGTGCGTACTGCGCACCCTGTCCTAGACCACGCTCCTCCTCTCTCTGGTCTCTACACATCATTTTCATTCATGTACGAAATACGGATAAGAAGACCAATGTGTCCCTGACCCACCCCCTTACCCCCCCCCCCCCCCCCCCCCTTTTTTTTTTCTTTCCTTTCTACTTAATAATGGCCGCCATTAATTAGTCAAAGTGTGAATTGCTTTATGTTTACGTTGTTGATGGCAATCATCTTTTATATATATATGGGTAGTGTTCATGCGCAAACTTTTTGGCAAAACATTTTTCAAAACATGGGTTAGAGGTTTTGGAATGAGCTGATTTTTGGTGAGGATGATCTCTACGGTGAGTAGATCATTCTCACCAAAAATCAGCCCATTCCAAAACTTCTAACCCTTGTTTACCAGTTGAAAAATCGTGGACCGTCCATTTTTTGTAAACTGTTTTTGATGGGGTTAGAAGTTTTGGAATGGGCTGATTTTTGGTGATGATGATCTCCTCACCATAGAGATCATCATCACCAAAAATCAGCCCATTCCAAAATCTCTAACTCATGTTTTGAAAAATGTTTTGCCAAAAAGTTTGCTAAAAAGTTGGCCATTGAACGCCCCCCTATATATATATATATATATATATATATATATATATATATAACCATACTTTCTGAACAACTTTTGTAAGATAAGTTGTTGTCATTTGACATTTGCCAAGAAAATCTTGCCATTGTAGGGAAGATCAGACAATGAACTTTGCTTAACCCCCTTTTGGTTCAAGTATTTTCTAAGACGACTTCACTATTGGGTAGGGCATCCAATGAAGGGATGCCAAATGAAATTGATCCTTGACCATACCCATGAGTACAACTTTCTTGTGTTATTTTTAATTCCTACAACTCCTCAAATTGGAATCAAAATCAGATTTAATTAGTCTTATCGACGGGGATCTACAAATTAGAATACTCAGACGATGAAGTTAGTTTAATAGCTAAAGTTTAAATTTAAAGAAAGAAAAAGTGTATAGTTTTACTTTCAAATGAATTTCTATTTATAGAGATAAGAATATCTAGATATATTGTGAACCTCGAGATTTGTCAATAACTAATTGTTTCCCCTCCTCTGGGATAGGCATTGCACTCTCGAGATTTGTATATCCTCACTCTTGTGATTTTATCCATGGAGCTAAGGGAATGGTTGGTGCGTGCAAACTGGCTTAGATACCCTTCTAATAAAAAATAAAAAAAATGATGTCTTGGGAGAAGTTTTCTCCATCTTGGATTGCATCTTCTTTCACACTTGGAGTTGTTTTTTCTTTTTGGACTCAATAGCATGTAGAAGATTTTATTTGCTCCCACAATCCCCATTTCAAGACAACCTATTTTGAGAAATAGGTTTTTTATCATCCTAACATTTGATAAGATGCCTTCACTGATGGAAGAATAAGATTCAATTGGTAATCAACCCCTTTTTTTTTTTTTTTTTTGTTTTGTTTTGTTTTGTTTTGATAAGTCATTGTTAATGTAAGGGGATTTTGGTTCTTGGATAGATATCGTGGGCAGCTATATGTGGTGACCATGTCCGTAACATCTCTCAATTTCCACAAGGCCAAGGTATCTATGGATTACATATCAAACTTCTTTACATTAATAATCCAAATGTGAGTAGCAAGTGTTTTTGACTCACTTCATGCTCCTAAGTCTCTCTATTTTTATTTTTATTTTTCTATTTATTGACAATCCTAAGTCATAAGATCACGAGAACCTCATCTTGACCTAAAGATTAATTCTTTCTAATCACAAAAATTCCTAGGCTCAGTGGAATTGATTAATCTCTTTTTAATTTTCTAACAATTTTATTGAGTTTTATCCATAAGAAATTCTACGGGGATTGCTCCAAACTCTAACTTGGATAACATTTACCTTGTGGCCAATGTCGGATTCTCAAATGATATTTATCTCGAGGTATTTAATAGAGATGAGTGAAATCCATAGTTTTAAAGAGAAAAGGAAGTGTACTACTATGCATGATGTTAACGCATGATGTGGGAACATGAAAACTTTGCCATTTATTATTTTGTAGAAGACGTTAAGCGAGGTTCTAAGGTATAATGGGAACCCTTAAAATATAGACGAGAGTGCTCCCAAGATACACTATCCTTATCCTTTCAATTTGACAAGAGAGGACAATACACCTACCGCACAAATAACTTAATAAGTCTGATCAAGTTGAAATCAACCTGCAAGGTAGTTTTTTTTTTGAAAGCTGATGCAGGGATTAAGGCAAATCCCCCAAATCAGCTTAAATAAATGGCCAAATAATTACATCCTTACATAGGGAAGCCGTTGGGCATCCTCCCTTACTAGGGGTGTCAATGGGTATCCATTTACCCAAAATCAAATCGGAACCAAAATCGAAAACCTCAGTTCTGGTTCTCTTTTTACTGGAACTGATTAGAGTCGAGTCTAATATGAAACCAAGCCGATAGGAACCGAAACTGTAGAAGTAATTTTTCACAGCTTCCTGATATTGACCGAGCTGTGGCTATGTCTTAGATTCCAGGGTCGCACGTTGATAATTCTCTCTTTGCTCCGGCTTGTTCCTACAAAAAGGAAGAAACTCCGATGCCAAAGTAAGATTCTAAAAGATAAAAAGAAGAAAGAAAAGAATCCCCATTTTTTGGATCTTCACTTCCCTATTTATAGAGCTCTTCTTTCCTTTCTCTCATTGAAAAAGTAAACGCTCAATCCCTTAAAATTAGGAATTTCCCTAAAATCTGGTGCTCCTATCCCAAGAATCCTGGGATTTATGCGCCATATTCTCTTAGGTAGTTATTCCCTTAAATCGTACCCGACCTATGTAGATTCGGAAACGAGAGCCCCCGAACCATAGGACCCTTGAAGCATACCTTCGACCCATTAGCCTTACCTCGTGGTCATAGATTTCACTCCTCCATAGAAACCATTAGGTTCTATCCGATGGGTACCCGGAACCGATTTTTTTTGTCATTTATTTTTACATTATACATGATTCAAAATAATCCTATATTTTAAAATTAGCAAATACAATATGAAGTTCTTCAAATTTCATATAAACTAAATATTTGAGTTTAAGATAAGTCATTTCTTTTTAAATTTATTACTTGTAAAGGAAATACATTTTAATTTTTGAAAATAAAAATCATTAAATCATCATTTTAGTGGAACAAATTATTATTAAGTTGATACTTTACAAATAATATGTTAATTTTTAGAAGGAATTTTTTATTATAATGATTTTGAAATAATTTGTCTCATTCGATTCTTGAGAACCATAACCGACGGGTACCCGTGATTTTTAATGGTTCTGATTCCACTTATTTTAAAATCAGAACTGGAACCGATAAAATATAAAGGTTATAATTCCAAATATCATAGAAACCGACCCATTGACAGCCCTATCCCTTACAAGATAAAGCAAATCCCTAGGAATAAAAGAGGTATCTAGGACCACCTCTTGAGAGGGGGTCAACATGGAAGCAATATTGTCGGTCACTCTATTAGGCTCCTTGTATATAAAATGCAAGGTAGTTACTTGATGGGGTTTTTAGTCATTCTAAGCAAGTAACCTACTCCGTACTAGTAAAGTTTGTTAGAGTATATAATGCAATAATATGATACATGAGATATATTGAATTATCCATACTGGAAAGTTGTGATGTATAGAAGACTAGTAGAAATTAGGAATAACATTTAGAAGATTAAAACTGTGAGGTGCGATAAAATAATATGATACATGAGAAACATTGAATCATATTCCATGTATCTCATCGATTATAGAAAGTTGTGACATATAGAAGATTGTGGTAAAGATTAGTAATGATATTTAGAATGTTAGGAAAGTCAAGATTATGTATGTTTTTGACTTTTGTAATGTTCTTTATAAACCTATCAGTGGTTAATGTATGATTATAATATCCAAGATTATTGAGAAATCACTTCGTTTATAAAGTCACTCAAACATTGATATTGAGGCCGATTTGGCTAGATGTCAACACTTGTTAATTTAGCCAAGTGTTAGCTCCCTAAAACTTGATAGTATCAAAACTCACAAGAATACAACTAGCTAAGGGGACCAAGTCAATAAAAAGGGAGCACGAAAAGGCCAAGGTTTGCATTTTTTTTCCCTCTTTGATCCATTATTTATTTGGAATTTCATCTTACTTGATCATCAAAGGTTTGCAGGTTCCCCATCGATGAAAGGAGAACAAAAGATAGTGTTGATCCTCTATAGGAAAAGAACAAAGACAAAACGTTAATTAGGATCATATTTTCACATCAATCTCCTCAAACAAATTAATAACATAGGAAAGTTAACCATCGGTTTTGAGGCATAGTTTTAAAATTCGTCTGAGTTGACTTAACTCATACAATCAACTTGACTTAGTTGGATTTCAAGTTGACTCGAGGAGTTGGTTCTGTTGAGTTTAGACCCGAATCACCTCAAAATTCAATGGAGTGGAGTCGATTTGATGAGTTCTAAAACTATGGTAGAGATGAGGTCTTGAGTAGAGACTATAGAGTATGGACTAGCTGGAATAGAAAAGCTAAGAAATGAGATTACATATAGGGTGAATTACCATTTCGTGAGTTGAAAATGAGTTATTTACAATTCCAGCTAATTGTTCATTTTAATTATCAAAACGTGTATAATCACGTTTTCATTTAAAAAAATTCAAAATGATAACGAATTTGGCAATTTTAAAGTGATAATTTCACAGGTTTAAAGTGACTATTTCCAATTAGTCACTTTAAACCTCCGAATTCATTATCGTTCACATTTTGGTAATTAAAATGAATAATTCGTCGAAATCGTAAATTTGTCAAAAGTTGATAACTTTTTCGTCAATATCACTTAATATATACAGGTTTTCCGGGGGCATTATCGTCATTTAGAGAAAGTTGTGTCTGAAGTCTAAATAACCTCAAAACATGCTTCCCTTCATCTCTCACTCTCATTTCTTTTTCTCTCTCTCTCACACAGTCTAATGTTTGTAACTTGGACTATGTGGGTAAAACTTAAAAAGTATTAATGATGAAAGTGAAACAAGAGTGTCCATTGTTTTGCTAAAGCTATGAACAGTAGAATAAGACAAAAAAATTGACCTAAATATCCTCTTTATTTTCTTCTGTGTGTTTTTGTATCATTGTCACACGTCGTCGTCATCACAAACTGATGGACACGAGGATTCCCTTCCCTTCTCATCATCTCTACTCCACTTACTGCGCTACCATGAATGAACCCTTTAAAGATGTAAAATCAACGGCTCTGATTATGATATCATGACACGTGGCAGAAGAAGTAAGGGGAGGTGATATCTCTAGGTACATTGACATAACAGCAAAAGCCATGATGCATGTACATCCTCATATAATATACATTGCAGCAGCAGCAGTCATTCTTGTCTCCTTTCTTCCCTTCTATTAGACAAGAGTCAGTACAGGTCTACAACCAACCATATTTCACCCTTTCAAGCCTAAGAGAGAGAGAGAGAGAGTTATTAATAATTTTTGAGAAGGAAAAGGGCGAGTTTCTGAAAATGGGCATGCATTAGCAACGAAGTTTCACGTGTGAAGATTCCCCGACTATAACGTCTTGGGGCCCATATGTATATATCTCTCTCTCTCTCTCTCTCTCTCTGTCCCAAGCTCCATTGATTATCACTTGAGATATTTCTTTCTAATGCAAGCGGGGACCAATTTGTCCAAATATAGCCTCGTAGTGCAACAACATACAAGTTTGATGGAGGTATATAATTACTTCGATTTAACCATAAATGTCAATCGTTATCTTCATGAAATTTCACTACATTCTTAACCTTTGTAAAAGATTAAAAAAAAATTGATATTCTTTGATAAAACTTTAGTACATTCTAATATCCTTGACCTTGTAAAAAGTTAACATGAATTTGATAGACTTAAACCTCAAATATGAACTCTTAGCTTATTTTGAAAGTATTTTATAAGAGTTGTGATAATATGATGCCCCCCTCTGACACATGCCACTCCTACGCCCCCATCACAAAATTGTAAATCAGTTGTATCAGGATACACAAGAAAAAGATTTATGATTATAAATATCTCAAGACAATTCATCTATGATTTTGTTATGAGGGTGTGTGTCAAAGGGGGGGCGTCAAAAAATTATTACACATTTTATAACGATAATTAATAATGTTAGAATGGATTTTTTTTTTTTTTTTTTCATTTTCATTTTTCCAAAGGTCCAAAGCTATGGTTAAGATCTCAATTCTGATAACATCTGGACAAATGGACTAGGAATATATCCCACATCACAATAAAGCCAAATCCCCAAGAGTTTAGATTCAGGATTTTTCGACCTACAACTATCTATCATAGATGGGGAGAAACGATGATTTAATTGACAAAATACCAACCATCATTTGCAAATTAAAGTACGATGCTAATGAATCGACAAAGATGATGCGTGGCATGGTCCTATGATATGTGCAGAAGGCCAACCTTTATAATCATCAAATGTCTTTTTTAATGTATGTGAAAAAATGCAAAAGAATGAAATTTAAGACATGACATCAAATCATGAAAAACAGACAAAACAAGTGATAAAGGTAAATAAAAAAAAATAGTGATACATCTAACAATATCTAAAAACTTATAAATAGAACAAATCCCTCAAGGAACATGTATGAAATTTTCGTTATACTCAACGCCTAAACTCTTTAACATATAAAGAAAGGAGGTTGCTTGCACTTCAGAAAGAACAACTTCGGGTATGATCTTTTGATGCATGTAGGTCTAAATTCAAAGAACCTTTACTAGTAGCGATGTTGGAATAAATCAATTTTCAACATTAATGATCATTTTGGTTAGAATAATTAACTTTCTATATGATTGGATCAACTATCATGATATTCATGTGGGCCACACAAGCGAGAGTACAAATATGTGTGTATTATATATAAAGGTTGATCTATATTTGTACTCCCCACTTGTGGGATCCATGTAAATACCATATTAAACTATGTCTAACCATAATGTGAATTGTCCATTTCTTGGAGACCATCCTCACCAAATACAATCCATTTTGGCATTTCTAATATCATCAGAAAATCTGATCTTAATTATCTGAAAATTTGGAATATTTTTTCTTGATGGTTATAATGTTAAAAAAGGGTGATTTTTGTTAGACAATGATCTGATATCACGTCAAGCATGACAACTCATATGCTATTGGATCTTCCAACATACTTATGAGCCTACAAACAGGAGTACAAAATTTGATTTTATATAAAAAAGAAGAAAAGTGCCAGCCTATAAGGTGGCAAAGTCCACGAGTGATTATACCTCAAAGAGGGGTTCAAAACCTTGGCCTCACTCTCTAGAATGCATTTCATTGATGTTGGCAAAGAGGACTTTGCAAGATTGTACCACTTAACAAGGTTGGGGTCTTGAGAACAAAAAAACAGCAATCTGTGATGTAAGGACCCAATCAGAACCATATTCGATCTGGATCAGACTCGGAGCATTCTACCTGGATCCATACCCAACTAACGTTTAAAATGGATCCAAAAGTCCAAACCCACTGAATATGGATCTGGAAAAAGTTAGATTTTTGGAAAAATCCAACCCATTTCATTCCTGGATTAGGACATAATGAATCTAAAATGTCTATTGTTAATGTGACATTTCTGTCTAAACCTGGCCAAGCAAATCTCCTCTGGAGCACATTTAAGGCTAGAGAATTTTTTATTGATGACAATGAAATCAAAGGATAAATATGTGGAAACACAAATACTTGCTGAAATTTCAAAGGCAGAAAGCTAATACTATATTTCAAGAAACAAAGAACTCTTATCTACTTTTGCTAAGGGTCACTAACTAGAAAGAATCAATAATTGCATGTCATCATCATTAATTCATTATCATAATCCTCAAAGCCTTATCCCAACTATATGGGGTCAGGTGAAAGAATTATGCCCCTGCATTCAATTCCAAACCCTTATCCTGCTCTACCTCAGTAAGTATAATTACTTTAAATCTCTTACTTGCTTACATGTGAAGTATTTGCCATCTATGCAAGTACATACCCATCTAAGCCGAGAGGCACTCTACAGGCATGCTTGCATGAAGATGAAGGCCTTGCAAGGAGCTTAGATGTTCGTTACAATGAGCCAAAGATAGAAATGTCTCAACATGATGCTTACAATTCGAAATTCTCGATACTAGGGGCAGTTGTAAGGGAGGACAAGCTGATCTCGAATGCAAACAGTTGAACAGAGAAATAAAATAAGAGCCCACTTCAAATGAAGAAATAATAAACTATTATTTTCAGAAATCTCAATTGGTCAAATTCGAAGTGATTGCATGTAAAAAATAATTAATTCTTTGTGCTTCAAAGGAAGGTCTTTCTTCGATGTACAGTATTCTATTTTTTTGCTACTGCTGTAACATAAGAGAATTGAAATCTTAGATCAAAACAAAATGTACAAATTACAATAAAGGAATATAGTAACTTCAACCAAGTAACAAAATTAGTAATTCTGATAAAGAACATGTTTGGGTCATCGGCTTAAGGTCCAAAAGCTTAGTAACTTTTTAAGTGGATAGCTATTCAGCACATTACTGTTCAAAACTTATGGTTTTACATGTGGTCGATGATCCAGGACAAATGAAACACTGCAAGATAGGGACATGCTGAATGGTCTCTAATATTCAGACTGACAGCTACAACCTTCTTATCCATTGTCCAGATGTTCAAGATATTTGGAACTGTGGAGTTCCCCTAATACGGATCATTTTTTTTGAAATACAACCACTTGAGCAAATATAGATAGGCAGTAAATCTAGTACAGGATATAGTTTGGATCTGACACATTCAAATAAATAGATCCAACCCATTGGAGCTGCTTTTATCCCTCTCAAAGCTGAAATTAGATGTTTGACATGTCTGGAAACTGGGACCAGTGGGTTTTATTATTTTTCTTTGCACTGTACATGGGACCAAAATGTACTTTATTTCTTTGTATCATGTCGAGCGTACAAATCCCAAATTACATGATTTATGGATTTCGGCAACATATTTTAATTGATTCAAACAATTAATACCTTTTAAATAATAAAACCACAAGAGGTTATACTATCGTATTATATAACAGTAATGTCATGTTTATCATATAAAAGCTCTCCCAAAATACATGATTTATGGATTTCGGCACTCTATCATAATTAAATTAAACAACTAACCACTCTTCAATAATAGAACTACAAGCAACTACATAAAAATGCATTGTATCTTAATTTTAGCACTAAAAACATAAAACTGAAATGTTGTGTGAGGGTACAACTCAAACTTGTGGGTTAAATATAATACTATGGTATCCATAATTCAGAAAAATAACTATAAAAAAGAAGTTACAGCAAGTCTTGCACTGGAATCCATGAAACATCTGAATGCGGCACAAGTACTTCACCCGTTCAGTTTTCATCAAACACTTTCTTTCAATTTGTGGAGTGCAAGGTGAATCATGTACAATCCAAATGTGGATATTCATGCAGATCGACGTGTCGCCTATTCTTGCAACTTGTACCATCTTCATAGAATCTCAGAAATCTGGATCATAAAAATATGTTGATGTTAACAAATTCCACAAGTTTTCTTGCACAAAGAAAATAAGTGAACTCACCTGTATGGGCATCTCTGCGATGAGTAGACCACTGCTTTCCTCAATGCTTTTCAAGGTCACCACTTCACCGCCAACAACCATGTTGATCACAATCCCATCTGCAAATATTACAAATCTGTCAATATTTGGACCCACTAATACTTAATTTATTTTTGTCCAAAAAGAGAGAACCTGCCGCCAAACAAGTCGACACACGCCTCAAATATGTTTCCTGCAAACAACCACCACAAGACACGGAAAGTTGATAAAAGAAAAAGGCTAAGTTGCAACTGTATAGAAAAATACAGCATTTCATGAAATCCAAGTAATTGATTGCAACCACAATGCTGCAGATCCACAGTTCTTTGTACCATCAATACAGTGCTGCAGATTCAAAGTTCTTGGTACCATCGATATAAGATATTTAATAAAAGTACATAAGGTAAGCAGCTAAAGTGAAGATTTCTGATTATATGAACGATAAAAATTCCTCAACTTCTAGTTGTAAATACAATATATATCTCGATTTGGTGAGAAATACATTCCATCAGTTGATTACTATTCAGTATTAACATGTCATCATGCAACTATATTGCCAAGGGAAACGATATTAGATCATTTTTTTTCAGTAAATGCAACATGGAAAATTCTAATAACAAAATTCATAAAGACGACAATGCTGATCGTACTAGGAGCACAATCTTGTCAAATTAAGAAACAACTATCACAAAACCAAATATCACAATCATACCAAATTGAATAAAATACCTATCAGTTTCTGCAGCAAAATGGTAACATTTATACCACATGGAACAAGTACACGAACTAAACATTCGTATAATTCCAGATCATTGAGCTAGTTTAGTAAATATCAAATGCTTGAGTGCCCATCCTCCAAATGAATAAAGTGGTCATTATTTATAAATAATTTAAAGGATAAAGATTCAGAGGCAATCACATCACTTCTCTATACGAAAAATGACTAGAGGAAAATTTGGTTGTATTGTATGGTGAAGAAACAACAAAAGCTGCACCTTCTTTGTTGGTAACTCGTAATTTATCAAAACGCGGGCTGAAATAGATGACTCCCCTGAAGTGAAAAGAGGAAGGCAGGCATCTGCTACAACAATAACACATGATTTATGTTCTTGATTTCCAGTTTCACTATCATCCCCTGAATGATTAGTGATGTTCTGGTTCCATTCCATGGTTGCTTGACGGAACTTCTCTAATATCATTGCACGTTCAGCTTCAGCCTGGTCACTGTACTGCAATGGGGACAATGCATGCACAAGTTACATACAAGTACAAGGACGAGTTAAGGAAAAGAAGAGTAATTTTCAGACCAAAATAACTGAAATTAGCACTAAAGTTTCATTAAAGAAACCTGAAAGTAGTAACCATTAAAAAAAAGGTATTTATGGTGTCACTCTTCTTTACGTCATAACCTGAAGTTTAGAATGGAAAACACGATGCTGAAAGAACCCTTATTATTCTAAAACAAGTACATTGATAAGGGGGCTATGCAAAAGGAAAGGTAACAGAAGCCCTTAAAAGTAAAACATTCCATCTCTAAATGTACTGTATATGCCCGAAGCAAAGAAAAAAACACAACAAAAAAGTCTTAAAAAGCACAGAGGATACCAAGTAGGTCTACTTTTGCAGCTCAACTGCCAGTTCAAGCAGGTTGAACGATATGGTCTCAGTACAATCTATTAGGTATGTGTGAAGCACAGCTGATTGAATGTTCCAGTAAATGAACTGCAGTCTTCCAATTTTTATTTTTACTTTTTTAATTAGATGATTCAGTAAGGGAAACTTCTTACTCAAATTAATTCAACAAGAACACAGCATAGCAATGGGTCTTGCCATTTCCATGAGTAATTTAACGTTTAAAAATTAAAAAGAATACGCATTGTTTCATAATTTACTTGTGGTCTTTGTTTTCCCTTTAGTTTCATTCTTTGACTATGGTGAATGATATGAAACTTGAAACCCTATCATGAATGACAGATGGGACTGACTTTTCTTAGACGTGCAAATGAAGCTGACATTCAAGAGTACTTGAGTTAAATTGTTATTTATAGATCACCCAATAGAAAGCAGCATGGCTAAAACACACAAGTAGTTCACTGATGACAGCTAACATATTGGCAAGACATACAAGCTATTGACATGTCCCTAAGCAATCACATGGATGAAGATCTTTTCAAAAATACAAATTCTGTGCATCATTACCAGTTATCAGGGGATATTTCATACACTTTGTGTCAAGACTTCATCTTATATATATATAGGGAGGCGTTCGGAGGCCCTAAAGAGAGCCAAACATTGTGCCAAACATTTTTGAAAATAGGGGTTAGAAGTTTCAGAATGGGCTGATTTTTTGTGAGGATGATCTATGTGGTGAAGAGATCATCCTCACCAGAAATCAGCTCATTCCGAAACTTCTAACCCTAGTTTACAAGTTGAAGAATTGTGGACCGTCCGATTTTTTATAAACCACTTTTGATGAGGTTAGAAGTTTCAGAATGAGATGATTTTTGGTGAGGATGATCTCCTCATCATAGAGATCATCCTCACAAAAAATCAGCCCATTCTGAAACCTCTAACCCATACATTGAAAAAAATGTTTGGCTCTCTTTAGGGCTTCCGAATGCCACCCATATATATATGGGGGTGTGTGTGTGTGTGTAACTTCATCTTATAAGGACAAGCGGGTTAATCAGATTGTAGTTCTTTGGTGTTAGGGTTGTTCCAGAATTGCAAGTGATAACCCCAAGAATGGAATCATATCTTTTAACTGTGGGTCTGGTGGTTATACATGAAAACTTATGGAGTTGGTCTAAACTAATTCAGTTGTACTAGACTTGGACTTAGTGTCCACAATCTTATAGTTGGAAAGATGAAGTTACAAAGCAACCAGACTAGATAAGCATCATGTTGAAGTTTCAGTGAGAACAAAGACATCCTTTTTATGAAGCCTTGGGTAGCAAAACGGGTGTTTGCTACAATTCAAGAAGAAGGGAAGCAAATCAAGAAGCACATTTCTTATCTTCCTTGAGTTCCTACTCTAAACTAGTATTTAGCTTCTTGTTAAGTTATGTCGGAACCTTCTTAACGATGACTGAGGTTGTAAATATTTATGGTCATAATTATTATTTGATCAATAGCTGGTACATCTCCTACAAAATCTCAATCTCAAATAGATGTTATCATTCACTCCAAACCTTCATAATTTTCCTTACCTGACCCAATTTCACAACTATAATTTTCTTCCTTCAATTAAAACTGGGTACTTTTCTTGGTTTATACAAGGTTAAAATTGTGTTTGCATTAGCAATCTTGGATTAAAGCATATTATGCAGAGTAACAAGTTCATACAAACCAACTTAACCAACAACTCAGACCAAATAAAATCAACAAAATTGGTAACAACCTCTGATTTCTTGTAGAAAAGTTCGTTTTCATTAAATTGTAAAATTTTCAACTATGGGTTGCAATTACTATTTTAAAAAAAACACACACACCCACACACACAAGGGGGAAACAAAGAATACCAGAGGATTAAAGGAAATGTATGGAAGGTTGGAGACAGCAGAGCAGACGGAATCGAGCTCGTCACGCGAGCTGCAACACAAGACCATTGGTAGTGATGAATGTCTCCCTGCCACTCCCAATAGATCCACCAATGTTTCCTACCAAATTTTACTTATCAGAGATTATATTTTCAACAAAATAAATCAAAATTTTGCTTTATTTTAAGAAATTTAACCAAAAAAATATTAAAAATGGAGAGAGAGATGAAGTACCATCTTGAATTGAAGTCTGTCAACGGCAAGGTAGTAGTGGCGTGGCTGACTGCAATAACATTATTCATGGAAATATAAAAATAAAAGGAGGGGCAAAAATGGAAAAAAATACTAATTATGAATTGTACAAGTAGGGAAAAAATAACTAACTATAACGATAATACCTGAATTGGGAAGGAGAAGGAGAGGGTGAAGATGGGGCTTCAACAACATCTATTGCCATTTCTTGGTTCCTCTTCATAGGCCAAACGAGGGTTTTGAAATGTTGTTACGTACAACTTTAATAAGGTTTACAGTTTGGGTGTGTTTGGCTGCAGGAGACGTGTTGTCTTGATGGGAAATTACTTAATGTCTTAATAGACCTTGTAGTTAGGGTTGGCGACATTAGATAATATCTACTTACCAGACTCATCCTACCGAGTTATTTCGGTATGGATACAAATTTTTTATCCGATTAAGAATTTAAATAAATTTATCTACAATTATTTTTATCCATTTTTTTTAAGGTCGGATATGGAGATGTATCATATCCCACCTGAATATTCATTTATTCAAATTTAATACGATAAATTCCTAATAAAAGATATGTATAACTCAAAATTAAGAGTTTTTTCATCATCTTCACAATGAGTTATGTATATATCTGACTTGGATATTAGCTTAAAATTTGGGTACAAGTCAAAATGAATATCTTTTAAAAAGTGGATAAATAATCAGATATGAATGTCCTTAGTATAAATGGGTAAAATATCGGATATGAATAACCAGATATAATGTTGGATAAAGATATAAAAATAGCTTCATCCAACTCACACCTGACCCACTGCCAGCCCTACCTACAGTGGAGACGTATTTCTAAATGCTCCTTAAGTTTTTGGTTATCTTAACAATTTACTTTAGTGAAAATGTTTTTTTTTTCTTAATGCCCCCTCGCTCCTAAGGTCATCACTGATATGAAATATAAATGATGTCCAAACGGATTTGATCCAAAAAATATGAAAATTTGATTTTTTAAATTCGGATTGAAATCTTAGATTCGATACAATTTCGAATGAATCCCAATCCATTCTAAAGTTGAAAAGTGATTTTCTTTTAAAAAAAAAAATTTATATGATTTTTTTATTTTTTTAATATTGATAATTTGAAAACAAGACATGCGTCCGGATCAAATTGATTTCGATTTTGGATTAAGGATGAAGTGAAACAGATCAGATTCAGTTTGCATATTCATTAATCAGATAGGATCGAGTGCATGTTTTAAAAAATTTGGATTAGTATGAGAGTAGTACTAATCCAATATCAAACCGTTCCTTGCCAGCCCTACTCACTCTCATAAACACAGCCAACTTAAAAGATTTCAAATTCCCAAAAACAAAGCATCATTGTGCACACAAAGAAGCCAATTTTCCATAATTGAGATGAACAATCCCTTGTTAAAGGACATTTCCTGGACCATAATAGCAAATAGGTTAGAAATAAGTGATTGATGGTAGAGCTAGCCAAAATATGTTTTTAAAATTCGTCAAAATGATGGAAAATGAAATTAAACAAATGGTTTGGTTATAAGATAATTTGAGTTCACACTATGAAACTTAGTTATCTTTAACATGAACATTTACGAAATCAAGTTCATAAAGAATAATTATCTGAATATATGATTTACACAAATAATGTCCAATTAATAAAATTCATCAAATTAGTGTTCTCGATCGAAGTCGAATGGCGTCCTCAGTCACTCTCGGGGGAAGCTCTTCTTCTCTTTTCTCCACTCTATAGGGCTTCTCGTTTACGAGTCTGTAACACGGCGCAAGATAAGAACCAATCCCATATCGTACGCCGTTGGAGGTAAACTCCTTAACCTACATTCTCTCTCTCTCACAGTTAAACTTATATCTGATCCATCTTTCTTTCTTTCTTTCTTCTATGTTTATTGCCCGCTTTCTGAAACTCAAATAGACTCACTTAGTGTGTGTTTGGTAACACTTCTGAAGTCTGAAAGGAGGTGGGTCCACCATTAAAATTCAGACTTCAGATGTTTTAATCTTGTTTGTTTATTTTCAGATTTAAGAACAAGAAGACATTTTCGACCGAAAAAAATCAGCCATAAAAAGTTGCTGGACGAAGTTCTGAAATCTGAAAAAATATTTTATACCTAAAATACCCTCCTCAAAATAATTATTTTCATCACTTATCCCTCTTTTGTAAAAATCTTTAAAACCTTACCTCTTATTTCTTTTCTACATCTCCTTCATGTCCAACTCGGCTGTCAAGATCTACAAAGGTATGTGCATCTACTACTCTATTGTTCTTCCTTGATCGATTAATAGCATGTGAATCTCATATTGAGAAAATCTCAAAATCAAAACTTCAACAAACAACCAAATCAAAAATCAAAACTTCAACAAAAACCCAAAATCAAAACTTTAACAAACAATCAAATAAAAAATCAAAACTTCAACAAAAATCCTAAAATCTCAAATAACCAACCGAACCCATTATGAAGAAATCGAACCATTTTCAACGTCTTTCCTTATTTCTCTCTCCATATTCTCTTTATCTTTCTTTCTATCTTTTTTGTTTTTCTTCTTGCATAAAGTTGGGTCATTAGACGAATAGAGAGAGAGAGAGAGAGAAAGAAAGAGAGATGAATAGGTTTTGTTAGGTGTATGAGTTGTTTCCTTAGTCCTTAGGTGGACTCTTTAGGGTGTATGAGTTGTTTCCTTGGTCCTTGGATGGACTCTTTAGAGTGTATGATTTGTTTAATTGGTTATTGTGTTTTACTTGGTTCTTGTATTTTCTTGGTTTTGATAAATTGGAAAGAGAGAGAGAGAATAATATAAATGAGAGAGACGAAAAACAGAAAATTGGAAAAAAAATTATATTATTTTATATATTAATGATTTGTTTTTGTACTTTGAATGAGAATTCAATTTGAAAACAATACTTTTGGATTGTTTGATTTGTTAGGAATTGAAATTAAATATGTAGATGGTTTCATTATACATGTTTTTTTGTTAACAATTTATTATAATTACAAAAGGGTAATATTGTCAAAATGATCATTATGTTTTAAAATTCTGTTTGTAACCAGAAGCTCTTATAAATTATAAACAAACAACTTTTCCAGAACAAGATTCCAGATTTCAGATTTCAGACTTCAGACTTCAGATTTCAGACTTTAGACTTCAGACTTCAGAAGTGCTACCAAACATACCCTTACAACACTTTTTTTTTTTGTTTTTCATCTTTTCTGAATTCTGGTCGATTTTTAGGTATTCTTTGATTGACAATTGGAGTTTGCGAGGGAATTTCTAGGGTTTGTTTGTGATCATTGTTTTACGGAAATCTAATTACGGATCTTGGACATTGTATCTTGTAAAGAAAGAATTTTTAGGGTCAGGGTTTGATGCTTTTGTCTGAGTAAGTGATCGACGGGACAATAATTTCAATCTGGTTCTGTTATGGCCAATCCCGGAAATGGGAACAAATTTGTTTCTGTCAATCTGAATAAGTCATTTGGGCAGTCTTCTCGATCTTCGCCAAATGCCACAACAAGCCAAGTTCGGCAGGGTTATCACGTGGGGGGAGGTGGGGAAGGTATGGTGGTTCTTTGGCGTTGTAATTCAGTTTTGGGTGCACAGAAGGGTGGAACACGCAAGCTTTCTGTTCCGCTATGGTTTCGTCATCCGTTACTTCTCACCAAATTCATTGTAATGAGAAATATAGTGATTTATTATCTATTTGATCATTCTATCCCAGGCTCCTCGGAAACCTCGTTCTGTTTCCCAAAGTAGTGTGGTTTCAACTAATTCAAACAAGCAATCTATACTGTTGGGCGGAGAAGCAGCAAACAATACTCCTTCTGAGTCCATTATCGCTGGTGGAAGGGACTTCGCCAATGTTGAAGTATCAGCTAGCCTTGCTTCTACAGTATCGCAGGCTCTGCCTCCAATTGGCACCGCTACTCATGCACAGTCAGATATAAGATCCCACACTATTAAGTATGTGGTCCACAAAATGTGAAAGAAATGTACATTATAAATTGGAGAGATATCTATAAGGCTTAAAGTTCTTTCTTTTCATTCTTCTACAGATCACTCTGGGCAGGCATCATTCCTGTCGTGTCAAGTGGTGGAACAAGCCTTGCACCAGGCAGAGGTTTGTCATTTGAGAACAAGAATGTCGCTTTGGATAATGTTCCAACATCTTTGGGTTCTTGGGGCAATGCACACATTAATCAGCAGGTATACCAAAGTTTTATTAATATTGTTATTCTATGGTAGGCTGGTAGGCGTGCCAGTTTAGCTTCTTGTGAATTCAAATGAAAGAGCTGCAATGGAATTGGAAACATGACATATGGATGAATGCATTAAAGCGATTTTAAAATGGTTCAACAGATGGATGGAATGGTAAGTCAGTGTCCAAATCAGAATGTTTTGACATGATTGTCTTCTGTAATCTGTCTGGCATAGAATTTATTAGGAATTCATATAATTATTATATGATTTGGTTCTCTTGAAATTGCTTATAAATTTTTTTTGGTTTTACTGTTTAAATGGTTTGAAGTTTATTTGCCTGAAAGGTTCATCTTATCCACTTGGTGCATACTGATATCTTGAATTTGATCTTGCATACATGTTGCATGTGAAGGTTGTTGGAACCTGGGTTCTTCTTTGATTCTTATACAGTACATGTATTTGTAATCTATCTTTCTGAGTTTATTTGGGTCATATTTTTTATAGTGTGAATCTTAAAAAGCAGATCAGTATTATATTTTGCTAGTTTATCATTCATTTTTGTCAACACTTGATATTTATGGTTGTTTGACTTTGTCCCCTGGTGGTGGTGGTGTTATTATTATTATTGTTGTTGTTTGTTTGTTGTGCAAAGAGAATAAGGAGTTTAGAGTTGTGTTTTTTGAAGCTTTTGCGGGTAGATGGACTTGGGTTTATAGCATTGCTGTATGGTTGGGTGCTGCTTTCCTTCTTTTTTGTCCCTTCCCTCTTTGTATTTGGTTGGTCTCCTCGACCTCCTTTCAACAAAATTCTGTAACTTATCCAAGAATTAAAAAAAGAGTCGTGTTGGAGTGACCTCAAGATTGGACCTCATATTGCACATCTTGATGTGAAAGTGGATAGGAACCATAGATACTTTTTCAGTCGTATCTCGAGGAAAAGTGTCTGTGGTTCCCATGTACTTTCTCATCGGGGTGTGCAATGTGAGGTCCAATCTTGAGGTCACTTCAGCATTATTCAATAAAAAATACAAGATATTGATAAAATATATTTGTTTTTTTTTTGTAAGTATAAAGATTTTATAAATATTAGGAAAAAGAGATGATAAAATATATTTGTTATGGGGAATCATTAGTGTGTTTCTTTTTTCTTCTTTGATTTGCTTTTTTCCTTTGTATCTTTGCTTTTTTATTTTTTTGATAGATAAACGGAAACAAATACAAACTGCAGATCGAGATGACCAACCAAGGGGAAAACACAAACAAAAATAAGAAAAGAAAAAAAGAAGCAAACACAAACCTACAGCTCTGACAAATTACAAATGCAATCCCGTCGAACTATGAAATCCTCAAAAAGATCCCTTTAAAATCCTTAAAGATCTTGCAGCCTGGATGATTACTAATGCTTGGCAGATCAAACTGTCATGCATGCATATGTTCATTGTATTTCTTGACTTCTTGATATTTGGGAATGGGGGGAGGAAGTTAACCCCTCAGCAGCAACTACAACTAAAACTTATATTACAAGACCTCTAGACGGTTCCGACCTCAAATTGTTTTAATTTTGGATATATTTGGTTTGTTTGTAATATGATCCAAAAATTCAATCACATGGGCCATTCAGGCAAGAGAGAGCTGGTTGGCCTGACGTTGTCCTTTGACTTTGTTTGCACAGTTTGCTAACAGATGGGATGCACAACATTGCTACGACATCTTCATCTCTGTTTTTTTTGCTATGCTTTCTCAATCTACAAAGTTATGAGCTATTTTTTCGACCTTGTCAGGTTATGGCTTTGACCCAGACTCAACTTGATGAAGCCATGAAGCCAACACAATTTGATACAGATGTTTCTCATGTCGGTGATCACACCAATACCATGAGTGAACCCAGCAAACTCCCACCGCACATCCTGGCACAGGAAACATTATTTTCTTCCTCATCAAGTGCTCTCAATTCCCTTCTTGCAAGGGAGAAAATTAAATTTGGTGAGCATTCAATGTCCTTTCCTTGAAAATTATTCAGTGGAGCAGTGTTCTTGAATTATTGATTTAATTAGAACACTTGGCATTCAGGTGCTGTTACATCTCCAATTATTCTCCCTCCTAGCAGCCATGCAGTTTCAAATGTTGTGGGGGCTCCAGTTCCATTTAGATCTGATGTTTCGGTTGACCAAAATTTGTTTGCAACCCAGAGCAATTACAGTCTGTTTTTTGAAAAAGAAAGGCACCCCAATGAATCATTTGTTCATTTAGAAGATGCTGAGGCTGAAGCTGAAGCTGCTGCTTCAGTGGTTGCTGTTGCTGCTATCAGTAGCGATGAGATAGCTGGGAATGGGAGGGGTGCATCAACTGCCTCAGTTTCAGATACAAAAAGTTTCAGATGTGCAGATATGGAAGGATTAACATCAGGAGGTAGGAAAACAATTCTTACAACTTTTGCTAAGCTCAAGATCTTTCCTTGGTTGTTGACAAGTTCAAATACCATTCGGTCTGACTGTCTTGGTAAGATGGCGGGAGAGAAAATGAAGATTCATGTCTCTAAAAACTTGTTCCAATTTTACCTATTAAAAAAAGCTCATTGGGATAAGCTGTGGGTCCTAGGTGGGGACTTCAATGTCATCAGATTCACTAATGAGAAGAATGGGGGGCAGCGCATAACAAGGGGAATGAGGGAATTCAATGATTTTGTGAATAGATTTGCCTTAATGGATTTACCCTTGCTCGGTAGAAGGTTTACTTGGTCCAACAATCAAGTGGAACCCCACAGGTCTAGATTAGATAGATTCTTGGTGAGCGGGGATTGGGAGGAGAGGTTCCCAAATGTAGTGCATACGGCAGCACCCAGTTTAGTCTCGGATCACACCCCTATCTTTATTGAGGCGGGGCATCATCGTACTAATCCTACCCCTTTTCGTTTTGAGAACATGTGGCTTATTCAACCACAATTTGCAGATCTAGTAAAAGTTTGGTGGAGTGAATGCCCAGTGGTGGGATACCCAGGTGTTGCTTTCAAAAATAAGCTCAAATATCTGAAAGAGAAATTGAAAGGTTGGAATAAGGAAGTAGTGGGGAGGGTAGAAGTGAGAAGGGCGGAGCTTATCAAGGAGATAGATGTTCTAGATTCCAAGGAAGAAGCGGGGGAGCTTGAAATAGATGAAAGAGTGCGAAAGAATGAGCTTAAGTTAGAATTCCAAAGGGTGGCCTTGATGGAGGAGATAAGTTGGCGACAAAAATCTAGGATCAAATGGCTTAAGGAGGGTGATAATAATACGAAACTTTTTCATAAGGTGGCCAATTATCATAGAAAAAATAACCAAATTGCCAATTTGATGATTAATGGGATTATGGTTGAGGGGGAAGAAGAAATTAGAGAAGGGGTAGTGGGCTATTACAAAGAGCTATATAGGGAAAGAGAGGAGAAGAGACCTCGTCCCAACAATCTCGAGTTCAATAGGTTAACGCAAGAAGAAAGAGTGTGGTTGGAAAGGAAGATTGAGGAGGAAGAAGTGAGATTAGTCGTGGCTGCTATGGGAGGGAATAAAGCGCCGGGGCCAGATGGTTTTACTATGGAATTCTTCAAACATTGTTGGGAGATTATAGCCAAAGACTTCATGAAGGTGGTTTGGGAGTTTCAGGACAAAGACTGCTTGGACTATCGCTTTAATAGTACATTTGTGGCTTTGATTCCCAAAAGAGTGGGGGCGGTTGATTTGAGTGAATTTAGGCCTATAAGTTTAGTGGGATCGGTGTACAAGATTATTTCCAAGGTTTTGGCTAATAGGTTGAAAGAAGTTGTGAAGAAATTAATTGGCTATGAGCAGGGTGCATTCCTTAAGGGAAGACAGATTTTGGATGGAGTGTTAATGGCAAATGAGTGTCTAGATTCTAGGATGAAGGATAAGAAAGAGGGACTTGTAGGAAAAATTGACATGCAGAAGGCTTATGATCATGTGAGTTGGGATTTTTTGGAGTATATGTTGGGGAGGATGGGATTCGGGTCTTAGTGGATTGGGTGGATTATGAAGTGTGTAACTACAGTTTCATTTTCGATTCTTGTCAATGGTAGTCCGGCGGGGTATTTTAGGAGTTCCAGGGGTTTGAGACAGGGGGATCCGTTATCCCCATTTTTATTTCTTATTGTGACTGAGGCCTTGGGGAAACTGTTCAGGAGAGGGGTTGAAATAGGGAGGTTATCGGGTTTTAGAGTAAACATTGAGGGTCCTTTGATATCGCATTTGCAATTCGCTGATGACACCATAGTGTTCCTAGATCCTTCTAGAGAACAAGTGAGAGCTCTTAGGGTCTTATTATGTTGCTTTGAAGCAATTTCTGGATTACATGTCAATCTTCAAAAAAGCAAGGTGTTTGCGGTTGGAGAGGTGCCGAACCTTCAAGTTTTAGCGGCTATCCTAGGGTGTAGTAGTGGTCAGCTTCCTACATCCTATTTAGGCTTACCGTTAGGAGCTCCGTATCAGAGTAAAAACATTTGGGAGGGAGTGATTCAGAAAATGGAAAAGAAATTGGGTTCGTGGAAGGCTAAATATCTCTCCAAAGGGGGTAAGGTGACTCTGATCAAAAGCACGTTAACGAGTATCCCAATTTATTTCTTATCTCTGTTTACAATGCCCAAGGTGGTGGAAGTGAAGATTGAGAAACTTATGAAGAATTTTTTGTGGAATGATATGAATGGTGGTAAAAAATATCACTTGGTGAAATGGAAGGTGGTTTACACTCCAAAAAAGAATGGAGGTTTAGGGATTAAAGGGCTAAGGGTAACGAATAAAGCTCTCCTAGGCAAATGGCTTTGGAGATTTGGAGAAGAAAGAGACAACTTGTGGAGGAGAGTGGTTCAGGCTAAATATGGAGAAAAGAGTTACGGTTGGTATAGTGACGAGACCAGAGGAACCTATGGGTGTAGTGTTTGGAGAGGTATTATGAAGGGTGTTCATGAGTTTGATAGGGAGATTAGATTTAAGGTTGGGTCGGGGGACAGTGTTAGATTTTGGGAGGACTGGTGGCGTGGAACTTCACCTTTGGCTACTCAATTTCCATCCTTGTACTCTTGCTCGTTGAAAAAAAATAATCCTATTCGGCAGTGTTTGATTCGGGACGGGAGCACAGATACTTGGGACCTGGGATTTAGGAGAAATTTCAATGATTGGGAATTGACGGAGGTTACATCTCTTCTAGGTCTCCTAAATTTGACTCGACTTAGAGAGAATGAGCAAGACAGGAGAGAATGGTTCAAGGCTAAGGATAAGAGGTTTTCTGTCAAGTCTTTCTATAAATGTTTGCTTCCGTCTTGCGAGATTTCCTTCTCCCCATCTATAATTTGGTCCGCTCTCATTCCTTCTAAGGTGTCTTTCTTTGTTTGGCTTGCCTCTTTGGGTAGAATCCTCACATTGGATAATTTGATCAAACGGGGGTGGGTCACTCCAAATTGTTGCTTACTTTGTTCGAGAGATGGGGAGTCAGTTAATCATATTCTAATTCATTGTCCCTTCTCTAGTGTTATTTGGATGTTCTTTTTATCCCGTTTCAAGGTGGACTGGGTCTTTCCTTTCTCTTTTCTTGATCTTTTGAAGGGGTGGAGTCTCAATACTTTCTCTTCTAGAAAGAGACATCTTTGGGCTATCCTTCCTTCAGCCGTTGCTTGGGGTCTTTGGAAAGAGCGCAACAACAGGGTCTTTCATAGTAAGGAGAGCTCGTCCCACACAGTGATTTTAGAGATTCTTGGACATCTGTTCTTGTGGTTCAAGTTGAACAAAGCCTTTGAGGAAGTGCGCTATCAAGATTTCTTATTTAATTGGGAGAACATTTGTGATTAGCTTTCAGTTGTGTAGTTTCCCATTTATTTTGTTTTTTTCTTTTGCTCTTTTGTTGTTTTGCTTGTTGTTCTGTTTGGGGGCTATCTCAGCCTCCTTCTTTTCTCTTCTTCATTTATAAAATTTTATACTTATCAAAAAAAAAAAATAAAGGACATTTTATGATGACTGAAGTTGTTTGATACTTAAATTAGGTTGCGGTATGGGAATGTACTAACATACCCCTACGTGTCATCTCAGTACCTTGCCAAAATGAGATGTCTCTGCTGACGACCTAGAAAGCCTTTGGGCTATGTTTCGTGGTTATGTTGTAGAAAATATACTAGAGTTTGCCTGTGCTGTAGGCACCGGCATCCTCTTTGGGGTGAAGGGGTAAAAGCAAAAAAATAATAAAGTTGGAGGGGTATTATTAAAAATCTTTAACGTTAAAGGGGTGAAAGAGAAAAGACAGCAAAGTTAGAGGGGTATTATTGAAAAAGGTGTAAAAGAGGAAAGATAGTAAAATTGGAGGAATATTATTGAAAAATGGGGGAAAGGAGAGGAAAGGCAATAAAGTTGAAGGGGGTGAAGAGAAAAAAGCCATAAAATGGTTAATGTGGACCTCCGATAGGATGTTTATCCTCACAAAACTGTAGCAAAGTGGGCCCTACAGTTGTGTTTTATTATGTATATATTTTTTCCTAACTATGTTACCCCATGTAACAAGAGTATAGGACCTGTATGACATGAATACAAATCAATATAAAACTGAAATATGTGATAGGGTTATGTCACCCATTGTGAAGTATTTGGGTAACATCAATACCTGGTTATATTTTATTGAAGCATAATTGAATTTTTGGCAGGTATGATGAGTGAGCAACAATTAGCTAACCAAGCGAGTGGTGATGAGTCCCTTACTATATCTCTTCCTGCTGATCTCGCTGTGGAGACTCCATCATTGTCGTTATGGACACCTTTACCAAGTCCACAAAGTTCTACCAACCAAATGCTTTCGCATTTCCCTGGAGCCTCACCTTCACATTTTCCTTGTTACGATATGAACCACATGTTAAGGGCCCCTATCTTTGCTTTTGGCCCCCAAGATGAATCTTCTGGCACCCAATCACAATCACAGAAGAGTAGCGCATTTGGTTCTGGAACACTGGCAGCCTGGCAACAATACCCATCTGGTGTGGACTCCTTCTACGGTCCACCAGGAGGATTTACTGGCCCATTCATCAGTCCACCCGGATGTGTTCAAGGCCCTCCTCATGTGGTTGTGTACAACCATTTTGCACCAGTTGGACAGTTTGGGCCTGTTGGGTTGAGTTTTATGGGTACCACATATATTCCCTCTGGAAAGCAACCTGACTGGAAGCACACCCCCCTGCGTCCTCTGCAACGGGTGTTGGTGAGGGAGATACCAACACTCTGGATGTTGCTTCTGTGCCACACAATCCCCCAAGCATGCTTCCCATCCAACATCTGGCCCCAGGATCACCATTCTTGCCCATGTGTAACGGCCATGTACTCTGACACCTAGAGTTTAGGTGTAGCTCGCCCCGGAGTCACCCGGGAGCCCCTATGTAACACTATGTAAGGCTCGTTATGAAGCCATGTCAGCCCCCGTACCAGGGCATATCTGTTAGCTTAGGGTACGTGTCAGCCCCGTGCCAGGGCATCCTTGTTAGCTTAGTGGCATTTTAGTAATAAGGGAGTATGACCGGCCTCTACTTTTGATGTTCCCTTCTGGAAATCTAGTAAAGACTTAGCATACACTTTGTAGGAAGGGTGTCAGTGCTGTCCCAATCCCCGGCCTACACCCACGTTGTTGAAGCCCTTGAAGCCCAGCTCCGTGGAGGTCCCGCGTGTCATAGGATCATCAATTGCTTGTAACGCATCTATTTGCTTTTATACCGCGTTACACCGTGTAATCAATATTATATCAACAAAGTTGCCTTCGGGCTTTATCTCGTGTTGCCTCGTTTACTTGTTTGCTAGCTACGTGTGTGTGGTGTACGATCATTTTACAGGCTTGCAAGTGGATTTGACCCCCTTGCGCCGCACGACCCCGCTTCGAAAGAATAGGGCCGTGACAGTTGGTATCAAAGCAGCAGTTGTTTGAGCACGGTTGGTATTCCCCCTAGCTATTCCCCGGAGATCCCATTTAGTTCACGCGAACGATGGTAAGAGGAACTACTAGTACCGCGGATCAACCCGCTCCAAACACACCAGCACCACGTACAAACAAGGAACGCATTGAGGTATTAGAGGAAAAGGTAGGTATGCTATCCGGGATAGTTGATGGTATTGCGCAATTGGATGATCGACAGAACACGCTGGAGGAAAGATCCGAGACATTCCGAGCCAGAGTGACTGACCTCGAGGAAGATACCCGAGGATCCATAGCTACATTACAGGAACAGATCACGGAGCTCACTACTAAGGTAGGCCTCCTGGTAAGAGCCGTTGGTAACGAGCGGCCTACCGGTGGTGATGCTCCTCCCTCGCGCTTGCGAGTCCCCGAGCCACGCGCCTTCAGTGGTGCACGCGATGCGAAAGAGCTCGAGAACTTCCTGTTTGATATGGAACAGTACTTCCGTGCAGCTCGACCGGATTCAGAAGAGGTAAAAGTAACAACTGCTTCTATGTATCTTGCAGGTGACGCTAAGCTATGGTGGCGAACAAGTACACCGAGATGGAGAGTGGCCAATGCTCCATCGATACATGGGAAGACCTCAAAAGGGAGCTGAAGAATCAGTTCCTACCCGAGAATGTGGAGTTCATTGCCCGCAGGAAGTTGAGGCAACTCCAACATACTGGTACCGTGCACGACTACGTCAAGCAATTTTCCGCATTGATGCTTGATATCCGTGATATGTCAGAGAAAGACAAGCTGTTCTCGTTTACAGAAGGGCTTAAGCCTTGGGTTCAGACAGAACTACAGAGGCAACGTGTGCAAGACCTCACGACTGCTATCGCCGCAGCTGAGCGGTTGACGGATTATTCTCCCGTGGATGGGAATAAGAAGAAGGTATCCAATCAGTCGAAAGGGTACTCTCAGCAGAGTGAACGCACCCATGGGTCTTCCAAAGGTAAAAATGGAGGATCTAGACACAGTCCAAGCAGGAGATCCCATCGGGATTCCTCCCCTTCGAAGAACACCGGTACCCAGTCCAACAATCACCGCAACAAGATTCAGTGTTACTTGTGTGGTGGTCCTCATAAGACGTTCAATTGCCCGCAGAGAAGCAAGTTGAATGCACTGTTAGCTTCCCAGAGTGACCCTAGTCACGAGAGTTCAAGTGAGAAAGATGAGGATGAATCTTCTCATATGGGAGCTATGCATCTGTTGAATGCAATGAAACAGACCTCTGAGACTAAGACGATCCGTCAGCGTAAGGGTCTCATGTATGTTGATGTGGAGATTGGTGGTAAGACCACCCAGGCAATGGTTGACACGGGAGCTACGCATAGCTTCATTTCCCCTGCAGAGGCGAAGCGCCTCAATATCCGGCTCGAAAAGGATTCAAGCCGTATGAAAGCTGTTAACTCCGAGGCCACTCCTATACAAGGGTCGGCCAAGTCCGTGGCCATCAAGATAGGTCCATGGAAGGGTAAGCTAGATCTTCTCGCAGTTCCACTCGATGAGTTCCGAGTTATCATTGGGATGGACTTTCTGCGACAGAACAGGGCCGTTCCGATGCCATTTGCCAACACTTTGGGCTTGCTAGGTGAAAGTCCAAGCTTCATTCCTCTCTCTACAGGTAAAGAAGAGGGAAAGATGATCTCAGCCCTTCAGCTGAAGAAAGGGTTGAAGAAAGGTGAGCAAACGTTTCTTGCTACCTTGCGAGTTGAACCTGATGATCAGGACCATAGTTCAACTCCCCCATTGGTTAAACAGGTTTTGACTGAATTTGATGATGTTATGCCGGAAGAGCTTCCGAAGACCCTACCGCCACGTAGGCCGATTGATCATCAAATCGAACTAGTACCTGGTACCAAGCCTCCTGCAAAGGGGCCATACAGGATGAGTCCTCCGGAACTAGCTGAGCTACGCAAGCAACTTGATGGACTTCTGGAGTCTGGATTTATCAGACCTTCGAAGGCACCTTATGGGGCGCCTGTTTTATTCCAGAAGAAGCATGATGGGTCATTGCGACTTTGTGTAGACTACCGAGCGCTGAACAAGGTTACCGTCAAGAATAAGTATCCGATTCCACTGATTGCCGATTTGTTTGATCAACTTGGAGCAGCCAAGTACTTTTCCAAGTTGGATTTGAGATCAGGGTACTATCAAGTACGGGTTGCAGATGGAGATGAGCCGAAAACTACCTGTTCTACCAGGTATGGTGCTTATGAGTTCTTAGTTATGCCTTTTGGCCTTACGAACGCACCTGCGACATTCTGCACCTTGATGAACGACCTCTTCAGACCATACCTCGACAAGTTTGTTGTGGTATATCTCGATGACATTGTGGTATATAGTTCTACCTTAGAAGAGCACGTTCAACATTTACGCAAGGTATTTCAAGTGCTTCGCGACAATCAGTTGTATGTCAAGCTAGAGAAGTGTTCATTCGCCCAAGAGCAGATTATGTTTCTTGGCCACGTTGTGGGTAATGGACAGATCCGGATGGACATGGAGAAAGTGCGAGCTATTGATGAATGGAAAACCCCTTCTACTGTCACAGAACTCAGGTCATTCCTTGGTCTTGTGAACTATTATAGGCGTTTCGTCCAAGGTTATTCCAAAAGAGCCGCACCTCTCACAGACCTGTTGAAGAAAGATCACACTTGGTCCTGGTCGGACAAGTGTCATGAGGCGTTTGAAGATCTCAAGCTTGCTGTTATGCAAGACCCAGTCTTAGCTCTACCCGACATCACCAAGCCGTTTGAAGTTCAGACAGATGCATCTGACTTTGCTATTGGAGGAGTGTTGTTACAGGATGGGCATCCGCTTGCTTATGAAAGTCGGAAGCTCAATGATGCTGAGAGACGCTATACCGCACAGGAGAAAGAGTTGTTAGCCGTCGTCCACTGTTTGAGAGTTTGGAGACATTATTTGTTAGGATCACAGGTTCATGTGAAGACTGATAATGTGGCTGTGAGCCATTTCCTGACTCAGAAGAAGTTGACACAGAAACAGGCTCGTTGGCAAGAATTCCTCGCAGAGTTCGACTTGGCCTTGGATTACAAGCCAGGAAAGAACAATAACGTGGCCGATGCCTTGAGTCGCAAAGCAGAGCTAGCAGCACTTCAGCGACAAGTTTCTCAAGTTACCAGCACTTTACAGCAGAGAATTCAGAATGGTTTGAACAGTGATCCCCAGGCGAAGGCCATAGTGGATATGGTGCAGAAGGGGAAAGCACGCCGTTTCTGGCTTCGGGATGGGTTGTTATATACCACCAAGAGCCGCATGTTTGTTCCACGTGCGGACGGGCTAAGACGAGAACTGATGAGGGAGTGTCACGACACTCCATGGGCTGGCCATCCGGGCTGGCGCCGCACATTAGCTCTCTTGGAGCGAGGAGGATACTACTGGCCGAACATCCGTGATGATGTGTTAGATTATGTGAGGACCTGCCTCATTTGCCAGCAAGACAAGATCGAGCGCGACAAACCTATCGGGCTGCTGGAACCGCTTCCAGTCCCCCAAAGGCCTTGGGAAAGTGTTTCTATGGACTTTGTCACAGGTTTGCCGAAGGTTGCGGAGTATGGATCCATCCTTGTGGTTGTGGACCGTTTCTCCAAATATGCTACATTTATACCGACCTCGACATATTGCTCAGCAGAAGAAACAGCGCACTTGTTCCTCAAGCATGTCATCAAGTATTGGGGTGTGCCCAAGAACATTGTCAGCGACAGAGATTCAAGATTTACAGGGAGATTCTGGACCGAATTGTTCAGATTACTTGGGTCTCAGCTTGACTTTTCGACCAGTGGACATCCACAAACAGATGGGCAGACTGAAAGATTTAATGCCATGTTGGAGGAATATCTTAGGCATTTTGTCACTGCCAACCAAAAGGATTGGGCGAATCTACTTGATGTCGCACAGTTCTGTTTCAACCTTCAGAAGAGCTCTTCCTCCAACAAGAGTCCTTTTGAACTTATTACTGGCCAACAACCTTTAACTCCTCATACTATTGTTTCAGGATATCAGGGACAGTGTCCAAGGGCGTACAAGTTTGCTAAGTTTTGGCAGGACAACAATGAAATTGCCAGATCTTACCTTGAAAAAGCGTCAAAGCGGATGAAGAAATGGGCTGATGGACATCGTCGACCAGATCGTTTCAAAGTTGGTGACTTAGTTCTACTCAAGACAGATCAGTTGAGAAGGTTCAACCGAGTACAGCGAGCACACAGGGGTCTACTACAGCGTTATGAAGGTCCAATGCTCATCCTCTCTCGAGTCGGCAAGGTCTCCTACAAGCTGAAGTTACCGCACTGGTTACGCAACATCCACCCTGTCTTCCATGCCAGCTGTCTCAAGCCATTCCATGCAGATCCAGCAGATCCAGCACGCAGCATTCCAACACGTTCACCTTCTCGTTCAACAATCCAGCCGGAACGTGTTGTCGACCAAGTTCTCGCCGAGCGTCAAGTCAGCAGCAGTTCAAGCAAGCAGCAGCACATGGAGTACTTTGTCACTTGGAAGAACTTGCCAGAATGTGAAGCCACCTGGGAAAGAGCAGAGAACCTACAACCATTCAAGCAGAAGATTGAAGAATTTGTCAGGGACAATGCGACGAGGACGTCTGCAGAATAGGTGGGGGAGACTGTAACGGCCATGTACTCTGACACCTAGAGTTTAGGTGTAGCTCGCCCCGGAGTCACCCGGGAGCCCCTATGTAACACTATGTAAGGCTCGTTATGAAGCCATGTCAGCCCCCGTACCAGGGCATATCTGTTAGCTTAGGGTACGTGTCAGTCCCGTGCCAGGGCATCCTTGTTAGCTTAGTGGCATTTTAGTAATAAGGGAGTATGACCGGCCTCTACTTTTGATGTTCCCTTCTGGAAATCTAGTAAAGACTTAGCATACACTTTGTAGGAAGGGTGTCAGTGCTGTCCCAATCCCCGGCCTACACCCACGTTGTTGAAGCCCTTGAAGCCCAGCTCCGTGGAGGTCCCGCGTGTCATAGGATCATCAATTGCTTGTAACGCATCTATTTGCTTTTATACCGCGTTACACCGTGTAATCAATATTATATCAACAAAGTTGCCTTCGGGCTTTATCTCGTGTTGCCTCGTTTACTTGTTTGCTAGCTACGTGTGTGTGGTGTACGATCATTTTACAGGTTTGCAAGTGGATTTGACCCCCTTGCGCAGCACGACCCCGCTTCGAAAGAATAGGGCCGTGACACCATGGCTCCTCCTTTGGCCATGTTTGACATGTCACCTTTCCAGGTAGGATTTTGTGCAGAGTTGGACACTTGTAGATGCTTTAAATGTTGAAGGGCATTAAACTCAATGTTTAGATTGTGAGTCAGTTAAAATTTTAGCTTGTTCGAGAGCATTATGTTTTATAGGTTCAATTACACTTTGACCCCCTATGTTTAATGTAATTCTATGTTGATCCCCTAGAGTTTTGATAATTGCACTTACCTCCTCTTCAACAAAGGGCATTAAGATTAGAATGCCCCCTGCTAAGTATTCACACTCATAAGCATTTTACCCTATTTTACTATTTTACCCTCTCATTTTATTTTTATTATAAAAAAATTTTAAAAGGATAAAATGCCCCCTGCTAAGTATTCACACTCAAGCATGAACCCATTTTTTCACAAGGATATTTTTGTTATTGAAAACGACCGACATTTAAAAAGGATAAAATTGTCTTTATAAAGAGTAAAAAAATATTTTGTTGACTGTTTGATCAACAGCAAGTAGACGGAAGGGGGGTAGGAGAGCCCGTTAGATAACTATAGGGGAGGTAAGTGCAGTTGTCAAAACGGTAGAGGGTCGACATAGAATTATGCTAACCATAAGGGGTGAATGTGTAATTTACCTTATTTTAGATCTTTATAGAGCTGCCTTTTAGTTCAGTTGTGTACTAGTTGTTGGGTTGTTTTTATTTATTTTTATTTAACTTACTGACAATTGAGTGGAATGGTTGCTTCTACAGTCCTGTCCCGATATGCCAGTCCAGGCTCGCTGGACGCATGTTCCTGCATCACCTCTTCATTCTGTTCCCATGTCCATGCCTTTGCAGCAACATGCAGAAGGTATACTGTCTTCAAAATTCAGCCATGGATTATCTTTAGACCAACCTTCTAATGGCAGTGGGTTCTGCTAACCATGTTCTTCAGCATCTACAGACAGTGGCACAAAATTTTCTGATGCCACCACAGCAGCCCAGTTCCCGGATGAACTGGGACTTGTGGAATCTTCAAGCTCCTCAACGGCCCAGGTTTCAACGACTGTGACCCTTACTTCATACGGTTCAACTAATGGGAACAGCAAGGTCCCCAGTTTTGTCAGGAAGAGCTCGTCCAGTAGTACTGTTGCAAATGCTGGAGAAAATGTTATCCACAATAATGTAAACATTGGCGGCAATAGCAGCAGCCAGAGCATGAATTCAGCTTTTAAGGACCAATCCTCCCAGCAGCAGAATTCATCGACCCAACAGTTCCTTGATCATCGCACTGGGTATATGGATCAGAGAGGAATTTCTCAGAAGGTGGTTTCAGGAGGTGAATGGACCCAGCGTAGGATGGTGTTTCGGGGAAAGAGCCAGTCCTTGGGGACGGACAAGAGCTTTGCCTCTTCAAAGGTGAAACAAATTTACGTGCCCAAACCAGCCAGCCATGAGTGGAACTAAATCAGCAAGTTGAAAGTCAAGATGTGGGATTTGATTAAAATATATATATATATATATATATATATATATATATATATATATATATATATATATATATAGAGAGAGAGAGAGAGAGAGAGAGAGATGAGGACAAAGGTTTATTGGGTTTTTTGAATTTTGGAAGAAGGGTAGATGCACTTTCCCTTTATTTGTTTGTTGGATGGTGGCAGCAGCATCATTCCCTGGTAGAGGAAGGAGAGCGTGTTAGGGTTCATTTCTTTGATCATTATTTATAGGTAGTTCTACCTTTATTAATGATTGCATTTGAGTCCTTTTTTCTCGGAATATTTTTGGTGTGGGGGGATGGAATAGGAGAATGGTAGAGGGCCATATCAGAGTTGCCTTGGTTCATCTTTTTTTGTTTTTTATTTTTTATTTTTTGGCTTTCTTCCAGTTAAGTTGATGTATCCAAAAATATAGAATCAGATACAGCTGATAATTTTTTTGCATATTAATATTATTATTAATAAATAGCAGTATTTGCTTCCACATATCGTACAGAATTAGTATGAGCAGTTTTCATCAAGGAAAGGATTGTCTCTATAATGGATGTGTTGTTTTTAGCTTTTGTCGTGGTTACATGTGCTGAGGCTTCAGCCCATAACTTTTATTGCAGTAGTTTCAGTTCATGAATTATACTTGGAAATATAATGCTGATAGAGTTGTAGGAAACAGCAATGGACAGGAGGTATGATCTTCAAGCCAAGGCAAGAGAGAGAGAGAGGAGAGAGAGAGACTTTTCTTCATCTGTAACATTTATAGCTCCAACAATATTGTATTTGATAGCTGAACTGAGTTGTTTATTTTTACAAAAAAATATAAATAATATATAAGGGAAAAATATACTAGCCTCTCTCTCTATTGCTATAAATGTATCAGATATTGTTTACAGGGCAATATTGTTATTATCATCGATGTATAATCCCCAAAAAAAAAATTTGGGTTTGGATGAACAAATTTTGGTCCTCCTTTCTGTAGTGTCTCAAGCCATGTCCTGGATTAATTTAAATAATGTTTATATTCTTTGTTGATTACTACATCCTCTTTTTAAGTTTTCCTTTTATAAGAACAAATATACATGGCTCAAAAAGCTGGTAGTAGATGCAGAAATGATCATCTTCGCCGCTCGTGTGCTATCTTGGAAATCATGGAAATCTTTACAGTATTAACATATCCAACCTAAGTTGCTTTTAAGAACCAGAACCAAGAAGGGTCCGAATCATATTTTTGTGTCATGGATTAGAGATGTGCCATAAGGTTATATTTGTAACTTGCATGGAATATGTACACTTGCAGCAGCAGATCCCCACTCAACCAAACACCGGAGAAATAACTTGATTAGGACGAAAGATAGTAGAGTAATGAAGGTGATTCAATTAAAGACTGGTGATCTCCTTCCTTGTGTATGGAAGTCAGATGAAGGGGTGAATGAGAATATGAATGAAGTACCCATTATAGAACAAAAACATTTATTTGATCAATCTTGGACTATCTAATGGACCATCATAAACAATTTGATACAATGGCAAATCCAAGAGGTATCCTGCAAGATCTGATCTTGATAGTGCAGTGGAGCTCCAGGATAAGCTTTAAAACCTATTCATACATAATACACATATCAAACAAATGGTAAAAGAAACAATATGGTCCCAAACATGAAAACGAGAGGTAACTGATAACAACAATCTAGAATACACTTGAGCATTTTCAAATGCATCAGTCAAAACTGCTCCAAGTACAGCTAAGGCTCAAGAACATGCAAGAAAGGCAATTGCATGTCATCTTCTATTGGATATGCTGAAGGAGCTGACTTTCATTGGGGTCGCGACAACCAGTGGAGCCTCAGGAGAGTTGCTGACAGCAAATTTGTCATGCATAAAGCGGCTGTCAACAATGGATTCGTCTTTCGGGACGATTTTGTAGCAATAGCAACTCTTCAGGCCATCCTGGTTCTGGTAGCATTCATGCGCGCTGTTCTTCACCTGCTGAAAGTTCCATATCACACTGAATTGGCCCACTGTTGCAACCAGGTGGCGTTCCTGCTTTCCGCTCTCTGTTACCTGAGTAAGCAAGTAATGTAACATACACACCATTAGAAAGTTGGAATTCATACAAAGAAATGCTGTAATAAAAAAAGGAAAAAAAAAAACAATTAGTCCATCCAAAGAAGCCATTAAACACCATCATTAGTCAATGTATCAACTCCTACAATTTGTTGTTTATTTTTTCAAAAAATAGAAGGAATATATTAGGGGAAAATCTTACTATCAAGTTGAAATATTAGTAGTTCATTCCATTTATTTGCTCAAGAAGAAAAAAACATGGTATCAACATATTGGAGGATATACTCATAATCATGTACGTCATGTATTTCAAGAAATGTGTCATTGTGTCCTGTAAAAATGTATCTATGCTACCAGAATTAGGAAAATGCTGCATCAACACATTCACAGCAATATTGTCCACCATACATCTCCCTTGAGAGATTGCTCATCTAAAAGCTCCAAAGCTAACTACTTGGTTCATGGGTGCATTAATAAAAAATTTTTTTGATAAGTATAAAATTTTATAAATGAAGAAGAGAAAAGAAGGAGGCTGAGATAGCCCCCAAACAGAACAACAAGCAAAACAACAAAAGAGCAAAAGAAAAAACAAAATAAATGGGAAACTACACAACTGAAAGCTAATCACAAATGTTCTCCCAATTAAATAAGAAATCTTGATAGCGCACTTCCTCAAAGGCTTTGTTCAACTTGGACCACAAGAACAGATGTCCAAGAATCTCTAAAATCACTGTGTGGGACGAGCTCTTCTTACTATGAAAGACCCTGTTGTTGCGCTCTTTCCAAAGACCCCAAGCAAAGGCTGAAGGAAGGATAGCCCAAAGATGTCTCTTTCTAGAAGAGAAAGTATTGAGACTCCACCCCTTCAAAAGATCAAGAAAAGAGAAAGGAAAGACCCAGTCCACCTTGAAACGGGATAAAAAGAACATCCAAATAACACTAGAGAAGGGACAATGAATTAGAATATGATTAACTGACTCCCCATCTCTCGAACAAAGTAAGCAACAATTTGGAGTGACCCACCCCCGTTTGATCAAATTATCCAATGTGAGGATTCTACCCAAAGAGGCAAGCCAAACAAAGAAAGACACCTTAGAAGGAATGAGAGTGGACCAAACTATAGATGGGGAGAAGGAAATCTCGCAAGACGGAAGCAAACATTTATAGAAAAACTTGACAGAAAACCTCTTATCCTTAGCCTTGAACCATTCTCTCCTGTCTAGCTCATTCTCTCTAAGTCTAGTCAAATTTAGGAGACCTAGAAGAGATGTAACCTCCGTCAATTCCCAATCATTGAAATTTCTCCTAAATCCCAGGTCCCAAGTATCTGTGTTCCCGTCCCGAATCAAACACTGCCTGGCTCTAGTGGCTTAATCCCTGTTTCTCAACAATTTTTGTACTCTGCCAAAAACAGCAGCTCCTTATTCGACTGTGGAGTGTGGACAACACATTGGCATGTGCTTCTTGGAAAGGGAAAAACATTGTAATCAAGGTCAATTCCACTATCTAGATATCCAACATAAGCATTATGAAAATCCTTTATCCTACTTAAGTTGCTACAATTAAACTTGTCAACTAACCCATGATAGGGTTCAGATTCTCTAGTTAAAGTCTCAAACCACAATGTTGAGGCACAATGTTGATCATTTAAATCTTTGGCTGACTAGAATAGCTGGCCTTTTGGTGTTGGATCTAATTAATGTTCATATGCTGAAATGCATATCGAAGATGAGTTCATTTACCTACCTAGGAATTCAATAGAAGATATGATTAAATAAAAAGTTGACTGAGAAGTTTTGGCATGCATGTACAATGAAGACCCATTCAAACACCAATGAGAAGGTGCACTTTGGTGCAAGTTGTTGGCTCTAAAGAAATGAGAGCAAAGCCGAAACACATAGATTGAGATAGTAAAAGATATGTACATATAGATTTGTCTTGAGAAAATATTTTTTTCTTGGCAAAAGATATGGCTCTATTATAGAGTTGAATAAGGAGAGAAGGAGTTAGGACCCAATTTGCCCCACTATGTAGGAGGCATAGAGGACAATCTATTACAAGCACCTTATAACAGAAAATTGAGAACTCCATTAGTTGTTGGTTGAGATATCAAGAACCCTAGAAAGGTTTAAATAGAGTAATTTAGAAAGAGATCATGTTAGATGTAAATTCTAACTAGTTGTTGGTTGAGATATCAAGAACCCTAGAAAGGTTTAAATAGAGTAATTTAGAAAGAGATCATGTTAGATGTAAATTCTAACTAATAGAGTAATTTAGAAAGAGATCATGTTAGATGTAAATTCTAACTAATAGAAGCTAATATAATCTAATCATATTTCTTATCCCAAGCTTCATGAGAAAAAGATATGGCATATCAATATATAACTCATTGCGATAAGTCCTATCTCTAATTCTCCGTTGCCTTGGCTTCATTTTCATCTAGAAGATCAACTTCAAGGTCAAAGCAATCATGGGAAACAATTCAATGATACCAACAACCATTAAACACGATTACATGCTAATTAACCTGGGGAACATTATTTGCCCCCCCCCCCCCCGCCCCAAAAAAAAAAAATAATAATAATAATAATAATAAAAAATAAATAAATCCATCAATTAATTAAAATGTTACTTCTTTCTCTCATCCACGTTAAATGAACATAATAAGAGATGGCTTGATTAAATCAATAACAACAAAGCCTTATTCCAAAGATTTCTATCCAGAGCAAGAAATAGTAAAACATATATAGAAAGGAAAAAAAAAACAATTTTGATACTTACCCATGAAAATTGACCACCATGCAACTTATTGTTCACCCCAGCTGAATGTGAATCCAAAGGAGTCAGCTTCAACAATCTCGGAGCAGCAATCTTGTTCCCCATACGACCTTCAAAACCAGTCTTCGTCTTTCCACCCTTATCCGTGAACAGGGTGCATATAAGGATCAAATAAGTGTCGGTCGTGCCCAATATCCACTTCCCATCAAAAGTAACATCCACATGGGTTATAGGAGAACCAAGCCCTGGAAAAGCCGTCTTTGCTTGTCTCATTGAACTTGACGAATACAATCTGACCTTCCCATCGAGAGACCCAACAACAATTGAACCATCACCAGTGCTTGCAAAACACTGAAAGTTTGTTCCCCTAGAGAATTGATGCCCTTGAGTCCATTGCAAGACAGGGGTGCTGGCATTTGCAAGATTCTGAACTATCCCTTTTCGATCACGCATATCCCACCGACACAACCTATTATCATCTAATCCCAAAAATGTTGACTCCGAAGGATCCAATTGAGCACCTTTACTATCACTCGTTATGTCTCTCATTGTAATGTCAGTTCCATCCTTCTCAAACTTCCATTCCGTAACAACTTTCCCCGTTTCAATGTCAAGCTGGTGAAGCCCCCTTGTATGGGGCTTCCCCTCGTTCATTGGGCTCATAAGAAGCATGTTCGTCTCAGCCCTCATGAGAAGGGCTTTCTTGGGTGTTGAAAATCTAGAACTCCCACCATTTTCAAACTTCACATTGAGGCCTTTTCCGTGGATTCCATGGCTGAAATTCCTCACAACTTGAATTCCAGAATCACTCACAAGGAAACTATTCTCCAATGCACCCAAAGCCAAGCTCTGTATCCCACCACCGTTTGAGGCTTCTTCGAACTCCTCCATAAGATCCTGATTTGCCCTAATTGGCGTGGAAGAGCCAGGAGTCCTTGCAAAGCTATCGTCTGCATTCTCCCAAATTGAATCATCAGCGGTATCGGGTTCCGCCCAACTCATAAAATCCTTCCCGTATATCTTAACCTTGTTATCTTCTGTCGCTTCGAATCCATAAATGTTCTCAAACAAACAATCCTGAAATTTGGAGACGAAGCTTCGATAATCCTCATCAGCGAAGAATTTCATCGCCCAAACACCCCGACAGACGAAATCAACACGGCGTTGATCGCCAAACATCTTTAATTGCATCTCTGTACCAACCTTGGCTCGAACCTTGGAACCCACCTTCAGAACCCACAACGCATTTTCTTCTTCTTCTTCTTCTTCGTCGTCTTCGGATTCTTGATTTTCGATTCGAGAGGACTTAAGGAAGGAATAAGTGGTGAGTCTCTCAGAGGTGATCCATTTGGCCTTTGGGGTGTTACCTCCTATGTAAACATAGAGCTTTACTGAGTTCTTGAGGTTAGGTTTTTGAGAGGAAGGGGAGGGGGAGGAGTACTTGAGCTTTAGGGCTTTAAGCTTCGCATCTATATCTTCCAGAGAAGTTGGGGTTTTGATTTGGGTTTTGGTTCCTGAAGATGAAGGAGATCGATCATCATTTTTTTCTTCGTAGTTTTCTTCTTCGCTCTCTTCAACGTCTGAGTCTGAGATCTCCAATCCTTCGCGACTCGATGCTCCACCCATGGCTCTTGACACACACACAGCGAGCGAGCGAGAGAGAGAGACAGAGAGAGAATTGTTTAATCTCAGGAGTTTTGAATTTCGAAGTTTTGGATATACGTGGGTTTTAGGGCTTTTATTTGAAAGAGTCGTGATGAGAGCACGCGATAAATAAAACGCGCTCTGTACGTGGTTAACCTGATAAGGGCACAGAACCATAGATCTTTTTCTTCGGGATACACGAAAAAGTCTGTGGTTCTGTACCCTTGCCCCATCATCCGCGTACATACCACGTTTGATTGACAGTTAGCGTGATTCTGACGTCGTGACTATAGGCTTTCTTTCGATTGAAGTAACCGTGGCAGTGACTTGCGAAGAGTGAGGACCTGTGTAGTTAGGAAGAAAACTTTTGTGTTGTTCACAATTCTCTTTATTGCCTGTTGATGACGTCAAATGATGCCACGTAAAAGACTTTTTTATTTTATTTTTTGAGGTTGCTCTGTTTAGGGGAGTCAATGGGCACCCATTTGACCCAAATTGAAAACTCTGGTTCCCATCATTTCCTTTTCAATGGAACCGATTAGCGTCTAGTCTAAAATGAAATCGAATTGATAAGAACATAAATCGTTAGGTTCTATTCAATGGGTACTCGCGAATACTTGTAACCGATTTATTTTATCATTTCTTTGTTTACTATAGATGATTTAAGGTATTTTTTTTTATAAAATAAATGCATGTAATAGAAAATTCTTCAATTTTTCATATATATTATTGATTGGAGATTAAAATGAGTTACTCTTCTAAACAATTATTACTTTTAATTAATATAAATTTTTATTTTTGAAAAAAAAAATCACTAATTTGTATCTTTAGTATAATAAATTATAACTAAGTGAATAATTTTGTTGGTAATATGTTAAATTTTTAAAAGAAAAAAATTTATAATGATTTGAAATATTTTTTTCTCATTTGATTATTGAGAATCAAATTCGATGGGTATCCATGATTTTTGGCGATTTCGATTTCGATTTCAGTTCCATTTATTTTGAAATCGGACCCGGAATTAACAAAAATCGAAATCAAACTAAATATAATGGTTATGATTCTAAGTTTCTTAGGAACTAAATCGGAACCGACCCGTTGTCACCCTTATTTATGTAGTGTTTATGAGTTCCGAGGCATGAAAATGATCTTTGACTTAATCAAATCATCAACATCTATGTCATTGGTTTTTCATATAAAAAATTACATATCTTAAGGCTGTATGATTCCAAAAAGTTAAACACTTTCCTTACTAACACAGTAAGATTTTAAGCCTGACTAAGAGTTGTCTTTAGGGGAGGAGCCAGGATTTTCTTGTAGTGGGGGCAAATTATGGTTAGTTTTATAGTTGAAGAACTTGAATATGACTAGTTTTAGGGAGATTTTTTGGTAGAAGTTAAAGAAAAAGATATTTAAGACATTTCCAATTAGAATATGAGGAGGCCCGATCAAGAGGCAATGTCATCAATAAAAAATTGAGGGGGGGAGGGGATTGGATGAAAGTGAGGGTGTGGGTGCAAATGGGGAGAGAGGTGAAGGAGTGGGGACAAATAGAACATGTAATTAGTTAAAAATATAAGGGTGTCTAAAAGTTTTATGGGGTCAATTGCCCCGACTAACTCTTTACTAACTCCGCCCTTGGTTGTTTTACTCAAATGCATCACCTCATCAGCAATCCAAGTGCATATCCCTCTAAGTTTCATAAAGTTTTGAAAATAGCCAGCAACTGACTACCACATAACTCTCCAACTTAAAATTAAAATTTAACGGTGAAAAATAATTTTTTTTGAAAATATTTTTTATTTTTAAAGTTCATAGAATTTTGTCATCTACAACCTTGAAGCATTGGATCATGTTTTTGGATGTCAAGGTGAGTCCAAGGACCCTTGGTAAGGCTTGTTGGACTCTTCCAACAAAATTCTCTTATTTTAATTCTCATGAGAACAATTCCAACACGTGACCTATTACACTACATATCCCCTTTCTACGGCCATTTTGGGTCATGGAGTCCAAAATATGGGTCTCAATATTTTTTCGGTCATGAAATTTTTAGGACCAAAATAGGTTACCAATCTTTTTTTTGAGTCAAAAAAATTCAAATAGTTAGCTGAAAATAAGTCAATTTTAAGTAATTTGAAATCTGAGTTGAATTAAAAAGATATTAAAATATTTATGAATACTTTTAGGTAGCAAAGTTGGAGTGCATACCCCCCATGGATATCCAAAGTGACTATCAATAAAGAATTGGATGCCCCATAAATGAGAATGGGTATCTCTCTTGGAATTGCTATAAATGCATGTTTTCTTCCTTTAAAAGAGAAGTATTAAAAACCTTTCTTCTATCATGAAAAAAGTGAGAAAAGAGAACTTCTAATGTCACACCAACTTTTTTTAATTTATAACCTCAATCAATAAATTTATAAGTGTCCAAGGGCGGAGATAATTTATGACTAATGATAAACTAACTCGGAAAAAAATGAAGAAAAAAAAAGCCACTAGAAATGCAATTGCTGACGTGGATGTGTTTACGGAATCATAGATCTTTTTTCCTTGTGTATCCTGAAGAAAAAAAAAGCCACTAGAAATGCAATTGCTGACGTGGATGTGTTTACGGAATCATAGATCTTTTTTCCTTGTGTATCCTGAAGAAAAAAAAATCTATGATTCTGTGCACATGTCATGTCAATGAATGAATTTCGAGTGATTTTTTTCAAGTCAGTTTATCCTGACTCATAATTTATGTTTGAGTCGTACTAAACCGACTAAACAAACACTCAAAATACATTCACTGACATGGCCATGCGCATAGAATCATATATTTTTTTCTCAAGATATTCAAGAAAAAATCAATGATTCAATGCACTCTCGCATGAGTATGTTTTTTTTCTTTTCTAGTCAATTAAGCATTATTCTTTATCAACCATAAGAGAAAGACCATTTTTTTTTTTAAGCATCATCTCAGTTTCAAAATAACTGCCACGAAATCTCTTGACATCTCTCATTTGATATCTCTATATAAATTCTTTATTTTAAATGTTACAATTGGGAAACACATCCAACCGATGGCAGTAGTGAACTAGTGAAAGGATATTTACGTAATTTTCATTGAGATGTTATGAAAGGAAACTTGAGAGAAAGTATCTTACATAAGTGTGGCATATGCAACTTCATGTTATAAGTAAAGTAAGGATAGGCGTGACAATAGAAGTTCTTTAATAAAATTGGTAAATTTCTTTTAAAGGTAAATTCCCAAATAATTGGAAAAGTTTTAGGTATTTTTGAAATGTTGGTAATGTTGACAAAGTGGTCATGTAATGTTGACAATTTAATAATATTCTGTCAACGTTACACGATAGTTATGTCAAAATTAGCAAAATTTTGAAAATATCATAAACTTTTGTAATTATTTAAAAATTTACCCTTCTTTTAATCTATTTCCCCAAAATTTATCTTCAATCTATCTAGATTTTTTTTTTCTATTTCCCCAAAATTCTTATTTGTTTTTTTTATTTTATTTTTTACTAAAACAAGCCATCTTCAAACTCTTCAATCCCTGTTATAAATAATTTTTAATATATTTAACCTTATCTTAATTCATTTTTAACCTCATAAAAATGAAATATTACAAACAGATCCTTCATATAATTACTTACAAATTAATTAATTGTCTCTCCATCCTACAATATCACTTAATTGTCCTTTGGTTTAAGTATTAGGTTGTGTTTGTTTGCGTTTTTTTTTTTAGTGTTTAATGTTGAAAAAAAAATTTCAGCACTTTTTGTCAAATTAACGCGTTTGTTTACTCCATATTTTCAGTGCTTATAATTGAAAATAAGTGAAAAAAATTCAGTACTATTTTGATAATTAATTTTTGCGTTGAAGCAGTAAGCACTTCTGTATAAGTATGCCCTTATACTTAAAATAATATTATCTCTTATATCCCATGGATAATTTTATAAGCACCCCACAAATTAATAAACCTACATTATAGATGAATTATTTTGTTTTATACGGGTTAAAAATTTCGGAATGAGTTGATTTTTGGTGAGGATGATCTCTACAATGAGGAGATCATCCTCACCAAAAATCAGCCCATCTCGAAACTTCTAACCCTATCAAAACAAGTTCAAGAATCGTAAATCATCTATTTTTTAAAATCAATTTTGATGTGGTTAAAAGTTTCAGAATGGGCTGAATTTTTGTGAGAATGATCTCCAGACCATATAGATCATCCTCACCAAAACTTGGCTCATTCCAAAAATTTTAACTCATATAAGACAAAAAAATTTGATTATGGTATGGATTGCCCTTATTAATTTGTGGGGTGCTTTTATAATTACACACCATTTATTTTCATCGAAAATTATTCATCCAAAATTAAGTTATTTCAATGTTGATTTCAAATTTTTGTGACTTGTATGACATTATTGTTTTTTATTTGAAAATTTTGAGATTTTAGAAATTAAAATTTTGAGTATTACTTTTTATGAAAAAATAAAATGTATTTTAATTTTATAAGAAATAATATATTTTATTGCGTTTGATAAAAAATAGACATTTGAAACATACAAATAATATATAATATGATTGTAAGGATAAAAAAGATAATTTACCTGTTTTAATAATATATAATAATCAATTAAACAAACATCTTTTTCAGCACTTATTTATTTATTTTTTTAACAAATAACACCTTAATCAATGTTAAAACACCTAATTAATCATTAACAAGTTAGCACTTTACAAATCTTTTGACAACATGGTCTACTATAGAAAATATTTTTCTTTAGAATCTTGTCAAATGACATGTCAAATCAGGTTGGCCAGCGTTCACAACGTGATATATTTCCTTAAATAAAAGGGTCTAGTTTAGTATTCAAAATGTAGCCTAGGTCACTATCACCATTTGATGAATCAAAGTGATTAACATTAACCCATGAACCTCTCAAGTCAAGGACAAGAGTGATGAATCCCTAACATATTATCTTAGACCCATTCAATGGATGCCCATGTATACTTTCACACATATAGGTCTAATGTCACGATATCATATTATACAAAAAAAACGACTGCTCTAACTGTTGTAGGAGCAGTCGTTCTGATTGGAGTCTTGTTTTATTTGTGATCTCTCTCCATTTCCACCCAATATGTGTGTGTGATAGTCTCATAAAAACATCTCCAAGGAAAAATTCCATAATGGCTAGTCATTCCATTATGGATATTCAAAGGGTTTACATTCCAATAATGCTATACAAAATACTTATCCTGAATTATGTTTAATACTTTTTTAATTCCAATAATGTTTTATTTGTGATCTCTCTCTATTTCCACCCTATATGTATGTGTGATAGTCTCATAAAAACATCTCCAAGGGAAAATTCCATAATGGCTAGCCATTCCATTATGGATAATCAATTTGGATATTCAAAGGGTTTTCATTTCAATAATACTATACAAAATACTTATCCAAAAATATTTTTAATATTTTTTTTATTCAATCCAAAATGGAGATAGAGATGACAACTTCGTTGGAGACCCTAAAATCCAAATTGACTCACCAAAATAGCAGTTGGAGGATGAAATCTTTCTAAATCAAAAAATGGATAATCTAAACTTGTATTCTATTTTGGTGATTGAAACTTGACTCTCCAAAATGGAGAAGGAGATGGCTACTATGTTGAAGACCCTTCAAATATAAGCTTTGACTCTCCAAAACCTCAGTTGAGAGGGGATGGTGATTGAGATGGAGTATGAGTTGGAGTTGCTTGAAGTGAGGTGTCAAACTCATCATTGACCGTCAACATATACACAATTTGAAGTCATGTGTCTCTTCACCCTACAACGTTACTTGTGGAAGTTGGTTTCACATATGAAACTCATAGTGTTACAAGAATAATAATATATGTACGAGTAACGATAACCAATACTTATTGATCATCAAATGAGAGAAACAATACTAGAACCATCAAGAACTACAACAACAACAAAAAGAAGAAGAGGTCAACTAGCTTTTTCAGCAGCACAAAAGCTCTAGCTTCTCACAAGAGCACAATGAACAAGTGATTTATCATTTCTCCATCGGCCTTAGCAATGGAAACAAAATTAACAAAATACAAATTTTTGGAGATGAAATTGTCAATCACAAATATATTTTTAGGAAGATAGATCATTCAAAGAAGCAAGGAAGGAAAGGGTGACGTTAAATTATTGTACAGAGTGGTATTGGACATGATTTGATTCATTGCAAGATAATTAACATGAATATTTTCTCTAAAAATATAACATCAATCTATCCATGGATAATGTGCCTACAAAAAGACATTGTTGAGATGGTGGTGGAGATGATGATGTTGGTTGATGTGATACCATGAATGTCTTAGGTTGGATTTTTATATGAGGATAGAAAATGATGACTTTTGCACAATTTCATGCATAAACATTTTTCACGTGATTGATTGATTGTTTCTAAGAGGGTTTTTTTTTTTTTTTTTTTTTGTTGACTTTTCTTCTTGGATTTATTTTGGGCCAGACTGGACTGACTAACTTAGTAAGATTTTAAATCTTACTAAGGTTGGAGCTCACATTGTGGCATGGAAAAACAAGATTTGATGCCATAAAGATGTAGAGGAGAATGTTTTTTAAGAATTTTGATATTTTTTATTATTTAAAAAAATATATATTTTTTACTGTTGAATTGTACTTTTAAATTTGAGAGTTCGATAATCACCCATTTTCAATACTTTGGATGTATGATTTTTTCTTTTAGAAGATTGGTGTTGGATTGCCAATGGGGTAAATCCATGTGGGCATAAACAACCCATAGTGACTTGAAATCTTAGTAAGAAAAGTGTTTTATGATCGCAATAATCAATGTCTCTTTCAAAAAAGGGAGAGAGGTCATAAGTTCAAGTAACTTTGTTGACCACCTACTAATATTAATCCCAACTTACCTGATATATGTGATTTGTGAGGTATTGTATGTACCTGGGGGTTTTGGGTTAGATGTATGAGGTTCTAAGAGGTCAGTTGCCTCAGCCCCTTAGTTGGGCTGAGCACCGCTTCATTAAGAAAGAAAGAAAAAAACAAACAAAAATGTATTTTTCATTTATTTATTTATTTTTACAATTTATATATTTCTTGCATTTATCAGGAGGTCCACATAGCTGTTATATGGGGCTTTTAACCAAATATTATCATTAATTTGATCACTAGTCGATCAATTACAAGGAAATTAAAAGCATCAAATGTGCCCACCACCTAATTTATTAGTGGTGATTAGTTCTTCGAAACAGTGGCCTGTTGTTTGACTAAGACATTAAGAAAATACCCTACCAAACTCACACGCGCTTGGATTGATGAACGCCGAGGATTCAACGATGGAAACGCTGCTTCGTTGACTGAACACGTGTGCACTCTTTTCTTATAGTTGATCCGTACAAAATAAGCCGCCTCATTAATGATTCTATCAGATTTTTCTCGCACAGGCTTCCTTCGTGTTATTAAGTTACCTTTGTCAAACTGATAAATTAACAGCAACCTGTCCTAAGAGAGATTTACCAGGCAGACCCAACTCTTATATTTTTATTAAAAAAACTCCTTTGAAGTTCTGACCATTCAAAAAAAATTTTACTTTATGAAATTTAGTACCCGACAAACCGTACTTTATCAAGTTTATTACCGAGCAAACCTTGGAGTAGGGATCCACGTCATAAAATTCAAATTTATGAGGTTAATTTGTTACTTAACATATCTTGGAGTGGATTCTAAATATATCAATGTGTGACATCCAAAAATATGATCCGATGCCACAAGGTTATAAAGGATAAAATTTTAAGAATTTAAAAAATAAAATTAATTTTCAATGTTGTATTTAATTTTAAATTTGGAAGTTTGGTATCCATATATATTTTTAATATCACGATCAGTCTTAAAAGGGATTTTTCTTTTCTTTTCTTTTAAATATGGATTTTTCCATGAAATCTACAAGTATATGTCTTTGAATTATTAATTTGATCATCCATATTGGCCCAGATCTTACAAAGTTAGTCATGGTAGCGTGATTCATAAAGTAAAGTTTGTTCAAGTAACAAACTTGATAAAGTAAGAGAGTTTTACAATAAAATTGCAACAATTAGGTCTACCCGTTAAATATTTCCTTTTATAATTTTAGTGGACACATGAGAGTATTCTATTGAACAGCAAATCTCCAACTGTTTTTTACCAAAAGTAAGGGTGACAATGGGTCGAGTCGGATCGTGTTCGTGTCGTATTGAAGTAAGAATATTATAAAAATTTACCAAACCCAACCCATTTATAAATAGGTATACCTGACCCAATCCATATATAATTTATTTAATTAAATTCTACTTTTTATTGAAAACAAATAGATTCCATTTCGACCACCAAAAATAAAATATCATTACTAGAAATAAAATCACAAAATTGTAAACTAAGTTCAAAGATGAAAAATAACTTTTTTTGAAAAAAATTCAAAGTTTGTAAAATTTTGTCCATTACAACCATGTGGCATCAGCTTATGATTTTAGATATTTTTTGGTCAAAAAACTTTTCTTACTAATTTAATAAGAAAAGTGTTTTTTAATAATATTATTATTATTGACTAAGCAAAATATGTATTTCATTATTACATGAGACATAATAGCCTTACTTAGTAAGATTTAAAATCTTATTAAATGTCATTTTGCCAATATTAGGAATCAAACATTGTATATCTCTAGATTTTAATAAAAAAAATGGAGTAAAAAAATATAAATATAAATATAAATAAATAGCTTATTAGAGAAAAATACTTTTTTTTTCTCAAACTAAAATTTAACCATTTGTTAATTTAAAAATATTTGAAAACACCTTATATATTCTATAAAAGTTTTTAAAAAAAATGTATTATGAAAAAATTCTAGAAAAAATGAGTAATTTCAAAAATTCTTAAATAATTATTGATATATTTAAAATTATAAGTTAATGACAAAGTAATTAAATATGTTTAAATGGATTAGGCGGGTTGATGCCCATAATTCAAACTCAACCTATTTAATATTCATATTAGATGGATTGACGTCCCAAATCTAAACTCAACCCATTTAATAATTGTGTTAGACGGATTGACACTATTATGACCTAAATTCAATTAGATTTACTTCAAATTCATTAATTTTATGTTATTTTCGAGTCAAATTCTCGAGGCATTTTTTTTATTTATTTATGGGGTCAAGTGTTCCACGTTAAAAAACAAAAATCCTCTTTTGACTTCAATTCGTGAGCACATGGAACGAACGCATGGAGACAAACAAGGCAGTTGGAAGAAAACCAATGGATTTTGTCAACGTATGCCCTAAAGGCAGACACGTTAAAGGGAAATAAATACACTTTGGAAACTGGAATCCAAAGGTATTTTGGTAAAAAAATTATTTTTTTAATATCATTTTCGATACAAAATCAAATGTCAAAAATGTACTTAACAAGACCAATATTTGAGAGACTTATACTAGTTCTCGACTTAAACCCTTCAAACTGACATTAGTTCTCTTGACTTATACTAGTTCTCGACTTATACCTTCAAACTGACATTAGTTCTCTTGACTTCTTTCTTCTACTTTAGTGAAAAATGTTTTAATTGCCCTCATCTTCAATTGTTATAATAATAATAAAAACTTAATTTTTATTTAAAGAACAAATTATTTTCTAATTCTTCAACCTCAAAACTAATAATAATTTCTTCATCAGATTAATCTCTATATAATTTATTTGTAATCTATCTAACCCTATTTCAAGAGAACTATAATTGTATATTTTTCAAGGTTGAAGAGGTACAGTGCTTTAAAAGATTAGTTATCTCATTCCTACTAGTCGAGTCTACATATCTAAATCACCTCAATTATTTTAAAAAAGAAAAAAGTGATTCTTTTGCTTTTTTAGTTACTATTACCACACCAACTGTTACTAATGCCACGCCCGTTTTTATGTAAATCACCATAGAATTACACATAATTGGTGGGGCATTAGTAAAAGTTGACGCATCATTAGTAACTCTCTTTTTTAAAGGGGGACTATTATGTTTATTGAATAGAAACTTGGGAATCATGTTTTGCTCATAGTGCTCGCAGCAAACTCCTTAGTATTTGCCTTAGTTTTGTAATTAATAAGAGTAGTTTTGTAAATTAGGAATGCCATTTAATACGCGAGTACACGTTATTAGTGGATACTAGATTTCAGTGAATAATTTTTTTTCGTTATTTAGTAATATTTTTTTTCTATAGAAGTAAATCTATTTTAATTGAGAGAAGAATCCTGTAAGAGCATGAAGACCCATATTGAAAGAAGGATTTTTATTTTTTATTTATTTTTCTTCTGTGTGCGTGCAGTTGAAGACAAGGGTATTTAGGTTATTTTACATTTCAGTCCGCGTAGCAGACCATTTGGGCTTCTGTGGCAACTGCCAAAATTTTTATAATAATAATCTAATAAAAAAGAATGGTGTCAAGGGCAGGTCAACAATTTTAAAACACAGGGTATATCAAATATTCACCGAAATATGAAGGGGGTATATGTAAATTATCCTCATATTTAATGCGGTCTACATTTCAGTCCGCGTAGCAGACCATATGGACTTCTGTGGTAACCGATGAAAATTTCAACTGTTCAAACATATTTTCAAAGCAAGAAACTCTAAATTACATAAAAAGGAAAATTCTAGAGTGACTAAGTTATTTTCACTGCGCTTCACACTTAGATGCTTTGCAATCGTATCTCGAGGAAATGATCTATGATTCTGAGTACATCTCCAAGTCCGCGCAGTGTGAAACACAGTAAAGAAGCAGTTTTGCTCTAGGACCGCTCATTGCATAATTTTAATCAAAATTACATTTCTATTTTATTCTCCTGGGACTATAGAATACAGAAATGATAAGCGGTCGTGATCGTTCAAGAAGATGCACTAGGAGTACTGGAAAATGGGCCCACATAATCCATTGATATCCAGCTCTGAATCTCATCATCAACGTCCAAGAATGGCTTCTGATCTTCTCTACTACTGGTTTCAGGCACCATTAGCACTGTTTCCTGTCGCTGCTTCTTGTTGTTTCTCTCTAATTGTTGTTGTTGGGAGTTTTGATTCGGTGGGTTGTTAGGGTATGGGAAGAAATCAACGACACCAATATTATTCCTCTTCTTTGTGGTGATCAAGTTTTTGTCCACTTTGGTTTTGGCTTTGGATAGAGAGAAAAGATTGCATCCCAAACAACCGTCAATTCTACATAAACGACACGTATCGGAATCAGGGAGGGACAAAACCATGCTTCGTTGGTCATTAATAATGTTGGTGTTGTCTCCAACTCCAACTCCAACTCCAGAGATGACTTGCTTGAGAGCCGAGACCATGATTGAAATCTCTTGTTGTTGGGTGAGATGATGAGAGGGAGAGAGTTGGGTTTCTTTAACTTCGTCTCCTTTGGGCCTTTTGGAGTACTGAGATCTCTTCCTCTCTGTCTCCATATTGAGTTCCATCTTTTTTTTTAAGAGAGACAGAGAGAGAGATGTTTGAGTGTGGGGGGAGAGAGAGAGAGGAGGTTTTTTATATGTCGGAAGTAAACGTGTCAGCCAGCTGTATACTCTCTTTCCACACACGAACGCGGTGCGAATAAAGAGACAAGGCGCTTGGCGAGAAGGAAGGAAGGTTAGTAGGGTGACGTAAGAGACGCTGACGTAGAACTTTTTTTTTGTTTAAAGTCTTGGTATGCGGCTGACGTGATAAAGACATAAAACCGTACATCTTTTCTTTGGTATCCCGATGAAAACGATCTATGGTTCTTTGGCCTTGCCACGGGAACCGCGTAACAAGACCGCGTGCATTCATCACGACTCAGATTAGTATAATAGTCCTGATTTATTTATTTTTTCACGTGTCATAATATGCTTCACACCCGCTTTCCTCGCTCTATCATTCTAGATTGAGAGATTTTCTGAGCAGACCAACCTGTTGCAAAAAACTCTTTTACTTTTTCAAGTTGCTTTACTTGTACAAACCGTACTCCAAAGAAAAATTAATATTAAACAGAAAAAATTCAAATAATTAATAAAAATTGAGCTTATCATATGGCCACCAAAATCCTAAATTTTAAATTAAAATTCAACAATGAAAATTAATTATTTTTATTTTTATTTTTATCTTTTATAATTTTTCTTTTAAATTCTTAGAATTTTTTCCCTTAATAATCATGTTGCATTAGATTATATATTTTTATGGTACAAATTGATTGAGTTAGAATTCAGTCCAAGGTATGCTAAGTAACAAATTAATCTCATAAATTTGAATTTTATCACATGGATCCCCATTCCAAGGTTTGCTTGGTAACAAATTTGATAAAGTTAAGTTTGGTACGTAACAAACTTCATAATGTAAGGTTGTCTTGGAGTTAATAGAACTCTAAGGGAATTTTTGTAATAAAGATGCAATAGTTAGGGCTACCAGGTAAATCTCTCTTCTAAATTTCTAGTCGAGTAAGATTAATCTGTTCGTCGAAGTTACTATTTAAAAAGTTATGTGCTGATGAACCAATGACACAACGAGGCCATGTGTATTGAATGAGCAAAAGTGATTGACCAATGAGAGAAATTTTGGGAGCAATTTAAGTGTTTTATTATTTAGTACACATGGCATCGTGCCATTGGTTCATCAACTTAGCACATAACTTTCAAAATAGCAAATTTTTGTTTTCTTTTTGCTGGTCCTTTTACGCACTTCGTTCCATTAAAACTTATGATGTGACCCTTTAGGGTTGTTGAAGGCAAAATTCTATGAACTTTGAAAAAATGAAAAATTCACCACTGAATTTTAATTTTAATTTTGGAGTTTGATATCCATTCATTTTCAAGAGAATCGTGATAATCTGACTTACCCATGTGCCATACTCAATTGACACCCCTGATGTCACAAGCTTGGGAATCATAGACTTACTCTCCTTGGGATATAGAGTTGCACTTTCCTATAAAAGGTTGTTATTTTGGATCCCATAAAAAATAGATCTACAGTTCCTGAACCTGTCACGTCAGTAGGTGTCGATTGACTATGCCACTTGGGTTAGTCAAATTATTAAGACTCTTTTCAAAATCTCGAATCAAGTTTTTTTTTTATCTAAGTTTTTCCTTGAAATTTAGAGGTAATCCATTTGAGTTATACATGACTTATAAAGGAAAGTGTTTTTCTTTCTGCTCTGTCCAATAACAAAAGGAAAATATTAGGAAAAGTCATAATAAATTGACACAAAACACACCTAAAATACTCAATTGACGTGACAGGGGCACATAACCATACATTTTTCCACTAATGGTTGGAATGCTATGAATTCCAAATAAAAATGTACCTCAGAAAAATGACTAATTTTAAGAGAACATGACGCATCATATTATGATACATGAAATGCATTGTATCATATCAATGTAACTCATCTCAAAAGGATGGAGTGTTTGAGAATAATATAAATAGTAATATCAATTAGGATATTCTACATTATAATAAATTAGAATATTTATAGTAGGTAAGTTTCCTTATCTTAGTTGATATAATTCCTATAAATATCCTATCATGATTCATTATTTATTCAAGAATTTTTAATAAAAAATCAGTTTTCTACATGATATCATAGCGGGTACCTACAATGTAGGAGACATGTTACACGTGAGAGGGAGTGTAAGAGATAGTCCCACATCGCCTGTGTATCATGATCTTGGTTGTATGTAAACCTGGGGCAATTCTCACCTGACAAGCTGGCTTTGTGAGAATGAGTTAGGCCCATGGGCTTTTTATATGCAGCCCAAGATCGTGATACCTAGGCGATGTGGGACTATCTCTTACACTAATCTCTGAAAGATTAGCACTGATCTCTAGGAATTTTATGTTTTTCCACTTATCCTAATTGTTTGTTTCATGAAGAAACTTAATTGTGGATTGAAGCTAGAAAAGCCTATAACACAATCCTACCTAACTAGATGATCATTCAAACCTTCAACACCATAATACATCTTAGATGGACATTAACATACCCTAAAACCCAAGTGTGATGCAATTTCTCATCATTATTTTTCTAATTCCACTATAAAGCCTTATTAAAAAGTGGTCATAACTTTTTATTTATTTATTTATGATAGGGGTATCTGAACGTCCAACTAAGGACATCGAAAGAGCAAGACCGGAGTCAAGGCATATGGGTCCCTCCCTCGGGCACGTGCAACGCCCGCACATCACACGCATCGGGTAATTGAGGGTGTGCCCTCGTGAGTAGCCCAAAGGAAATACTGCTCATACTAGGTATGAAACTCACAACCTACGGACTCTCACCCCTTATTGAAAATACTATTTGTAGATGCAAAAACTTGCACCATCTTATGGTTTTCATTAGTTAAATGATTCCCTCTTCTTATACTCATGGGTGTGCCTGCAACAACATCTCTCCGACGCCCAAGTCAGGACCTTAATATAAAAAATATTATATAGTTTAAAGGAGAAGGAATTGCATACCTTTCCGTGCCCCACTATCCTTGCGTTTGTAGGGTTCAAACCCTAGGATCTTCTTTTATTTCCTTCTTAAATTCTCTCCCTTACTATTTTAGTAGATCCTTCTGATCAGGGATGTACCCACCCCTTATTACATGTTCGTTCTTCCTTTTGAATCAAGGATCCTCCTTTATGTTCGTGAATTCTAGCTATTATTGTGATTGATTGATCGAATTTTTCCTCTGTGTTTCGACCTAACTTCATCCAAACTCCAAGGTCGCCTTACTTCATCCGATCTCCAGACTTGCCTCTTTCATATATCCGAGTCTTTCCATCATCCAAGTTTTCTTCTTCCGACCTCTCCACATCCGATTTTTTCAAGAAGTGAGACTTGATAAGTTGGATTCTTCTTGGGTATTGGAGCCCGACACTTCCCTTTTATGATCCTAATGTGCCACATGTCATTCTTTGATGCCATACAAAAAATACCATCCATACTATTCATATCTCCTTATATTTAAATTCTTTTATGTTTAAATGAAATTATAATTAGTTTTGGTTGATTATACATTGTGCTATATTTATATTTTCTTAATGCAATTGTTTTAATTCTATTTTTTTTAGTCTTTCTTCTCTTTTGTCTCAATATCGACAATTTTTTATCATCCAATTAAATACCAAATAACTTAATCTTATTGTTGCTTTATAAGACTTTTTTTTTTTTTTTTTTTTAAGGAGCCTTGCTACATTGACTTGAAATAAGCATTGTCTTGTGTGCAGAGAAGATAGATTTTTTTTTTTAAGGTTAAAAAAAAGAAAAAAGCGTCTATGGTTTATCTGTATACTGATTGCTAAAGTGTTATTTCAAGTCACTTTGATAAGTGTTCTTGTTTGGTAACATAGTCAGATATGATAAGATGGTTCGAATTTGTTTGATGAAATACTCAAGAAAAAAAAAAAAACACCTAGAAATCTATGTTTCTCTATTTAGATTTGGTTTACTTTGGGAGAAGTGAAAAAGTATGATCGATATGAATGGTAATTGAGTTGCAATTTAAATCCCCCTACATGAAATCCTAAAATTTTATACATTATAATGAACCAAATTCCCCAAAAATTAAAGTGCAAAAAATCTATGCAGAACAATGGTCTGAACTGTGGATTCTCGATATGGACAATGGGTTTCATATTTACAATATATGTATCAGAACAAAGGTGGCCTATCAGTGTATATGTTTCACTTAATCCCAAGGAACAGCTCAAGGCATGGAGACATAAATAAACTCTCTCTGGAATCTTTTAGTATCCATTAACCTCAATAAAACTAAAACCAGGTACCTTTCTCAAGCTTCTTTCTTCCATACCAGACCTTACTCTATTAGCCTCAGTCCACCTTCCAGCTGTTGCATATACATTGGAAAGCATCACATACGATCCCGAGTTTTCTGGGTCCATATCAAACAGCCATCTACCAATTTGTTCAGCAAGTTTGAAATCGCCGTGGATGCTACAAGCACCAAGTAAAGACTCAAGCAAACTCGAAGAAGGCTTAAATGGCAATCCCTTAACAAGGGCATACGCCTCACTCAAGTGACCCGCTCGGCCAAGAAGGTCTATCATGCAAGCATAGTGTTCTATTCTTGGTGTGATACCATATTCTTCTACCATAGATTGGAAAATTATCCTGCCTTGATCAACAAAACCGGCATGGCTACATGCAGATAAAATGCTAATAAAAGTAACATCTTCGGGATCTAACCCAAAACATTTCATCTGCGAGAAAAGATCAAGCGCAGCTTCACCATCCCCATGAATACCATACCCATTGATCATAACACTCCAAGAGATAGCATCCTTTTCCATCACACCATCAAATATCTTTCTTGCACTTGAGATGTAACCACATCTAGCAAACAAGTCTATAAGGGCATTGCTTATGAGTAAATCTTTCTCAAAGCCCTTACAAACAATGTAAGCCATCACGGAGTGAGTGAGAATCGGGCTGCTTAGTTGAACACAAGCCGAGATTAAATTCAAGATTGTTACATGGTCGGGCCCCACTTCCATTTGGAGCATTTCACATAAGGAGGCAACTGCATGCTTGGCATTTTTGCTTCGTACATGTACAGACATCATAGCATTCCACACGGAAACATTGTTCTTATCTGCCTTCTCAAACAGTAAATGACATAAACTTACATTCTCAAATCTAGCATACATGCATATAAGGGATGTTTGGAGAGGAGTCTCTAATATGTCCCCACTTCTAAGTGCAAAGGCATGAATTAACCTACCTTGCAACTGATTGAAGCATATAGGCAATATATTCAACAAAGTCACGAAATTTGGCTTCTGACCCTGCATTGTCATTTGGTGAAACAAGACCATCACCTCCCTACAGAAGTTATTGTATCGATAGCCAGTTATTAGAGCATTCCAAGAGATCACACTCCTTACTGGCATGCCCTTGAAAACTAAGTGCCCGGAATCAAGATCCCCACAATTGGCATACATACTAATAAGTGCATTTATGAGAGAAACATTGGAGTTGAACCCGCTTTTGATTACATGGCCATGAATAGCCCTCCCTTGTACAAGTTTCTCAGTCTCACAGAAACTAGGCAAAATGCTTATCAAGGTAACCAAATCCAACTTCACGTCCTCTCTCTGCATTTGGCGTACGGAGGTAAGCACACTTCGCATGTCACCATGATGAACACAACTGGATATTAAAGTATTCCAAGAAACCACATTTCTTCTCACCATCTTACTAAATAGCTTAAGAGATGAGGAAAGCCTATCGCAATCAAAGTAGAAACTAAGGAGTGCATTTGACACGTTAAGATTCAAATCAAACCCATTTCTAACACAATAGGCATGTGCGGACATACCCAATCGAGTGTCCTTTAATCTGGTGCAAGCGGAAAGAACAGTAATCATGGAGACTAAGTCTGGCAGCAAACCCACTAATTGCATTTCGCGAAATGCAGCCAAACCCACGTCCGGTAACCCATTCTGTACATACCCAGAAAACATAGAGTTCCATGAAAGAAGGTATCTCTCTTGCATCCCATCGAAGAGGAACTGAGCTGAGTCTAGATCACCATGCTTAGCATACATCGACAAAAGGGCAGTAACCACCGAAGTTTGATGTTCAAACCCATGTTTGATTCCACAGGCATGAACAGATTCACCGTATTGAATGTTATCCAGATTATCACAGGAGGGAATAATCGACACAAAGGAGACCAAATTAGGCTGCACGTCTTCTCGGAGCATTAGCCTGTAAACTTCAAAGGCTTCACTAGACTTTCGGTTCTGTGTATATGCAGAGATCATGGCATTCCACATAACGACATTCTTTTTGTCTAGCTGATCAAACAATTCTCTACAGACAGATAAATCCTCACCACCACCATACATTGAAATTAATGCCGGCACCAAAGATTCATCCAAGAAAACCCCGTATTTGATTACAAAGCCATGGATAGATCTTCCAATACCAAAATTTCCTAAACGGGTACAAACGGGAATTAAGCTTGCAAAGGTGCTTATATTGGGCTTAAATCCCATTATCAGAATCTTCTGAAATACCTCAAATGCTTCCCTATCAAGCCCATTATAAGAATACCCAGAAAGTACTGCATTCCAGGAAACCAAGTCTGGTTGAGGAATTCTATCGAGAAGTACACGTGAGGTTCTCATATTACCAGTTTTCGCATACATATCGATCAAAGCAGTCTGTATAACAATGTTTTGCTCAAACCCTTTTCTCAGAACAACAGAGTGAATCTCTTTTCCAGTTCGGAGAGAACGTAGTGATGTGCAGGCCTTAATCACAAGAGGGTATGTGTAATTGTCGGAGCTGCAGCCCGATTTGAGACGTCTCATGTAGAGACTTAAGAGATTAACATATAGCCCATGATTTGAAAGGCACTTGATCATCAAATTCTGCAAGAACAAATTGGGTCTTTCTATTTTGGTAAAAACATCGAGAGCGAGTTCTGGGGCACCCAAATTGAAACAAACTCTAATACATTCTCCAACCAGAAACTCATCTTCCATTACACCGTGCACGATTAGGAGAGACTGAACTTGCTTCAGATCTGTGATATTTTGGCAGAGGTGCAACAGATGTAGAAAATTAATGGCATTTTGATTAGTGGAATCTAATATAGTCGAATTCGTGGACTTGTGATTTTTGGGTTGTTGAAGATAACTACAGAAGCGGCATGGTGACGACATAAAACGTAGAAAAGATGAAGCAGAGAGGAATCCAAAACGCAGTTTTAAAACCATGTTTTCAAACAGGAGACCGTTACTTGCTTGCAGTAGCCGTTCCCGCCATTTCTGTTCAAACTACGAAACGAAAGAGAGTTGAAAATAGAGACGTTGGTTGGAGGGGAAAAGTGAAGGAAAGATACAAGTTACCTAAAAATTGATAACTAAACAATAGATATGAATTACTAACTGTTGTTTATATTGAAATCCTACATTGCCACACATCTTTTTTTAGCAAACAATGAATTTTGCAGATGGTGTTTGGTGGTGCACATATCCATTCTAATTTTTAATGATCACACCTCCTTTCCATTTCTTCTCCCTCTTTTTTGGAAGTTCTTTGATTTGGTTTCTTCTCGAGTAACATTTTTTTCTTTGGCCGGCCACACGTACCATGCACCTGCACATGTACAACAGTTAAATATACCACTTTATGTGGAGAGGCATACAGAGACTCGAAGGTGTGACTTGAAGAGCAAACCCAATCGTCCTTACCATCTTAACCATCCCCAGGTGGATTACTCAAGTAATTTAGAGTTATAAAATGCTTGGTTATAACTTACACTGGGAATGTAATTGATGAAGAAATATGGCATTGACTGTAATTTGTCATCTTGATTTCAGGGACCTTTTTAATTCCATAAGTTTTTGAACATTGTTTTTTTTTTTTTTTTTTTGAACAATTATCATTTTTTGAACATTATCACTCTCCCAACCATAATAAGAAGTATAATTCACAGTTATAACATAGGAATCCAAATGTTGCCTACAAATCGTAAAATTCTCCGAATAAGGGACTAACCGATGAATTCAGTGAATCAATGACTTATGATTTGATCTTGAAATATGATAACATTTTTACATTTTCCCTTAAAAATTTTTATTTTCTTTCGAGTACAAATCTCAAGAGCATAGGATTTTTAAGGTGGTTGAAGATGAATTTTGGTAAGAAACCTAGAAAAGTCATTTCTATATTTTCTAAAAAAATTTCAATTTTTATTACGAAAACTTTCCTGAAGAATTATTGAATCCAAATTTTGTTACTATGGTCAAGATTGTTCCATTCATATGAGAAAAGAACGTATTCATTTGACCCCATAAGCGGGATCACCACCACCCAATAGCATGTTGCCGCCAAAAGCAAAAGCTCGTATTTCTTCTAGAGAATCTCTTAATGACTTTTTTTGAAGTCTTGTTATCTTTACTTTAATAAAAAATGAATTTTTTTTAAAAAAAATTGCAACAAAATTTATTGAAAAAGAAAATGAACAGGTGAAATAACCACATTGTTCTGCAACTAATTGCCTTTCAAAAGTACTGTTTTAGTTTTGAATTATTTTTAAACAATCAATCAAATGGATACATAACATTATTATTTCAAGTAGGCAGTTGAAGGAAATCGCATCTCAGCATATTTAGTGTATGAAGTCATACAAATTATTATGTGGTTTACGGCTTAATTTCACACTCAATTAAATAAAAGATCTCATAATTCATCTTAGTTTCCCATGATACATATAATCTCGACCGATGAAACTATATAGATAGGGATTAAATTCGAAACTAGAACTATAGAAGAAGTACAAATTACATTATATGAATTCGTAATCAACAGACTTCTGCGAAGTGCAAAAGAACTAAACCATAAACAGATACATTGAGGTCAAAGGACTAGAGACCAGTGCACGCCCCAATAAAATCATCCAATCTACCCTTCAGAATCCTATAATTACAATAAAGAAGATATTCCAATATCGCCAAACACCAGACCATCTACCTTTAAGAGGGGAGAGAAAGACAATCCTGACATTACATGGAACCCAACACTGGAGTTCTAATATCCGTAAGTAGTCTGCCTCATCATCCTGATGAACTCATTGACATCAACTTCGCCATCACCTGTGAGCCTCAGACATTAGAAAAACATCACATGATAGCAAACCAGGCTGTCAATCTTAACAAACAAATTTCCCGTACTCTAAGTGCAGATCTAACACACACACAACTTCTTTCTCCTTAGCTCACTTCCCTCCCTCCCAGATAGGAATATAAATTGACTATTATATTATTCAATTTATATTCCTTTTCGAGAGGGAGGAAAGTGAGCGAAGGAAAGAAGGTGTGTGTGTGTGTGTGTGAGAGAGAGAGAGAGAGAGAGAGAGTTGCTATTAAACAAGATGACTTCCCCAACTGCCTACTTCAAACTCTCTATCGTTGCATGCATAAAATATTTCCATGGAAGTCATCAACTAAATAGTGTTTTTTTTCTCTTTTAAATGCACTTTTTGACAATTTCTACTCTCCATAAAGCACAAAAGAAAACTTCTCTAGGAAAAATTTCCACAAACAAAGTTCTTGATGAAAGAAAAAACTTTCCAGGAAAAAACAATTCCAAGCTAGAAAAGACAGAATATGTGTTACGAGCCACAGACATTAGTCAAACAAACATCCCTGCTATTTTGCCGCTCAAGGAAGTACAAGGTCTCATGCCAACTACTACCTATTTGATTATGGTATTATGACCCTTCAGTAAGTATGGTGAAGTCCTTTAGTTCTGTATGGGAGTTGGATGCCAACTGTTGTCACCACACGAATGATCTCATTTTGTTCTTTGGTTGAAATTTTTTCAACCTAGAGATGTCTTTGGTCACCGAATTCACTTCATACTTCTAGGCAAGACTCAACTGAAATGGCCTCAATAAAATTAGTTAAGAAGGTTTGCAGACCAATCTTAGCGTACTAATAAATAGCCTCAATAAAATCTTTTACAATTATCAGAAAAAAAGTCTCAAAAGATTTAAGTGGGAGTAAAACTAGTTTGTGGATTAGTATAGACAAAAAAGTTGAAGAAGTGTCAATGACCTAAAGTGAATAAACAAAAATGTGAACAAGGGGCCTTCATTAGAGGTAGACAAATTCTCGATGGAGTTTTGATGGCCAATGAATGTCTCGACTCAAGGATTAAGGATAAAAATAAGGGGATGATTGGGAAAATAGACCTTCAAAAGGCTTATGATCATGTAAGTTGGGACTTTCTAGAATATATGATGGGGAGAATGGGTTTTGGAGTTAAGTGGATTAGTTGAATCATGAAATGTGTTACAACGGTGTCTTTTTCGATTCTTGTCAATGGGAGTCCAGCTGGATTTTTTAGGGGTTCGAGAGGATTAAGGCAAGGGGACCCGCTTTCTCCGTTCTTGTTCCTTATTGTAGCAGAAGCTTTAGGTAGGCTGTTTAGAAGAGTAGTTGATTTAGGAAAGCTATCAGGGTTTAGGGTGAATAATGGTCCATGGATTTCTCACCTCCAATTTGCAGACGATACACTAGTTTTCCTCAATCATTCGAGAGATCAGGTGAAGGTGTTACGAGTTTTATTGAGTTGTTTTGAAGCTATTTCTGGGTTACATATTAATTTGCAGAAGAGTAAGCTTTTTGGGGTTGGAGAGGTCAATGATATTCATTTGATGGCCGTGACCTTGGGTTGTGGGCACGATTTTTTACCCGCGTCTTATTTGGGATTACCGTTAGGAACACCCTACAATAGTATCTAAATTTGGGATGGGGTGATCGAGAGATTGGAAAAAAAGTTAAGCACGTGGAAGGCCAAATATCTGTCTAAAGGAGGAAAAGTAACTTTGATTAAAAGTACCTTGACGAGTATTCCGGATTACTTTCTTTCCTTGTTCATGCTTCCAAGATCCGTCGAAAATAGATTGGAAAGACTTATGAAAAACTTTTTGTGGAATGACAAGAATGGGAAGAGGAAATATCACCTGGTTAGATGGAAGGTTATTTGCTTACCCAAGAAGAATGGGGGGTTAGGGATTAGAGGCCTTAGATTGGCTAATAGAACGCTTCTAAGAAAATGGCTTTGGAGGTTTGGTGAGGAGAGGGAGAGTCTGTGGAGGAGGGTCATTATGGCAAAGTACGGGGAGAGGAGGTTAGGTTGGTTTAGTGGTGAGGCTAAAGGTTCCTACGGGTGTAGTGTGTGGAAGGGGATTCTCAATGTTGGTGAGGAGTTCGAAAAATGGATTAGATTTAAAGCGGGGAAGGGGGACAAGGTGAGATTTTGGGAGGATAGTTGGTGCGGTAGTTCGCCTTTAGCAGTTCAATTTCCGTCATTGTATGCCTGTTCTCTGAAAAAGAACCAGTTAATACAACGATTCCAGCTCTTCTTGGGATTTGGGGTTCAGGAGAAACTTTAATGATTGGGAGCTAACAGAATTGGCATCTTTCCTAGATTTCCTGCATTCAACTCATCTCAACAAAAGTGAACAGGACAGGTGGGAATGGTCGAGGGCTAAGGATTCGAGATTCTTTGTTAGTTCCTTTTACAAGTGTCTTACCCCCCCTTGCCGAGAGATCCGTCTTGGGATCCATCATTTGGTCTAAGTCAGTTCCTTCTAAAATCTCTTTTTTTGTTTGGTTGGCCTCCCTTGGGAGGATTCTTACGTTGGATAATTTGATTGTTCGGGGGTGGATCATTCCAAATTGTTGTCCACTTTGTTTGAGGGATGGAGAATCTGTAGATCATCTTTTAATTCATTGTTCCTTTTCTCAAAATATCTGGTCAAATTTCCTTGATCTTTTCCGGATTCATTGGGTCTTTCCTTGTAAGTTTTCCTCGTTATTAGTAGAGTGGGCCAACAATGCTTTCTCATCCAGAAAAAGATTCCTTTGGAGTATACTTCCATCGGCTATTGCTTGGGAAGTGTGGAACGAGAGAAATAACAGGGTGTTCAACAATAAGATGAGAAGTCCTCACGGCAGTTTTTTGGAGATCTTGGGGTATTTGTATCTTTGGTCTAAACAGAACATAGACTTTGGGGGAACTTCTTTTGATGACTTTGTTTTTAGATGGAACTCTTTATGTAACCCTTGAAGTTTTATCTTTATCTTTTCTTTTTTGTTTTGTTGCTCTTTGTGAGGCCTCCTCAGCCTCCTTGTACTCTTTTCCCCTTTATCAATAGATTATACTTATCAAAAAAAAAAAAAAAACAAAAATGGCTAGGTTTTCCCTTAATACATAAGAATATTTATTGACATACTTGTGGATTGATCACATTCTCACGTGAGCATATTCCCAAGACAGCCAAATAGATTAGCACCAAATGGTGGACCCTAGCAATGAGTACTGATTTGCTCATAGCATCGTACTAGTGGGTCCCAAGCTGAAATCTGGAAAGTTCAATATGGTATAGAAATAAATACAAACTAGGCAAACAGGTATGAAGTAGCACCTGTTTTAAACAGATTCAAGTAACATCTATGGAACATAACAGTAAGGCCAGAATGAACACAGTTCGTCAACCATGTTCAACTAAGTTCTTTGTAGAATGCTTTATCTCCCACAAACAATTCCACAATCATCAATAGGTGGGAAACCAACACCACCGCAACAGTAGCAATGTGCCGCATGGCATGGCAAGCTAGGGAGAGACTATGAAGAGATGAAAAAAATAAAAAATGTTGGGATATTGATCATGTGTTCTAGTATGTCCACATGAAATGCTTTATTGTATAAAAACACATCTTAATTTTCTTGATAAGAACTGACAAATGCCATATCTGATCCTGATCCAATGGTATTATATCTAGTGAAACTAAAAATACAACGGTTATCCCCTCCTATGTCTCAATCTTTATACCCTATAAAGAAAGTATCACTAGGACAGCTTTAATCCTTATTGCTCTCTTCTTCCTCTTTTCAAGAATACCCCAAACTTTTCCTCTTCTTCCCCCTTTTCAGGAACACCCTTTCAACTTTATTATCTTTCCTGTTTTACCCCCTTAACCCCAAAGAGGCACGGGCAAACTCTAGCGATAATAACCTAGAGAGCAGAATATTTAGCTTCAGAAGTACATATAGTAAGTAAAGCAGCAACAGGCCTAAGTGACGCCATAATTCCGTGATATGTCATGAAATTATGGTCTAGGACTTGAATCATTAGGGACAAAATACAGTACACTTAAAATTCAAAGAAGATTGACTTACGATCACCATCTGCTTCCTCAACCATCTCTCGAATCTCCCTGTCAGTAAAGTTCTCACCCAACTCCTTTGCAATTCGCTGAATGTCCGATGCAGATATCTTTCCCTGAATTTAGATCAAAGGAAGTTAGTAACCAACAACAAGAAACAAGGCAAGAACAAGAAAAGGGTACAGCACATTATTATCTTGGTCGATAATTTGAAAGGCTTTCATCAGCTCTTCTTTTGTATCCCTTTCTCCGATCTTGGCCGTCATCATATACACAAATTCATCAAAATCAATAGCACCACTGCCATCCTTGTCTACATCTGCAATCATTTGATTGATTTGCTGGAACAACCCAAAGATTCTAGATATCAGTATTATAATCTGAGTTTCACCAATATGAATTATTGATAAAGGGGAAAATATCACGAATTTTTATAAGAAAAGAAGGAAAATAATAAAAATAGATATCTTTCAATAATAAAAACAAGTTATGTGCACAATAGATCATAACGTATGTATCTGTTGTGGAAACATGTGGGTGCACGGCCTCACAGACACCTCAAACACTGACATTTTAATTTCAAAACTTAAGCACAAGAAATAAGAAATATCGAGGTGGGAAAAATACCTCTTCTGTCATTTCAAATCCCAAGGCCCTGCACAGAAAATCATTTTAGTTCTTATATGTGCCAGACCTGTGAAATTGGAAAAAGTATTAAAAGCATAGGCAACTGGGCATATCAAACCTCATGGCAACGTTCAGCTCTTTGGCGTCAATAGTGCCTTGGAAAATTAGGTCAAGCAACCAAATTAGGATGACATTTGAATATAATAAAGACCTGGCCTTGATCAGAAATTATGTTATACCTGACCCATCCGTGTCAAATAGCTCAAATGCTTCCTTTATCTCTTGCTTCTTTTGCTGAGTTAACCCATGATGGCGTCCTCTAGGTTTATCATTCCTAGATGCTCCTCCATACAAGCTTGCCTGATAAGGCACGTACAATTCAGAAGGCAGAAAAAAAAAATCATAATAGAACATATATCTATAAAGGTTTAATGAATATATCTAGTCTTTGTGGACATTTTGAAATTAATATATGGCCAGCATGCTAGATGCGACATTAATTATTAGTTAGAAATCATAAGAAATAAACATCTACGAGATAGCTTGAACTGCTATCCTAGATCAGCCTATGAACATATCTATCGAAGACCAAATGCACCTGGCCAAACTATGTACAAGTCGGATCAAGGTGTAATCCTTGCCGAGGTATTAGCTTAGACTCAGTATATTTACTAACCCTTACTAGGAGGGTTTTGAGGTGACATGAGGAAGTAAGTCAATTGGTGATCAGGGTATGACCTCGACTTCCACCAAGGACCCCATACCTTTGTTGCTAGAACTAACCATTTCATGTGGGAAACTGATTGTCAAAAAACTAGGTTTTTCCTATATTAGGTAATTGAGCACAATCTTCTACAATAGACATTTCCTAAGTTAGGCAATCAAGCATAAATGTCTCCTATGTAATGAAGAAAATTCAAATCTTGCCAGGTGTCACCTGACTTGATCGTCGGAGAGTCTTTGACGGACATTGTTGAGTGTATATTTTCCTCCACTTTCCGGCGTGTCATACCCCAGTTAAGCCCCGTGACCCTCCTATATCCATAGTTCTCCCCCTCTTCAATAGATCGGTCTTTTGGAGTAGTTGGTTGCTTAACATGGCATCAGAACGCTAGGTTCGTATAGCTCACAGGTTCAATTCTTTCCACCCTTATGTGTGAGGGGGAGTGTCGATCGTATATTTTCATCTGCTCTCGGGTGTGTCATACCCCAGCTAAGCCCTGTGACCCTCTTATATTTATAATTCTCCTCCTCTCTGACAGATGAGTCTTTTGGAGTAGTTGGTGCGTTAATAGACACCATACCGATGTCCAAGTGGCGTAGCTGACCAGAGAAGGAGGAGCAAGACCAGAGAATAAGTAATCATACCAGCGACATGAATCTCAAGGATCGTGAGAACAAATAGTTGCATGGTTAACACCACATTTACATACTAATGAAAATCCTCTAACAATAGAATTCCTCCATTTTCCCACCTCTAACATCTAACTTCAAATAAACAGATTTGTTTGATAGTCTCAGCGATACTACAACAAATGGTTCAAAGACAACAGAAGTACCCAATCGTAAAATTATAGTCAACCAAGTATATTTCCCCTTGATAATGCTGTATAGGATCTAAAATGCGAATTCCAAACGATTCGGAGTAATAACTACGCGATTGAGACACGAAATCCGAATATAACTTGATAACAAATCATGGTTTATAATATTTATTGTCATTGTGAAACAATTATCGGAAATTCTAAGTAATATCCATGAGATTGAGATACAAAATTCGATTATAACAAAATAACAGATCATAGTTTATAAATATCTATTGTGATTTGCGAAACAATCATCAGAAAAAAGGGATCAGATCATGCAAACAAAGCTTGAGACGCAAAATCTATGTAAATCAATTTAATTCGAAACTATTTTTTTTTATAGAAATTGAGAATGAGCTAGGGTTTAATTAGTATAACGAACCATCGATTTTCCTCGCCAGGAAACGAAGTCTGCTGCAACACTTCAACACGCGGTCCGCCCTTTCTTTTCCTACTATTTCTGCTTCTCTTTTTTACGCGATAACGTTGAAGAAAGGAATAATATACTAATATATATAAAGTTTTGGTTTTTTTTTGTTTTTTTTTTTCTTTTCGCGAAATTACTAATAGGTTCCGGACTTCTTGCTAAATATTCAACTTTTTTTTTTTTTTTTTTCTGGTAGCTCATAATAACTTTTTTTTTCTTGCTAAATTGGTTGATTTTGATATGTCTCTCCATGATATGAGAGTTATGCCTGTGTTTTTTATTTGTTGATCTTAGGGGGTGCAACTTAGGCCGATTCAAATTGAGAATCAAACCAATAGCTTTGGACTGGTTTGATTTGGTTTCAAGTAAGTTGTGGTTCGGTTTGGCTTAAGAAAATAGAGAATCTACCGATTTGATTTGATTCTTGTTCAATTTTGTATAGAACCGAACCGCACCTCTATATTATATATATATATATATATATATGGGTCCCGTTCAGCACCCTAAGCTTTACCACACACTTTAACAAACGCGTTTTGTCTTGCATGGGTTAGAAGTTTTGGAATGGGCTGATTTTTGGTGAGGATGATCTCTATGGTGAGGAGATCATCCTCACAAAAAATCAGCTCATTCCAAAACTTCTAACCCCATCAAAAATGGTTTACAAAAAATGGACGGTCCACGATTTTTCAACGTGTAAACATGGGGCTAAACATTTCGGAATGGGCTGATTTGTGGGGAGGATGATCTTCTAATCATAGAGATCATCCGCACCAAAAATCAGCCCATTCCAAAACTTCTAACTCATGTAGGACAAAAAAAGTTTGTTAAAGTGTGTAGTAAAACTTAGGGTGCTAAACATTTCCCTATATATATATATATATATATATATATATATGTGGGTCCCGTTCAGCAACAAACATTTTGACAAATATTTTGGCAAAACATTTTTCAAAACATGGGTTAGAGGTTTTGGAATGGGCTGATTTTTGGTGAGGATGATCTCTACGGTGAGGAGATCATCCTCACCAAAAATCAGCCAATTCCAAAACTTCTAACCCTAGTTTACAAGTTGAAAAATCGTGGACCGTCCATTTTTTAGTAAATCATTTTTTATGGGATTAGAAGTTTTGGAATGGGCTGATTTTTGGTGATGATGATCTCCTCACCGTAGAGATCATCGTCACCAAAAATCAGCCTATTCCAAAACCTCTAACCCATGTTTTGAAAAATGTTTTGCCAAAATGTTTGGTGCTGAACATTTCCCATACATATATATATGGGAAATGTTCAGCACCCTAAGTTTTACCACACACTTTAACAAACGTTTTTTGTCCTACATGGGTTAGAAGTTTTGGAATGAGCTGATTTTTGGTGAGGATGATCTCTATGATTAGAAGATCATCCTCCCCAAAAATCAGCCCATTCCGAAATGTTTAGCCCCATGTTTACACGTTGAAAAATCGTGGACCGTCCATTTTTTGTAAATCAATTTTGATGGGGTTAGAAGTTTTGGAATGAGCTGATTTTTGGTGAGGATGATCTCCTCACCATAGAGATCATCCTCACCAAAAATCAGCTCATTCCGAAACTTCTAACCCATGTAAGACAAAACGCGTTTGTTAAAGTGTGTGGTAAAACTTAGGGTGCCGAACGGGACCCTATATATATATATATATATATTGATTTATTATGAATTATTTTAAGAACTATGACATAAATTTATGACATTTTTATGGATAATTGAATGACTCCTTATATGAATTAAGAAATTTTATTCTTAATATTTATTTTTTTCATTAAAAATATATAGCTTCCAAGTAATTTTATAGGATGTTTGACAACCCATAGAATCGAACTGAACCAAATCAATTTGGTTTGGTTCGGTTCTAGTAACAATTTGGTTAGTTCTGGTTCTAATTTAGTGGAACCGACCTATGTTGGTTCGGTTCCAATTTTCTCTTGAACCGAGCCAGATTGTACATTTAGTTGACATGGCCTTGACCTAGGTCATCTATGAGAGAGTTACATAAATGACCAAAAGCTTCATTGGGATTATGAAGCTTGTACTTACCTTGAGGAAATATTATGGTTCATCTTGGTCGTTTGCATCCATAGTGGAATGGGCACTAGTATAACTCAACCACAATAAAGAATGGTAAATAAATGAATGCCAAAGAAATGAAAACGTGCTCAAAAGACCATTTACCCTAGGAATTGGTTTAATGGTAAAAGAAATGACAAAGGTTTTCTATCTCTAGTTGTGTAATCAATATTTGGTGATCTTTGACATATTTTATTGCACGTTAGGAAATTTCTACGAGGCTAAGATTGATAATTGTTGGAACTACTTCCATCCCAAAGGGTGTGGGGATACTCAACATAGTAATATAAAAAAAAGTTTGATTGAATAGCAAAAAATATCTTGGTAAGCAAATTATTTCCCTAAAAGAACACGACCAACCACACTTTGGTGCCAAATATTTGAAATTAACCAATCAGGTAAATTTCCAACTCTATATGGACATCAACTCTAAACATAAGAGAGCTACTAGTGGGACCCCAACTTTTATTTATCATAACTGATTAAAAATAAAGAAAATAAGAGAATGATCGAGAATAAGTAAAAAAGTTGGGGTGCCAATGGAAACTCTCTCATTTATTTTATTTTATTTTGCTAGATTTCAAAATTTTGAATTTAAGATTTTCCACGAGCCTAATCATAAATTGTAAATAACTATTCAAATTATTTGAACAAATGTTATAATGTTTTGCAATGTTGAGATTATAATTTGAACCAAACATTTGTAATGCATGAAGAATGTGTTTTAATCTTTAATTGGGACGTGATAATAATTTAGGGTGAATCTCCATTAATATGACGAAATTCTGGTCTCGGTACATTGTTCATTTTAATTCTCAAAACATGTTTTTACAATGAATTTGTCACTTTTATAATCTATGAATTTGTTGATAAAATACTAACTATTTTACCTTAACAACGATATCACTGGTAATTTATCAACGAATTCTTTAATTATAAAAGTGATGAATTGATTGGAAAAAATATATTTTATATCAAAATTGAAATTTGGATATAAGTTGCACACATTTTAAAAAAAAAATCTTAAATAATTTAAGAAATTAGGATGTAATAAGTAAAAGTTGGGGTGCGAATAGTAGTGATCAAATATAATGGCAGGTATCTCCAGTCGACAAGCTCTTTAGCAATTAAATAAAGAGAAAAAACAAACAAAATAAAAGTTCAAATTTCAGATCCACTATTACCACGGGTCTCTGTGTTGTAGAGATTGGCATGTTATAAGTAAAATTTAGTGTGGCAATAGAAGTTATCTAAATAAAATAAGTCGAATTCAACCTCTTTGCCGCGAGGATAAAAAAGGTTCGTCTGGTAGTTGAAATTGAATAATTGATGTTCGAGGTTCGACTAAGGTTCCAAAGGACCCACAAAGCTAGATTTTTTTTTCTTCTTCTTTCTTTACTTTCTGAAAAGTACTCTCTGATTATCAATCCTTAAAGACTTGGCTCTAAAATCTAAACCATGTCTTAATTCCACTACGATCGAACCAAGAAATCTCTTGCACTCAGTCAAGTCAGTCGGGTAAGCATTTCTTCTTTCGAACTCCCGATTTATTACAGAGCGCGACCTACAATGTTACAGTTTTAAAGATGTTTTAAGTTTAAATCTTCAAAGAAATCGATCTATTTTTCTCTGTTTTCGTCCCTATTTACTATTCTTTTGGAATCGTTCTTTGCTGTAGAAATTTAGAATTTTAAAAGAGATTTGACTTTGACTAATTCTGCGATGCGATCTGGACGGAACCCTGTTCAGCGATTTTTTTTTTTTTTTTTGTATAAAAAAAATGAGATTTTTACAAATAAAATTAATCTTATAAGTATAATATATCGGCCATTCCCTTGGTAATGGAGTTCTAGGGCTTTTGAATAAGTAGAACCAATACCGAGTTATAGAAACAAATCTTGTTAGTTCATTTAGTTGTGGATGAAATAGCTGCTCATTAGTACCTTGGTGTGTTATTTGTAGATGATGTAGTAATTGCGGATTTTAAAACTCGTTTTGATGGCTCTTCTCGGCCATGAAGGAACGAGACCGAGTCGTCTGGGACGAGATTTAAAAAAAAAATTGCCTTAGAATTAGAACAAATTATGTCTTTGAGACGATTTGTCAACTCGTCTTGTTGGTGGACGATACCAAGACAACTTGGACGAGATTTAAAACCATGATTTCAAGGGCTTTAGAATAGTTAGAACCAAGAACGAGTAGATGAGTACAAATTTAGTATTGACACTTAGGAAAAGAAATGTCTGGTAAAAATTGATGGTATAGAAATACCCTAAAACTACCACTTTCATTGTCTTAGGTCTATTATACATAAGGATAGGGATATTGAAGAAGATGTTGCTTGTAAGATCAAAGTTAGATGGTTAAAGTGGGGGTGTGCATCTGGAGTGTTATGTGAGCAATGTGCACTGATTAAATTAGAAGGAAAATTTTATAAGATTGGAGTAAGACCAACTATGCTTTATAGAGTTGAATGTTGGGTAGTTGAGAGGTATCATGTTAATCAATTGAGTGTAACTCGAATGAGAATGTTGAGATGGATATGGAAAGATAAGACAAATAAAGAATGTAATCGAGAAAATATAGTAGCTTTAATAGATGACAAATTGAGAGAAAGTTAACTGAGGTGGTTTGGGCATGTTTAATTTCTTAACTATTGTCTCATTTCCTAGGATTATGAGTGTTCGTACTAAAGTTGAGCTCTTTATATTGGTCAAATTTTGTGAATTGAACGGAACTCTGATTAGCAAATTCACTTATTTTGGTGTCTCATGTTTAGTAAATTCCTTGGTAAAGTTGCATGCAGAGTCTTCCTTTATTTATTAAAACTTCTCCATTAATTTTCTTGGTTAGAAGATAGCCTCAATAGTTAGCCTTTCTGACATGATAAATCTCTGACCAAGCCAAAAAAGAAATAGAAGTTCAACCAACTTTACTCATTCTTGAATATGTGGCAATTGTTAGTAGTTTTATGTCAAATGTTGATTTTGTTGCCACTGTTAGTGTTGCTTCAAAGGCATCATAGACGATGGCGGTGTTGATGGCTAGAACGTTAGGTAGTCAAGAAACATCAGCTTAGTAAATTGAGTGTAGCAGAGATGAGGATGTTGAGATGGATGAGTGGAAAGACTTAAGAAAGATAAAATTAGAAATTATCACATTCGAGAAAATATGGAGTAGCTCCAATAAGTGATAACTAAGAGAAACTCGGTTGAGATGTCTTGGGTATGTACAATGAATGCTGATTACAATTTCATGTAGAAGAAATATTCAAATTGAAGGTTCTAAAAGAGTAAGAGGAAGACCCAAAAGAATATGGATGGAATAGCTGAAGACATGGCTCTGGACATAGTGGAATGAAGGACCATGATTTTTTAGCCGACCCCATATCTTTAGGATAAGGTTTTGATGATGATGAGTAGGTTCTTTGGTATGTGAATGGCATGGAGCTAAGATTGAAAATCCAAAGATATAAGAATGTTGCTGATTTTACCTACACATGAGCCTACCTACATATATGCTTGTGTCTAGTTATCAAAAAGGGTGATCTTTGAAGGAAGGAGGGCTCTACATTTTCTGTAGTTGTTCTTGGTTTCTTGAGCCAATTATCATCATACACTAGCATTCCAGCATTTAAAGTTTGATATTTCCTGATCCAGAACTTCTACTACTCAGTTTTAAAATTTCGTTCGGTACAAAACACCATTAACTATCTTTATTTTGGACGTATTAGCAAAACTTAACTTATTATTTTCATTTTTATTTTTTATTTTATTTTTTCAGGTTTTGGCTAATTTATGATTTCCGATTCCGTTACACAGACTTCATATTATACTGCTTCTATCAAAGACATTGAAGGTACCATTTTCATTTCCTGTTCTAATGGCTGCCTCTTTTATTTCACTCAGCTAATGGAATGAGTAGCTAATGAAGAAAGGATTCAGCAGACTGTATAGACCATTTTGCTGGATATTTGCTTAATCCAAAACTTTGTCTTGCAACATCTACATCCTAGTGCAGCATTCAGAACCTGAAAAAATAAAAGAAAATCGTGTTTCTGCTGTTTGTTGCCATGCAAAGGCAGAGTCTTCTCTATCCTAGGGTTCCTTTCAACTTCACAAAAGTTCCAGATGGACAGCTTGATTCTGGAGTTGTTAGTGTACTTCCCTGCTTTCTGCCTTACAAGAATCATGTTAGGTTTTGGCTAGTAAGATCGAAATTCCCTTCTATCATGTCGAATGTAAGCCTGGATACACAAAAATTGAGAAGCAGCCTTCAACATGAAAATCAAGGAGAATTATCGGATGAAGATGATGAGCTTTGTCCTGTTGAATGTGTTAAAGAATTTAAGACAGACAAGGAGTTCATTAAAATCCTTGAGAAGGCCAAGGAAACTGATTCTTTAGTTGTTGTAGATTTTTATCGCACTTCATGTGGAAGTTGCAAGTATATAGCGCAGGGGTTTTCCAAATTGTGTAAGGGATCTGGTGATCAAGAAGCTGGGGTTATCTTCCTTAAGCATAATGTGAGTATTGCTATAGTTGATTTTGCTATTATAATTTCGTATTTTTATCTAATAGCACAAATTTGGTGAACGGTCTAGAAAAGTGCTTAAGTGTGGATGTTTATTACAATCTGATCAGGTTGATTTGTGGCCTAAACAATCCCTGATGATAAGATCCATCCCCTAGAGGCAAGGAAGCCAGCTTATTTGCCTCATCATTCCTCATGCATTTGGAACTTTGTTTGATAATAAGTGGAAATGTTTCTCTTATAGTCTCGTTCTGTTATGTTTCCTTTTATTCAAATTCATTACATCCCTGGAAATTTGTTTGTTTTTTCTGATAAAATATTTAGGAATATCAAGTCATATGCATCTAACTCCCTTGTTGTTGGCAACCCTATGTACCATCCACATCTTTCACCAACTCAATAACTCATCAATATGAAGTGTTTGCTTGGTGCCCCCTTTCTGGACTATAGCATAGCTGAAGAATCAAATCAGTCCTGAGGAATATTACCTTCCAAAATAGAGGTGAACTTGGGAAAAAAAGAAAATAATGGTTAGAGTTGTTTTTTTTAAGGGTATATTAGGAGATCACAATATTATCCATCAGGTGTTGTTTTTGGCATTGTGCCCCATCCAAAAGATGCCCACATCAAAATTGAGTTGCACATATATTATTTGGTTAAAATTTAATGACTACGATTGACCTCTGGTCATTATGTATTTTAAATTTATCTACAAATTCTTAAGTCATTTGTCACTCATCTCATCTGTTTATTATAAGTGTATGGTCCAAAGATCACCTGAAGCTATTTGTTATATTACATTCATGGTTTAAAGTCTTGGTCTCAAGGTACATTATAAGTGTATGGTCCAAAGATCACCTGAAGCTATTTGTTATATTACATTCATGGTTTAAAGTCTTGGTCTCGAGGTACATTCTGTCCAGTTGAAAAACCGAGATTTCCTCGCCAAGATCATATGATACAAATTGAGACAATGACGAGACAAACTAATACAGTCCTAGCCAAATCCCCCCCAAGTATCATTTGATCACTCCCTGGACCGAAACGTTTGGCCATGATGTTCCCACTTGAATTGCGACTTTGAATCAGTTTTTTTTTTTTTTTTGGGTTGGTGGGTGGAGAGGCTTGGGGGGGAGGGTTATTATAATTATAATTCCATTAACTAAACAGGCAGTTTTTCTTTCCACTATTTACTACAGGTTGTTGATGAGTACGAAGAACAATCTGAGGTGGCTGAGCGACTAAGAATCAAGGTGATTTTCTTTTCTTGGGTTCAGCTTCAAGCTGAAGCTTTAGTATTAACTAGGGACGGTTCTTTTCCCTCAAAGGTGCTTTTTTTCTAGGGAAGGCTCTTTTCCATCAAAGGTGTCGTCTTATTCAAATAGTCTTTGAAAAAGCTTATGCTTTTGAGGAGGCACACACCTTTTTGCTGCCTTTTGACCAAAGAGTACATCTTATGGGGATGTTTTGTATTTTTCTCCTTATTTTGTTGTATCATTACATAGTACGCTTTAAGTCTTTATAATTATAATGTTTTCCCTGCTATAATAGTTAAATTATATAAAAGTCATTAACTTATTACAACTGTTTTTGCCCTATGTTCTACAAATCTTAGTAGATTTGCTTACTCCAAAACTGTCTCTCTTCCTAAGTTCACTCTTTACCGTGAACATTCGTTGCTTCTTCTAATCTTTCAGTAATGTTATGCGTTTTTCAGTTATACCATTTAGTTAGAGTGGCTGTTACACTCTCAAGTATTGCTTTTTGTCAGAAGGATTAAGAACTTTGACAGTTAGAAGTATGAAATTATTGATGTGGTTCAGGTTAATTTTTTTTTGAAAAGTATAATATATTGATAAAGAGGAGAAACAAAATACAAGGGGGCCGAAAAAGCCTCCACAAAAGTAACAAAGAAAAACTACAGCATCACTAATCACATAAAGAGTGCCATCGAAAAACAAATTCATCAAAAGTTGTCCCCGCGAACTGTATGTTCCGTTTTGACCAAATGTATAAAAGACCCAATATCTCCAAGAAGCATGCATTAGTTTGGATATTAAATTTTAGAATATGAAATCGTTACTTGTCGTAATTTTTATCTTGATTTTATCTTTTGGGGATATTTTGCTATTTATTAATTTTTATATTTAATTAACTGAATGGAGGAAAAAGTTTTCTTTAGCTGACCCAAATCTTTGGGATAAGGCTTTAGGATGATGACAACTATGATATATAATTAATTATTAAAAAGTGCAAGCTCGTTAGGCTTATGTCACAAGGCTTTAATTAGTGAGGCACCCTTCCTCATGCATCAGTGTTTAAACTGTTGGTTGGCATTACATGAGTGTTTGTTACATAAAATATCCCTTATTTTGTTGAAAATGGAAGATGTGAAATATATTGTGTTCATGAACAATGGAAATTTCCCATAATGCTGAGCTCAATGGGTTTCTTTTGCTGTAAATCTATTTTCAGGTTCATGGCAAATCCAATGAATTTTAGACGAGTTAGGGGTTCTACTTGGTTTCAACTTCCTTGTTAAATAATATAAATGTTCAAAGAGATGGTTTTTGGGGTGAAAACTAAGAAATTCAAAGCTCTTATTTGAAATAGTGTGTACACAATGGAGTTTGGATGAAGTTCATATATATATATATATATATATATTTCTACCAATAAACTGAATAAAATGATCACTGCATGGATTTTGAAGACTTTGCATGGTTGGGGATAGCGATATGGTGGGGTCTACCTTCTATAGTCCAAAGGAGGATTAATTGATCAAGGAAATAATATCCTCTAGAAGCATGTTAACCAATTAATGGAAAATTGGGTAATTTGTCAAGGATATGGGGTCGACTAAACAGATTCTGTTCCTCCTTTCCCATCCACAATGACACATGCTTTGTAGATTGTTAGAAGCATTTTAATCCAGGAATGCATTTTTAGGTCTTCTTGCTCATGTGACATTGAATAGTTTGATAAACTAAGTACTCTTTTACTCAATATAGATGGATTTCAAATGATGCAGGCAGTGCCACTCTTCCACTTCTATAAAGATGGAGTCCTGTTGGAAGCATTCCCTACCAGAGACAAGGAGAGGATTGTTGCCGCAATTCTTAAATATACATCTCCTACTTCTCAGTACATTTAGATGAATCAGGTTATATTTCCGTGCTTCACTCTCCGTACAATGGTATTGGGACTAGAGACCAATGTTGGTTTCAAAATTCATGTAGTTGAATGCAGAAAATCTGTATTTAGAATACATATATTAATATCATTGCTTCTACCATTCATGAGAAAGAAATTGTCATCTTGAAAAAAGAATAGTTGGAATCTATGTATCTGCATTTGTGATTTCATGCTATTGATCTATTATAATATCAAATACTCATCCATTTATCTGTTTGACATTTATTTACTGGTTCATTCATGAATTGATGAAGCAAATTGAACCCTAACATAACTTCTAATGAGAAGACTTGATCTGAAGATCTTTTGATGACACACATCACGATGAGTACAGGGCTAGAAAAATCCTCCACAGATAATGTTAGGAATTAGGAATCGTGTGATTTATTGACCTAACTAGCAAAATTGACATTCGACTAATGTTTCTTTATCACTACCCATCAATTGCAGTTAACAGCGATAGTTTCTTAGTGTAGCTAATTCATGCCTTACTTTTTGTGCAAAAGATAACCCCCTTTCATGACTCAAAGTGACCCCCAACATAGATGCTCCCCCTTGACTTAAGCTTGAACCCATGGCCTTTCAACCATATCATATGTGGCTTAGGTTCTGCTTGGCCATGAAAATATCTGTCTGATTTGTCAAAATCGTTTCATTTTCTTTGCAGTTATTGTCATCACTTTTATGGGTTTTTAACTAGCATTGTTAAACATTTAATTGCACCTGTAGACATCTTTTGTTGAAATTTGTATACAGGAAACTTTTTGTTTTTTCAAAAAAGGTCTCTGATTTCAGGTTTGTATTAAGCGCAATGTTGAGAAGATTCCGTATATTCCAGTTTCTTAAGCTTCCACGTTGCAAGCACACGCACTTGAAACTTGAGATTTATTTTCCCAAATATTTACATCAAGAAGAACATTCCAGACCATGGAGTCACATCAATTCCAACTCCTTTAATAGTCACAGTAATGAATGAAGCTCTTTGTGGACAAGAACATTACCATTGTTCTGTTAGGGGTCTTGTCCATTTTATAGCTTCGTGTACCAAAATGATTCACAAAGCTAATATATTTCTTGGAGGTGTGGGATAATTAGGGTTTTATCTCTTAGTAATTGGAATTGCATGTCATTGTGAGAAAGAGAAAGGTTTAGAATTTTGTTTTGGAGGAATCCCTCTTTCTTCTTTTTTTTTTTGTTAGTTCTAGCAACATCCATTCATCACACACACAAGGTAAGTGAGGGAATGCCCTCGTAGGTGGGCCGAAATATTGCTCGTACTGGGTATCGAACACAACCTACAGACTCTCACCACTTGTTGGATTCGAAATAGCCATCGTGACACCTCCTCGGAGGAATCTTTGATTAAAGGAAAAAAAAAAATCAAAATATTCACTGAGATAAAATGAAATATTATGGAACATTCATAATATATCACACTTTTTCATGTTGATGTGCATTTATAAACCTGTAATTTTTCTTCTAAAATCCTATCTTGTTCCTAAGGTCTGAAGGTTAAAGTTGATAAATCTTAATCTTAAAGATAAGGATAAAAACAAATTCCATCAGAAGTTGCATATGATGGGTTTTAGGGAGAAAAATCAAGGATTTTTGGCTTGAGATTGAAGCTGAGGAGAAGTAGATCATTTTGATTAATCTCTTAGAGAAGACCAAGGTCAAGGAGTGTGTTATCCGTTTGAAAACAAAAGGGGTATCTCAAATAGTCATCAGTTTCTAACTTGTCACCAAAAATTTCAATGGATGCATTTTGAAAAAACTCAATTTTTTAAACCATGATGAGTACCAATTATTTATTAATTTATTTCATTAAAATATTTTTGCGAATGAATAATAATATTGATCGTAGAGTGTTTGTTGGTGGCTAATCTCCGATTAGCAAGACTAATAATAACCAATGCTTAGTAAAAGAGTTAACGAAAATTCAGCCAAGTTATGGATTTTGTCTTTGATTTTTATAAGCTTGTTATGCTTGTTGCTAATGATTATTTCATTTTTCTTTCTATAGTGAAAAATATTGACATATTAAGTTTTTTTTATAAATTATTCGATTTCTTTGTGATACCATGTATTAGTCAGACAAATTAAGTTGATATTTTTGTTGAATAAGAAGGTTTACAAGGGATGGATTGTTCACTTGGTAGTCTTCGAGAATAATGTACATACATGCACACACAAATCTCATCATTTAGATTATTTTTTAATGAATCAGAATCAAGTAAGGTATCCCATTCTTATAAAATAGAAATAATAGAAATAATGTTTACGTGGCATGTTTTAAAACACATTGGGCTCCTGGACAAATCATTTTCTACATTCCATGCCGCTTGAATAATCTCCAATCAAAATGTGCCATGTAGACACCGTATTTGATTCTAAGAACTTGATCGCGACTCTTTATGAATATGGAGCTCCTACGGATAATTCCTATTGTGATATTGGATTCTTAAATTATTATTATTATTTTTATAAAAAAAGAAAAGAATCAATAAAGATGCAACCACCAAATCTCATCACAGTTGTAGGTCTGCCAAACTCTATTAGCCACATCTTGGTGGGTCCTTGCCATCGTTTGCAGAAAATGTGGTGTACTTAGTAATATGACCCCTCTACACACCAAAACTTCGACAAACTTTTTGTCCTTGAAAGAGAGAGGGAAAGAGTGCCTTCCAGCCAAGGAGGTATCCCCACATAGTCTTCCACTTGTCCAATCAAAAAACTAACACGTGGCTCATTTATAGCCTCTGCTGGGATGATGGTCAAATGATTTTAATGTATTTTAAATGCCGAGGACTAAGGCATAAAAAAATAAAATAAAATAAAAGGTCCACTAGAAGAACACTATCTCTCACTTGTTTTTTTCTCTCTCCATTAATACTCTTTTATTACTCAGAAATAATTTTTTTTTTTTTTTTTTTTTTAATAAAAAAAAGTTACAATTACAGGTTGGAAAAGATAACAAATTCAACATCATCACTAGGGGACCATTTGAAGATAGAGAGAGAGAGAGGCAGAAAAATGATGAAAATTGAACTCCTTGAATGAAATTGATAACAAGATCAAAGTAAGGAGAAAAAGTGGGATCTTTTCTTCCCTTTAATGAGTTTGATTTTGTTAGATTTTAGAGAGAGTCCATGCTCCTTCATGATCCATGTTATATATATTACTCATTCATAGAATGGATGGATGATGAGTGGCAAATGCTACCATGCGCTTCCTTCTTGTTATCATGCGCTTCCTTCTTGTGTTTGGCTAACTGAATATTCTTTCCAAAACTTGGCTTCAAGTCCATGCTGAGGGACTGGGAATGGGCCATACTGAATCCCACTTTGGGAACCCACCACTTCCCACCTGCAACCAACATACATACCCACAACCAAACAAAACCCTTTTGTTAAATTTCAAGATCCACTCTTTCTCTATTACAGATACCATATATTGCTACTCTTTCTCTTTGAGAGCTGTTATTGGCACCCCAATTTCTTAAATTATTTATCACACCCCAACTAGTGATTTAAAAACAACCTTCAAACATTAGAAAGGTTTGGCTCAAATTATAATTTCAACATTACAACACTCATTCAAAAAATTTCAGTACTTTCTATAAAATCTCAAACCCATATTGGTAACCCAACTTTTATTTATTCTCAATCATTCAATTATTATTTGGGGTGTAATAAGTAAAAGTTGGGGTGACAATAGCAGTTTTTTTTCTCAAATTTTTTCGATGGCATCTCCTTTCAATTCTGACTATGGCTTGTAAAGTACTCAGATTTATTGTTGCACATGTGATTTCCATGCACATTTTGCCAAAAAAATACTATTTATCTAATGGTTATGATTATAATAAGATTTGGGTAAGTTTTTGATGATCATGAGATCTTCTAGCTTAGTAGGGGGACCCCATTTAAAGGTAGATGGTCCAAACTCCAACACCTGTGGAACCTATCCATCCACCATTTTCTCTCAGTAGTCAGTTTCATACCTGAACTTAGTGACCAGATGGTGGACCAAGATAAGCATCTCCAGCTTGGCAAGCTCATTTCCAGGACATGAATGCACCCCATTTCCAAATGGCATAAAAGTATAGGGCTTTGGTGCAACCTGATGCACATATTACAATAATATATTAAACACAAAAACTCTTATATCATTCAAATCAAATTTATATTTGAATCCTTAATTAACAAATCAAGAAAAGTAACTTTGATCTGTCTCTCCACACCCATACCTCAAATCTTGAAGGATCAAACTTTTGAGGATCTTGAAAGAAGTCAGGGTTGTGATGTATGTTCCTGAACAAAGGCATCACCTTCCAACCTTTTGGTATAAGGTATCCTGTCATAATTTTCAAGACCAAAACCAAAATTAAATCCATCATTTTAAAACAATGAAATAAAAACCCACATGAAGTACTTAAAAGTATGGGTAAGTCACTAAATCTAGTTTTTTCAACCATACCTTTGTATTCTACATCAGCTACAGCTTCCCTAAATGTGAAAGATATGATACTTGACATCCTCAAACTCTCTAATATAACCTGAAAAATTTTCACTTACAATTAGTCATCAAGTCATGCAAATAATTGGACTCGTTCAAATATGCCCAATTACATAACAAACTAAGATTTTTTTTTTTTTTTTGGGTACTTTTGCAACATAGTTTCATGCATGCATTTAATTTAAGTATAACTTGTGTGTGACTATACATACTCTATAAGTAAGTGGCATTCTTCTTGTTTGAGCCCATGTCAAGGGTAGACTTCCATTATTGTTGGACTCATATATGGCCTTCTGCTCAGCCTGGAAGACAAGAAAATAGTTAATTATGATAATAGCTTAACTTTTAACTAAATTCTTTAATTTAGTTTGAGATAAGAAATTTAAGCTAATTAAAGGGAATGGTGGAGCTCTTACTTTTACAGCTTCTAGAAGTTTTGGATCATCATGGAGGAATTTTAGAATCCATGTTAGAACACTAGCTGTAGTATCTTGTGCGGCGAACAACACGCCAATGATGTTATCGGCGATTTGATCATCGGTTAAGATTTGACCCTTCTCATCTTTAGAGTTCATCAGACAACCCAAGAGATCCTTCTCTACTAATCTCTTCTCCTTTCTTTCACAAATAATTTCACTCAGAATCTTACTTAGCCTCTTCCTCGCCTTCAAGAATTAATTGAGATTAACATAAGAAACTGTCAGCTTAATTGCCTTCTATGGAAGACATAATTAATTAAAAAAATAAAAAGATTAGTAGAAGAAGTATAAGTATCTTAATTACCAAGACTGCATTGTTGTATGAAGTTCCCGGCATGACTGTAGGGAATGAGTTGTAACCTTTGTTTACTATGAAGTAGTTCTTCTTCAATTCTTCTTTATAAAATGCATCCAAGCGTCCAAATATAGCAAGGATACCAATGTCGAAAGAGAACTGATTACATATGAAGGAAGAACCATAAGTCATGAAACCATGAACAAAACAAAGGTGATTAATTATTATTAATAAGAAAATTTATGGAGAACCCATTACTAAAATCAAAACTCTAAGGGAACCCATCCAATAAAATGTGAGAATAAGACAATAGAATCACCCCAGTAAGTTATTTATTAAAAAAATGACAAAATGATCCCAAACAAGAGGATTTTCCAACCTTCTTCATTTCATGGAAGGTGTTAACAATGTTACTGCCAGCCCATGAATCCAAAGCGGAGACAGCGATGGTTTCGATGTCGAGAACAAGATTTCGAATTGTATCTAGAGATAATGAGCCTTGAACCAGCTTCCTCAGGCGAGTATGATAGTCTCCTTGGTGGAAAAACAGGGCAGAAGGGCCGATCATACGTTCCTTACTTTTTGGGTACGTGGGCTTGAACAAATGAACTTGTGTCACTAACACAAACCGAGCAGCCTCTGGGCTTGCTAACATAACACATGGACAACCAAGTATATGGGTCTTGAAAATCTCTCCATACCTAAAAACAACCACCAATTCATCAAAATTAAGCTACATTTAAATTCATGATGAACCCATATCTTTTTAAACAGAGAAAATAGGAAGAGATGGAAACCTTTTTTGCTTAGAAGCAAAGAAGACATTTGGGTCTTGAGAGTAGAGTTGGAGAGTCTCTCCTATATAAGGCCACCCCATTGAACCAGGAGGAAGCTTAGCTTTTTGTTGGTCCTTTCTATTTTTTTTTCTAAAGATAATGCATGAGAGAAGAGTGGGAAGAAAGAGAAGTAAGCATACAAGAATACTACTACCCATGTCTCTCTCTCTCTCAACAGGTGTGTGTTTTGTCTGTATGGTAGTAAAGTTGTAATAATTTGGTGAAAGGGGAGGATATTGTAAAGGATTTTGGAGATAGGTTTTGAGAGGGAGAGAGGGGGATGGGCTTTTATAGAGTTAAACGGCTGACGAGACCATTGGATGGTTGGAGATTTGTTTGGGTGTGGAGGTGATCCATTGAAAAGATATATGTTGTCTCATCATGTTTATAAGGTAGGACTCATTCAAATCTCAACAACAACGTAACACAGTTACCACCCACCCCACCTAGTATCTTCTTTCAAACATATTTACAATTCTAGAAAATGCTCAAAATCAAAGCTCATTAAATGGATTGGATTTGATGAGTCATAAGAAATCTCCTTCGGACAAAAATATATATATATATATATATATAAACAAAAAGTTTACAAAATTACAATTTTCACTGATTACAAAATTCACTCAACATAAATTTCATCCTCTAGAATCAATCACATATCTCAAGATTTCGTCATGCTTATGATCTAGAATTTAAAAGGTTATACAGAAGTGTATTTTGTGCCATTGAGATCAATAAACCAATTGGATAAAATCGAGAAGACATTACATGAAAATTAGAAAATTCGACAAAAAAATTTGACGGGCCAAGGCCTACAAATTTTAGAAATTGAATTTTGACGGTCTAGGATTGTCGAAATTCTTGATGTTCCCAGGTTTGACGGCTTAGAACTGTCGAATTTCTCCCATCCTTCATTAATTTGACTATTTCGACCTGTCGAAAAAAAAAATTGACAAAGAAAAATTTGACGCCAATTCAACCCTTTGGTTTGTCGAATTTTATGAAATTTGATAACCTAAGACTGTCAAATTGGGCTTTTTCACATTGTGAGAATGAAACAAACTCCCATGCAAATCAACTCACTTATTTGATTACCAGATTCACCTTCTACTCTCTCTCTCTCTATTATTTGGATCGATTAGGGTTCACTATTCTTGATTAATTAATATCAAAACTCTAGAATGAGTATTCCAACGTTTTGTCGATTGCCTTAATAGATGCACGATCCATTATTTTATAGATAAGAATAGAGGACCTAGAGATCATCTTTTTTTAGGATTCTTTACCATCAAGGTTTTTAATAAAACTCTAATCAAAATTCTTTATTTAATTGTAACGTTTTAGGGTTTCCCAAAATATTGCTGGCCATGTGGGCCACACCAAAACGTGGTCTAGGATACCATCCCAAGCCATCCCACTTGACAAAATCTAAAATTCATTCAAAAGTACCTCCCAAAATACCCATAAAATCTGTGGTAGAAGCTAAAATTTTCAAAAGCAATAAAAAAAATAATCCAAAATTTTCCTTAGTAGAAGAGAAAATGATATATTGAAATTTCGAGAAAATGACTTGCTGTCTTTTAAAATAAGGAAATTGTATTCCACTCATGTTTATTTTCATGGTCTTCACTCTCTCTCTGCTAAAAGTGAATCCTTTATAGCACACAGTTCTTGTAGCAACCTTGAAGCATACTTTCAACAACTGAAAGAGCGCCACATCAACAATAAAATTAGATCTCACAACTTAAAGTATGGTGAGTTCATTAGCCGTTCATTTTTAAAGAGATGATCTGTATAAAAAAATAAAAAAATAAAAACTTATTTTTTTGAATCTTTTTTAATCAGATTTAAGTCATGATCACAAGAGGGTGAGATCTTAATTTTTTTTAAAATATATCTCTCTTCCTTTGAAAGTTTGCTAGAGGACCCACTTCCCGCTTTGCCCATCCATTTGCCATGTATATGGGCATGGAATGAGGCTTGATTCACGATTTGACCTAATCTAGGCCTTAGATTTCTCATGTATAAATTCTTAATTTGTGAATTGACTTAAAATGAGCATGTTATATAAAGATTGAATATAATCCAAAGGATATTTTTTACCTGTTCTCCATTAAACAAGTGGTTGAGATAAGAGGAAAAACATAAATTTTCTGAAGATCAATATTCTTGCTTTCTAGGGATTATTAAAAACTCTTTTGGGATGCATTTTCTAGGGAATCCTGGGATTATTCGCCCATCCCAAACATTTGTCATACTACAAAATAAAGCCTCAAATTAACATCGTTTGAGACTAGTCTTTTATTAACCCAAATTGGATTTTAGTATGTTCTTGATTATGTGTATGTAGTGGGATTAATTCAAGTTTGTAGTGTGAACTACGATGATATATATTTTTCTTGCTAAACAAGTGAAACGATTGTATAATTATGATGATACATGACATGAAGTAGTCAAATAGCTTAGAGAAGTACCATTATTGAGAATCATTCCACTTCAATACAGAAAGTTAATAGTAGATAGATAAGATTCAAAAGTAATAAGACATAAAATATTCATTAAAACTTTCAATAAATGACTTTAAATAAAAGAAACTTTGAAATATATAAGAATACTAAAATGGAAATGAAGCAAACTGACCTAACAAAGTGTGCACGATTAATAGGTGAGGTAACAAATAATTCTTAGCAACAACAAAGCTACAATTCTAAATAGCCACTCCAAAGTTTAATACCATAAAATAATTAAGTAGGACTAAACTACAATATGAAGTATATATAAATATAACTTCATTAGTAGACACAGATAAGAAGGCAGGTAAAATTTTTGGTGTTAAGTAAATATCCCGAAGCGATCGTATTCGATTGTCACCATATATTATTTAAGTCCAAAGACCAAAAAATTGGGTAGTATATCATACTTAAAATTTAAGTTGAAAGGTTAAAGTAGATGTATGCTTTAAGGCCCACCAAGGGTTAGTTGAGATTGTAAGACTGATTGAATTTGTTCCCCAAATTATGACTTCGAATCTTTATATGCCCCTCCACTAAAAAGGTGACTATTTACCTACTGTACATGTGTCGAGGGAGATGGTACATGCAACCTGCCAAAGCAAAAAAAAAAAAAAAAAAGATGTATGATTTATGAGAAATAGGAGTGACTTAAACATCCCAATCAAATTACAAAGAAAAATTCACAAAGCAACAAGAAGACCTACTGTGCTTTATAAAATTTAATGGTAGACAATTAGAAACTAACATGTTTACATATAGTTTGGTCAGGATAAATAAGAGAATAATGAGATGGATAAGTAGAAAGACCAAAAAAAAAAAACATATTCATGAAAATTTAGGAGGTTGTTTGAGATGGTTCAATCATGTGATGAAGACTAAAGACAACCCTAATTGTAAAGAATGTTTAAGTAGAACTTAAAAGAGTGTATGAAAGACCATAAAATAAAATAAAAAAGACAAGAATTGAGGTAGAGTGAGCTATTTGAATAGACTTGAATATGGCATTGTAACTTTTATGAGGTCATGTATTCAGTCTAGCTTACTCCCTTCCCCTCTATAATTTGAACATGATTTGTCAAATGGTGTTTTATTTGCATGACATTTTTGGAACCTATCTTTTAGGATTTTTTTTTTTTAAAAAAAATTTAAATAAGATCGAATGTAGATCGTGTATTTCAATCTGAGTTAGGTGTCGGATGAACGTTTTTTCTTTCTAATTTTGGGAGTTAGATACGACCATACCATTATCATATTGTACACTTTCCTGACCCCAAGTTTCGATTGATCTCACCACTAGGTTAATGCGATCGTAGCTTAAATAATGGCATTATTTTTTTTCATTTCCAATAAAGTTATCTTTAATAATATTTTTATGTAAAGCTTATAGAAAGTATATAAAAAAGTTAAATGATAGGTAAAATAACTAAAATAATACTTTTGCATAGATCATGCTAATCATTAAAAAAAAAAAAGTTTATAAGGGAATTGTAGAAAAAATAAATAATTATTTATTTATAAATAAAATATTTAATGATGAATATTATTATAAGTATATTAGGCGAAAGCTTTCTAATGATACTATATTTATAGTCAGCCAAATTATAAACTGAACGTTCTTCATGTATTTTTGAAAACTCTAGTAATAGTGTTCCAAATCTTGCTTTGAAAAAAGCCGATTCTTCTCAGCCTGGTTTCATATATACCTTATACCTTGGATAATTTTATAATAAAAAATGTTAATTATCGTTGAAAAGTATTTTTCATCTATTTATCATTTTTGCATTTTTGAATTTTAAATGAGTTATTGATGAAAATGAAGACAAAACTTGATGAAAGCGATGTCATTCCCACATCAAAACTACATGCCCACCATTTTATTTCAACTAACTCATGAATTCAATCTAATAGTTTGAAAGTGTTAGATCTATATATCCCACAAAAATTCAATATTCAACAACAAACAAAGCTTTGTCCCATAGATTTGGGGTCAGGTTAAACAAATCATGTTCTTTCACTCTTCTTTCTTCAGAACCAAGTTTTTATCATTGAAAGTTGATTCATATTTGCTGTATTGGATAGTCTTGTCATTATTTTAGGACCTCTAACTTGAATATTTCTTGTGTTTGGGATTGTTATAGACCTTTGTTGGATATCCCCAAAACATACTACAATTTTTTTTTAGCATCATTGTTGCTATTTTATCCATTCTAATACTTCTAGTCATCGATAATCTCAACATCAACATATCAATTATCTCAATTTATTAATTTGTTGCTTTTTCATTATCCAATATTCATGGACAACTATTCTTACTAGTGTTTTATAACGTTTTTTTTTTTTTTTTAGCTTGATTCATATTCATCTATCACATAATATTTTAGGAGTGTATCTCCACTTTAATCATTCAATGCATATTCTATAGGCATCTTCTTCCCCAATCTTTCCATTCGTATGTACGACAGACACGAGATAACAAAAATGATCGTTTTAAGATATTACTAAACCATCAATTTTAGCTTGGCATTCCTCATATTGGGTGATAGTGCTAAATTTACATTGCTCATAGTCGATCTTTTATTTTTCTATTGATTGATAATCATGCTTATTATTGAGAATTGGAACTCATGAGCATAGAAATTGAACCTAGATCTATGGTATTGTTACTCTTAAACTTTACTAATTAGGCTAGCAGGCACCTTCACTTACAAATTCCATATAGTGGATCTAGGCTCTACTTTTTCTAAATCTATTTGACATATGCTTTATAAGAGTGCTGATTTTTGAACTCAACTTGATAGGGAAACTCAAAAATTCACTAACGTGGCATGGGCAAAGAATCTTAGATTCTCTCCCTTGGGATACACAATCGACCTAATTGACATGTCATTTGTAGTTGTGTATCCCGAGCGAAAGAATTTACGATTCTTTACACATGACACGTTGATAAGTTTTGAGTCCAACTGTCAGGTTGAGTTCAAAAATCATTAGTCATTTTGTAATTTGAATTTGTTTTTATTTTTTTGGTAATCCATATTTAATCACATCAACTAACACTACATCACCTATGACTATAAATAATCCATACCAAATTACTTGCTTTTTGTATGTGTAATTACTTCATCTATTATGAAAATGAACAAATACAGACTCATTAAAGTCGACCACTAATGCTAAAAAAATTAAAAAATTAAAAAATTAAAAAATAATAGTAGTTATATATTGACTAAACATCTCCCTAAAAATAAAACTAATATCCAATGATTATATAACTTACAATCATGGGTAAACAGGCCTAAAAAAATGCCACGTGGACTTTTTAGGTGGACTAACATGAAAGTTTGCGTGGCTAAATCAAATGCGAATTCATTAACAAGATAGTAATACCGTTGTTTAATGAAAACATAAGGATTTAAAACAAAATAAATATAAAGGAACATTTATTTTGGCGAGTCTAGAAGCCTGGCTAACGTTTGGGGCACACCATGTGAGGGAAAATCTTTTTAGTCTCCAACTCCACGTGGTCAAGTTAAGTATAGTATCAAGAGTAAATGTCACATTTTCAATTAGAAAAATGTTGGTTTTGAACCATTGAGACACGTGTCGTGTTTTTTTTGTATATTAATTCAAACACGATACACATCCAATGGCTTGGATTTAACCATAGTGTTTCCATGATGTTGATTACAAGTATAAATTTTCTTCCAATTAGTTGGTAAAATTGCTTGAAAAGGACAAGTTAAGAGCCTCTCGTCGGTCACATGTTGACCATTTAAGCGGTTTGTATTTGTGTATTTCCGTGCCGTTCCTTCTCGTATCGGAACTTTCTCGAAAAGTACAATCGAGACGACGACACGTGGCGTGAGCGTGACAGCCCCTCAGCTCCTAGCAACGAATCGTTGTTGCACAATGAAGTGAAGCCTATATGAGAGTGGTAGAGGAGAGGGAGTCCATGCTCCCGAAAGTTCCAAATGCGCTTTTCCGTACACAACTGCTGACGTAGTAAAAAAGAGACACATCGATCTCATCTCGAAGGTTGGAGATCCTACGGCTCTTACACGTGAGCTGGACGGCACTGCCAAATCTAATGGGTCCCACTCACATCACATGCAAGGGTATCCTATTCGCTGAAGGAATTCGGAGTAGACGAAATGACGGAAACACCCCTCCCCCCACAGTTCAATGAAGTTTTGATTTCGTTTGGAATCTGACTACGCTACGTGGCACGCTTTTTAGTGAATTACAATCGTCTTCTTGTACCCGTGGCAACCTCTCGATATGCTGACTTTCAAACATATTTTGCAAGCTTCTCCACAGATACTCTGGTAGCCAAACTTTAGTAGGTAAAAATGTTGTTAGTGGCTAGGAATTAGTGGGTGAAGGCCGGTTCCAAACCTAGGCCTTGGTATCACGTATCAAGAATCAACACTCCTCCACTTCATCAACCACACAAGTTAGTTTATGACACCAAAATATATATATATATAAAAAGATATAATCTTAATGTTGTTGGAATTTTTTTTTTCTCTAAAATCTTTAACGCACTACTTTGACAAAGTAACAAAAATTTTGAGTGATTCTAACGAACTTTAGTCAAATTTGAAGGATCTTGACATTGAATTTACTCTTTTTTTTCATTTAGTGTCTAACAATCATTGTCTAACTTGCCTTTATTAAAAGGGTGACTCAACTAACAATCCTTAATTAAGTCAGTCTCAATTGTGTGTTTTGAATACCTAACTAACCTAATTGGTATTTTTTCCATGCTAGCTACCAAGTATTCAAGAGATGCCTTCTCATTGTTAGGGTTCTCCTACCTACTACAAATATGTATGATATCTTGTATATTAAAGGTCTATCTGTGGGGTGTAATTCACCATTGTTCATATTTTTTTTTTTTCAAATCAAAATTTAGATGCTCAGATTCAATTTGACATCCCTTACTTCAAAGCTTTCAAGCAAGAACATCCTAAGATGCCATTCTAGGGAACTAGACAAGAAGGATGGGGTATCCCGATTTTTGGTCTTATTCGACTTGAGAATTATGAATTCCTAATCTTTTCTTGATTTGTATTTCAAGGTGCCACATGTTACTTTTGATCATTGTATGTAATTTTCTACTCACATAATTCTTAGTTTGGTTAATGCTACAATAGCAATTTACTAAATAGAGTATTAATTTTTTTTTTCTTAGAGTACGATTCAAAAAAGCTAGTGTTGAATGTAAAATACAAACAAGGTCCCACTCAGTATAAGATGAGGCCTAAGTCGAAAACTCTAAAGGAGGTCTTTTTGACATTTAACACATTAATATAAATAATATTAATTAACTATTTAAATAATTAAAAAATTATTTTAAATTTATTTTATGATCATTTTTTGCAAGAAAAAAGGATGTAAAAACGTCAACATTTTTTTTTTTAAGTTTTTGGAAAGAAGAACTCCAACCTCGATAAGATTTTGTAAAAAAATAAAAATAAATTCTAAAGAATTTTCTTTTGGAAATTAATTATTATTATTATTTTTCATTTTAAGAGATCTCCAAAGTAGAACGTGATATATATTTAGATATTCGATATATAATTCCATGAACAAATAAAATTAATGATCTTTAAATCTAACACATATCTCAAAATTGATTCAACATAGTCATGCTCATAATATTCAAGAATTTAGAAAGCGTAACTTATAACATTGTGATCTGATAATTGAAACATGTGACTTGTTACGCAAGTAAACGAACCTCCTCTTTTGACCCTTCAATATTAGACTCACCTTCTCCTCTTGTTCTATCATTTGGATCAATCTAAGCTTTCTGTTCTTGATTGATTTCAATCCCAAAATCCTAGAGAGAGTCTCCATGTTTTAGCTTCTTTAATGATCATTGCTAATCGTTGATTGTTATAAACCTAATAGGAGAGTTGATCCATTTTTAGGTATAGAAGAGTAGAGGGCCTAAAGTTCTTTTTATAGTAAAATTCTTTACCATCAAGGTTTCCTATTAAAACCTAAGGATGATTCTAATTTAGTCCAACGGTTTAGTGGATTTCCCAAATATTGACAACTCTTATTAGAATCCAACTAATTAAAAATGTGTCAATTATGTAGGTTGATCGGGTCACCCAATAAAGTCAATCTAACATAATGGGCTTAAATTTTTTTTTATTAAAAAAACCTTGTTTCAATGTGGGTAGGTATAACGATCTAAAGTGTTTTTTAATTTTTTGGAAACTAAGATTTCCTTGAGAAACTTCAACATAGGAAGGACCTTAGAACATTTTTTTTTCTAATCTTGAAGTTATCGAAAGAGTTTTTTATTTTTTGGGAACTAAGAATTTTTAACCTAGTGAAGATCCAAGAGATGTTAATATTTATTTTTTTTGGAAAACTTTAAAATTTCAATGCAAAGTAAGAGATTATTTTAAGATAATTTTTTAGAAAATCATTTCCATCATGAGAACCCTTAAATAAATATTTTTTGGGGGCCTTCTCTCAATGTGATGCTTTAGGCAATCGTCTTATGTTTGAGCCAACTCTGAAGCAAACATAGCTTGGGTAGGAATTTTTCATCTTATTTCAACAAGGAATTTCTTTATTCCATCTTACTAAATTAGGTTCTTGAGAAATCTATTGTCAAATAGAAAAAAGTATATAAAATCAAAATATTTTATATTTATTTATTTTTTGTAACCTAAACCAACTATTCCAAAAAATTTATTATATTTTTGAAATTGACTTTGTCATGTAAATAATCATTATAACTGTAAGGAATTTTTAATTTCTTTTACCTCGAGATCTCTAATCAAACAACCACCTTATTATGTTCTTGGGCACAGGTGTGATACTTGAATAAAAGTATTCGCCTAGTTAGATTCTCAAGTCTATATATTTCAGTTCCCCAAATCACGTAAACACTTCAAAGATGGAATCGATAATCAATCTAGTTGAGTAATAAGGATGTTTTATAAAAAAGTTGCATACTTTTGTTTCTGATGTTATTCATTTTATAATGAAGGTGGCTATTAATTTGTCAATCATCTTGGTTTGCTAAAATTACCCTTGTTGTAACAAGTCATAATTGTTACTAACCATATATACATATGTATAATTTTAACAGTACCATGCTTCTCAGCCAATCGTATATTCATTGTCGTGAGTCTTCTTACTCATTAACTTAAATATCAAATTGATTATTGTTGGTCACCATTATGCTTGCTCTAGCCATCAAACACTCATGTCAAAATAATAAATCTTATTTACATTTAAATTTAAATTTAATAACATATCAAGGAAGGCATTTTATTTAACTAAATTGTATCTTGAGAAAGACAATCATGACCCCACCCATGTCCGTGGCATAGTTGTATTTCACTTATCCTTAATGTGGCTCATCAACTACCTTTTCCACTACTCTCGTTACCACCACCAATCTTCGATTGTTATTATTATTACTCTATTACTCCGATATTATTTCTCCATGTTCATAGGTTATTATTGTAAGAGAATATGATACATTATATTATGATGATGAGATACATTGTATCATTATCAATGTATCTCATCACGAAAAGGAAGGTAGTGATGGAAAATAATATATGTAGCAATATCAATTAGGATATTCTACGTTAGACATGTAAATAAAGTAGAATATTTATATATGGGTCAGGATCGCTTGACTTCTTAGAATGACTCATGAAAAAAAAAAACACATGATCCCAACCCTTTAAATGCAAAATTTAATGGTTGAGATTTATCATCGGGATAAGTATCTTCGAGATTTGTATAAGTGGTAAGGGCGAGCACGTGAAGTGTGGGTTAGGTGCACGTCACGGGTTCAATTCTCCTCTTGGATTTTTCTCATGATTTAATTGGGGGATCATGGCGGTGGGTTGCTGTGGTAGACCTCCCTGAGATTAGTTGTGGTGCTCGCAAGTTGACCTGGACACTCGGTTAGCAAAAAAAAAAAAAAAAAGATACTCATAAATCTCAATCATTAGATTTTGTGTTTAAAATGTTGGGATCATCTGTTTTTTTCATAAGTCATTCTTAGGAGTCAACGGATCCCAACCCTTTATATATTATGTTGGTTTCCATGTCTTGGTTGATATAATCTCTATAAATACCTTAGGGTTCATTTATTATTCATCCAAAAATTCTCAATAAAATCAATTTTCTTCAATTTGATAGGATGATTTTTAGAGTCTTGAGAATGATAGAACAATTTCATATTTCCAAGTAAATTTCATGATGCTAAGCATAATAGCTTTATTGAAGTGCCACATGATGATTTTAATTTGGCTAAAATTATTGAATTAATCTAATGTTGCATTTCATGTGCATCAAATATTGAAAAACATTTCAAAAGATATCATGTATTTTTCTTGTTTTCGTGAAAATAGATGGTACATTTGAATTATCTCTAAAGAAAGAAAAAGCTCGTCCCTAGACATCAATTGATAGAAAGTCAAATCCTCATCCATGTTGTTGGAATCGAAATTGTGTAATATCCGACCTTCCTGATGTATAATCCCTAGGATTTTGTTGATGAATCAACCCAAATGTTTGAACAAAAGTAACATTTGCTTCACACAATATATAAATAATGATGATATAATAAAGTGAGACGTGATCTGATAATTTAATAAATCAATAACTAAGCATTGGCATGTGTATGTCGTGTGATGTAAAACTTACGCAAAATCTAAAAAGAGTCACATATTACAATTATCAAGAAGAATAATATAGGCATAATAAAAAATGATTTAATGAAGGATTTTTATGTTTTAAAAATTATAAAAATATGAATAATGAAGGTAAAGGTACACAATTTCACTTTTAAAATCGTGTTATTCAATCAAAATTTCTTGTGACTTAATTCAAATTATAACAACAGAAACAATAAAATTAGAGATCGATATGAGGATTTCAATTTCAAATTAATAGGGAGATTGAAATAGGATAAAGTTTGGCACCCACACCCACTATGTGAAAACTAAAAATTTTGACAGGAAAATTCGATGGGCCAAAACCCATAAATTTTAGAAAACGAATTTTGATGATTTATGGTCGTTGAAAATTTTTATGATTCCCAATTCGATGGCTTAGAGCATCAAATTTCTCCCCGTCTTCCATTAATTTAATCGTTTCGATCTGTTGAAAATAAAAATTTTGACGCCTTGGTCTATCAAATTTTTTGAAATTCGACATTTTTTTACTGTCAAATATAAGCTTTTTTCATGTTATGACCTATTGACTATTGTAGTAAGAGGAATTAATGTTAAAGTTATTCTAGAACTTCTTGACTTAGGAGTAAGATCCTCGGAATGTATTTATGTTAAAGCCTTTTCTTTTGAACCCATTTTAAATAGTAGATAAAAACTTTTTGTACTTGTGGATTCTTATTTCATTGAGTTCGATTATTCAACTTGATGACTCGACAATAATGGATTGCCCTAATTGATAATAGATAATATATAAAAATAAAATTGAACACCACTTCATGTGGGTTATCGTTGGGTGGCAAACCTAATCTTCTTAGAGTAGAAAATGGAAATAGAAGAAAAAACAACCACGTGAGAGGCCGTGACATGTTTTAGTTGGCATAAGAGAGACGTTATTATTAATAAGTGAAGCAAAGTTAAATCTTAAGTGGCCTACTTTTCCTCTTAAAATACAAAATCAGTAACAATCTATCATTCTCTCAGTATTCGTCTTCATAGTCATCATCATCTCTCACTCGCTGCTTCACATGCTGCTCCCTTCATGATAAAAAGTCGTTACAAAGCTTTTTTGCTTTGTTCTGCTATTTCCGGAAATTGTTTGGCTTTTAACGTGTACACAATCATGAAACATCCTATCTTTCTTACACGTGACATATGGTATGATTTTATTTTATTTAGTGCTGGGCACGTGTTCAAATTTCATCCGACCAAACTATCTACCACGTGAAATAAAATCCACCCAAGGATATGGGCAATGGCACTCTTATTTAGTTAGAGGACAGCTGTCAATCTATTAGATTTTCGAATCTACGACGTTCTGTCAAATATATAATTTGATTGACGATGTGATGGTCTATCTAACAACAAATTTTGGGTAGTAATAAGGATCTAGGACTCTGATTTTGGATCATTACTTCACAATGACTCATGTGGACATCTCAAACTTGGTTCAAGTTTTTCGATGACTCATTATGCTTTAAAACTTAGTGGACCAATCCTTTTCTTAGAGGTGGCACTCTCACTTTTTAACCTCTTTTTCGTGTTTTGGGTCTTAAAAATGTTGAAAACTTCTTGATGAATAATTTCAATTCATCCATCTATTAAATATTTTTTAAATTTTTAAATAAATATTAGTTATGTATGTCATCAAAACTAAATATTACTACGAAGTATTGATGCAATTATTATGTAATTATATAATTAATCTTACACTATTGATAATCTGATTTAGGCACATGTTATACTCAATTGACTTACCTTACGTGATAGGCTCGAAAATCATAGATCTGTTATTCTCAAGATACAAAACTATGATTCCCCATAAAAAAATAATATAATTTTATATTCTGAAGAAAGCAAATTTACAATTTTCGAACCTATCATGTCAGGTAAGTCGATTGAGTATTCCATGTGCCTATGTCAGATTATCACGACTCTTAATCTTAAACCTTCAAAATAGAAGAAACTTCAATCATTAAAATATATATTGATTTTTAATTACTAAAACATATTTCATAATATTAATCAAGAATTAGTTTGTTGTAACTTAATGGAAGGATGATAAAAGGCAAACTAGATAAATAATACTAAAAATGCAACTAAACCATAGATGTGGGGTGATTGAAAATATAATACGATGGACCATGGTAGAGCATAATTATATTTTGCAAGGCAAACAATTTATTAAATAAAGTGTGTTTACTCACATAAAATATCTAAATTGTAAAAAAAATGATTTTTTTTTTTTTTTTGCAAGAGATGATACGTAAGATGATGTAAGCTGAGCAAAGGAGCCTACAACAATTAAATTTAGAGTACATGTGGATTCTCAAAGGATGCGTTGAGATGTATAAATACTATAAATTAGTTGGATATAGAATAAGAAAAATATATATAAAAAAATTGACCTACTGCAAAGTGACGTGTTGATTTACCAAAAAGTGTTGCATCAACTGGCATGAACAAGTTATTATGTGTAGATCCTCTCAAAGGATGCATTTAGGTCTAAAAATAAATAAATAATATACATTCAAAATCAAATATTAAAAAGCAACAACTATAATATAATGCTTATTTTTGGATGTTATCACTTTAATTTGTATCAAGGGTCTCTTTGATTGCATGGAAAATAAATTTCCATACATTTCCTAATCCTTGATAAATGCAAAGTGGAAAGTAGAAATCTTTAAAAAAAAAAAGGATTTTATCGTTTGATTACACTTTGAAAAATAATAGGGGAGAAATAAAAAAAATGAGAGAGGGGACTAGACAGAAGCGAAGCAGGGATGAGGTGGAGGAGGAGGAGGGGGAAATGGAAGAAGAAGAAGAAGAAGAAGAGAGAGAGAGAGAGAGAACAAAGATGACGATGACAGCAATGACTGTAATGTGGCGGTTGACCTTAACGGGAGTTGTCATGGTGATGAGAAGAAGAAGAAATTAGGATTTTGATATGAAGGTGAATTTCATTTTCCTATTGTGATGGATTTCAATTTTCTATGAGAATAGATGGGAAAATAAAATTTAACCTTTGTTGAATTTTTGGATTATGGTGAAAAATCATTTTTGCAAAGTCAATCAAGGAAATTTTTCCTCTCATTTCTATAGGTAATTAAATAGAACCTGAATGTAATACATATTGTAATCTGATTGTTGAATATGAAACTAGTAACAATATAATATAAGTTTCATTGTATTCTTAAAAACCAGTATCAAAAGAAAGATGAAAATTATTTCAAGATAGTATCTCATGTCCCAATCTTGAAATGTAAGATTCTTTACACCGCAATCTAGTTGTTTGTTGCCTTAGCAGTGTTTTAAAAATATAATCAATGATTGGATCGAATATTTGTCAAATTGGTTGGACCATAATTTGACCTTGTTATAATTCAATAAGGACCCATTCATGTTTATTAACAAACTTTTATATATATAAATATGGGTCGGGTTCCGTAGACTCACATTACGACTCACATTGTGACACACCGTTTTGTCTTATATGGGCAAAAATATTTGGAATGGGCTGAGTTTTTGTGAGGATGATCTCTATGGTGAGGAGATCATCCTTGCCAAAAATCAGCTCATTATGAAACTTCTAACCCCATGTTTACAAGTTGAAAAATTTTAGATCGTCCAATTTTTGTAAATCAATTTTGATGGGGTTAGAAGTTTTGGAATGGGATGATTTTTTGCCAAGATGATCCTCTTATCACAGAGATCATCCTCACAAAAAATCAGCCCATTCCAAACATTTTTTCCCATATAAGACAAAATGGTGTGTTGCAAAGGGGGTCGTAATAACGCCATCCTATATATATATATAAATATATATATATAGGATTAGGATTCGTATACACATAAAGCTACAACATGTTTTGTCTTATATGAGCAAAAATATTTGGAATGGGCTGATTTTTTGTGAGGATGATCTCTATGGTGAGGAGATCATCCTTGTCAAAAATCAGCCCATTATGAAACTTCTAGCCCCATGTTTACAAGTTAAAAAATTTTAGACCGTCTAATTTTTGTAAATCACTTTTGATGGGGTTAGAAGTTTTGGAATGAAATGATTTTTTGCAAGGATGATCCCTTCACCACAGAGATCATCCTCACAAAAAATCAGTCCATTCCGAACATTTTATGGGTCGGGTTCCGCAGACTCACATTACGACTCACATTGCGATACACCGTTTTGTCTTATATGGGCAAAAATATTTGGAATGGGCTGAGTTTTTGTGAGGATGATATCTATGGTGAGGAGATCATCCTTGCCAAAAATCAGCTCATTATGAAACTTCTAGCCCCATGTTTACAAGTTGAAAAATTTTAGACCGTCCAATTTTTGTAAATCAATTTTGATGGGGTTAGAAGTTTTGGAATGGGATGATTTTTTGCCAAGATGATCCCCCTATCACAAAGATCATCCTCACAAAAAATCAGCCCATTCCAAACATTTTTGCCCATACAAGACCAAATGGTGTGTCGCAAAGGGGGTCGTAATAACGCCATCCTATATATATATATATATATATATATATATGGGTCCCGTTCAGCAACAAACATTTTGACAAACATTTTGGCAAAACATTTTTCAAAACATGGGTTAGAGGTTGTGGAATGGGCTGATTTTTGGTGATGATGATCTCTACGGTGAGGAGATCATCCTCACCAAAAATCAGCCCATTCCAAAACTTCTAGCCCTAGTTTACAAGTTGAAAAATCGTGAACCGTTCCTTTTTTGTAAACCATTTTTGATGGGGTTAGAAGTTTTGGAATGGGCTGATTTTTGGTGATGATGATCTCCTCACCGTAGAGATCATCCTCACCAAAAATCAGCCCATTCCAAAACCTCTAACCCATGTTTAGAAAAATGTTTTGCCAAAATGTTTGTCAAAATGTTTGTTGCTGAACATTTCCCCTATATATATATAGGGGACGGTTCAAGCAGCCCTAAAGTTTGCCAAGTTTGGTGCCAAACATTTTTCAAAATATGGGTTAGAAGCTTTGGAATGAGCTGATTTTTTGTGAGGATGATCTCTATGATGAGGAGATCATCATCACCAAAAATCAGCCTATTCCAAAACTTCTAACCCCATCACAAGTGATTTACTAAAATTGAACGGTCCACGATTCTTCAACTTGTAAACTAGGGTTAGAAGTTTTAAAATGAGCTGATTTTTTGTGAGGATCATCTCTTCACCGTAGAGATCATCCTCACAAAAAATCAGCCTATTCCAAAATTTCTAATCCCATCAAAAGTGATTTACAAAAAATGTTTGACACTAAACTTGGCAAACTTTAGGGCTGCTGAACCGCTTCCACATATATATATATATAGATATATATATATATATATATATATATATATATATATCTATATATATATATATATATATGGGGTCAGGTTCAAACGACAACCATTTCAACACACATATAGACAACGTGTTTTGTCTTATATGGGCAAAAATGTTTGGAATGGGCTGATTTTTTGTGAGGATGATCTCTGTGGTGAGGAGATCATCCTTGCCAAAAAACAGCTCATTATGAAACTTCTAGACCATCCAATTTTTGTTGAAAAATTATAGACCGTCCAATTTTTGTAGATCAATTTTGATGGGATTACAAGTTTTGGAATGGGATGATTTTTTGCCAGGATGATTCCCTCATCACAGAGATCATCCTCACAAAAAATCAGCCCATTCCAAACATTTTTGCCCATATAAGACAAACACGTTGTCTATATGTGTGTCGCAATGTGTGTTGCAGGAACCCGACCCATATATATATATATATATATATATATATATATATAGGATTAGGATTCGTATACACATAAAGCTACAACGTGTTTTGTCTTATATGAGCAAAAATATTTGGAATGGGCTGATTTTTTGTGAGGATGATGTCTATGGTGAGGAGATCATCCTTGTCAAAAATCAGCCCATTATGAAACTTCTAACCCCATGTTTACAAGTTAAAAAATTTTAGACCGTCTAATTTTTGTAAATCACTTTTGATGGGGTTAGAAGTTTTGGAATGAAATGATTTTTTGCAATGATGATCCCTTCACCACATAGATCATCCTCACAAAAAATCAGTCCATTCCGAACATTTTTAACCATATAAGACAAAAACGTTGTAGCTTTATGTGTCTACGGAACCCCCCCCACACCCACACCCACACCCACACCCACACCCACACATATATATATATATATATATATATATATATATATATTATATATATATATATATATATATATATATATATATATATATATAAAAGGAAATGTTTGGCACCCTATACTTTACCCTACGTGTTTTATCCTACATGGGTTAGACGTTTTGGAAGGAGCTGATTTTTTGATAAGATGATTTCTACGATTAGAAGTTCCTTCTCACCAAATTTCTAGTCCCATGTTTACAAGTTGAAAAATCGTGAACCATCCATTTTTTGTAAATCATTTTTTATGGGGTTAGAAGTTTTGGAATGGACTGATTTTTTGTGAGGATGATCTCCACACCAAAAATCAATCTGTTCCAAAACTTCTAACCCATGTAGGACAAAACACGTTTGGTAAAGCGTAGGGTGTCGAACGGGACCCATATATATATATATATATAATATATATATATATATATATATAGAAAATGTTCGGCACCTTACTATTTATCCTACATGTTTTGTCCTACATCAGTTAGAAATTTGGGAATGGACTAACTTTTGGTGAGGATGATCTTCTCACCATGGAGATCATCCTCACCAAAACACGTAAGGTAAATGTAGAGTAAATATTCATAATTAAACTTATGTGGAACTTATTTAATTACAAAATTGGGTCAAATCGTTCAAACAACTAGTTTGATCCAAATTTTAAAAATGAAAATGTTGAAGTAACATGAAAATGTGCGTCATGAGAGATATTTTTGACGAGGATGTTTGTTAGAATCATAGATGCTTTCATCAAGATCTATAGCAGGACTCTTTTAAAAACTGTGTCTCTGTACTATCTTCTATCAACTTCATCTTATTTCCAACCAAAATTGAAACTCAAAACTTATTATAAACTCAAAGACATGCAACTTATTGCTTTCAACCAAAATTGAAACTCAAAACTTATTATAAACTCAAAGACATGCAACTTATTGCTTTCATACTGAAATTTCGATTCAGAGATGATGGAGTCAAGTCACAAACGAGTTAACTCAGATTGATGCATAAGTGGGTGGGTGGGTGGGTGGGTGGCGTGGGGTGGAGTGGGGGCTGATGTTCGTGAATTACCCGACTCGGGGTAGCATCAACTTTGTTTCGTTTTCATGGTTTCTAGCTGTAACCAAAAAACTCTTTTAAAAATGACATTTTCTTTCCACGTGGCAACCATTTGTGGTACACGTGCCAATAACTTGTGATAGAAAGAGACGAAACCATATCCAATGCAAATCGTCTCCACCAGTTCCGAACCATTGGATGATCCTCGTATTCGTGATTGCGAATCTTTCTGTCCGGTCCTTGAGACGATGGTCTACCACGACTGACGGCACACTACGAAGAAATAACGTGATCTTCAAAAGTTAGTTAACGAATGGGACCTGAATTGGGCATGGTTTTGGAAGGAAAAAACTTTGAAGCGTTCCGACCTCTTCAAAATTTTGAAGAACGCTCTTCATTGAATTACACGTGGCCTTTCTATAGGCATTCCAAATTTTGACAGAAAATAGCGGCATGAAATAAATTTAAAATGCCACGTGTCTTATAACATGGAAGGTTCCTTCAAAATTTTGAAGTGGCCGGTCCGCATCAAAGTTGGACTTGTTTTGGAAGCCCTTTATTGGGATTTGGATCCTTCTTAGTAATCTCCCTTCCAATTCTTGAAAAATTCATGAATTTTTCATTTTTTTAATGAAAATATTATTCTCTGAATTATTAAATCATTCTAAATAATTCATAAATTTTAAATTTGAAAAGAATAAAACGTATTTTTTTCTTCGAATTTTATGTTTTTGATAAATTTTTATAAAACTTGATAGAAAAAAATAAAAAAAAAATGCTACTATAACTTGTTGTATATTATAAAGTGTAAATTTGTAAGTTATGACGTATAACACAAGTCGACTTTGAAGCTGCCATACCTTAAAATTTTGGAAGAATTCACCTTTTTAGGTGACAAATATCCATTTTATTTTTTTAAAAAAATAATGACATGCCCCTCTACATTTATTTGAGATTAGACCTTAATTTTTCAAATTGATGACTTGTTATGTGACTTTGGTTTTCTTTTAAAAATCGATGGAACAATAACCTCAATGTCTTCATTATCACTACCATCATTATTACCATCACCAATTTCATCATCACCATCACTATCATATGGCCGAATTTTTTATTTTCAAAATTTTGAAAAGAAACGGATAATACACATATAAAGCATATATCGCATATTTTTCATTTATCGAATTTTTTACTGGATTTTTGCCGTCCAAAATCAAATAGAACTCGAATTTTTCATGAATCAATTTTTTGCCGTATTCCAAATTGCTAACAAGGGATTGAATCGGTAGAGTACAAGGAATCACACTATTTTTTGCACTCCTCACCTAAAAATTTCACATCACACTCCATTTGATTGTACTTCAACAAAAATAGAAAATAAAAAGCTTGCACTCTATTTCTTTTTCCTTCATCTTCTTGTTCAACCATGCCTACAAAACTTATTACTTGTTCATAAATTTGTGCAAAAGGGATTTGATCGATTTTTTATCAGGTTTCTTAATAGATCAAGACGCATTTCCAATTTCATTAAAGAAAATCGTTTTAGCTCGATCAATTAATCAATAATATATAAATATCTTAAAATAAAGAGAACACAAATAGATTAAAGAAGATCAACAAGTAGGTTATCCTAATGAAGTTCAACTTGTAGGTTACAAGAGATTACAAAAAGGGACCAACTAGTTGCACACCACTAGTGATTGCTTTCATACCAACCTTTAAAAATATTTTTTTTTTTTATAACTTTCTAATTGTTCTTCATTATCAACAACATTAAGATTTAGGGTTATTCACCTTCTCGTAACTTCGTCTTCTTTGCATATGTAAATTCTAAACAAACTTGTTATATGATCAATTTCTTACAAAAAATTATTGAACCAACAATAATTTATTTGAGCATGTTTGAAGAAGAACAAAAATCAAGTAAAGGAGTTTAATATTTTTATCTTTAGTGCAATGAACTAAAGGGAGTGCGAAGGAAAAAATTTAGTGATGGAGAGCAATTGGTAGTGGGTGGTGTGCAACTAGATGGTCCCTTACAATATATATATATATAAAGAGGTAATTTTTTTTAAGATTGAGGTGCAACCAGCCACTAGTGGTGTGCAACTATTCGGTCCCATTTTATAAATATACCTTTATAATTACAACTAGTTCTTTCTTTTAAATTGAATTAATAGAAGTTAAAATCACACAATCTCACTTATAGCATCATTATTATGGGTGCTAATATCCAAAATTCCCTCGTGATCTGAGCTTTGTTGTTGTAAATTAATCTTGAATTGTGTGTTGATTGCATTGAGGTGTACTTGCACCAAAACTTACTTAAGTTAAATCACTGATTTTCCAATAAAAATCTTTCGAGATATAAAATTATGAACCTTATACCTTGCTCTTTAATAAATTAAGAGAAAATTACTTAAAGGGCCCTCTCGGAAAGGTATCTTTCTAAATAATCCCTAAGTTTTCAACGGTTTCTTGGTAGGACATTTAATAAACTTTTTCTTTCTAAATGGTCCATGGACCTCATCTCCCACATTTCTCATGATTGAATGACCTAATCGTTAGAACTCATCGTTTTCATCCAAAAATTAAATTTTTGATATCTCAATCGAGTTTCGGAGACTCCATTCCATTAGAAAGGATTTAAGAAAAAAAGAAGAAGCCATTTTTAAATGTTTTTTCACCTTTTTTTTCCTTAGTTTTTGGATGAAAATCGATCAAGAAAGATTCTTTTGGGTTGAAATCATCTAAGTAAGTTGTTATCTCAAGTTTTAGTCAATCTTTACATATATTTTAGTCGGAAAAACTCGAAAATTGAAAATGGTTGGATTTTGCCAGTGTTGAGTTCACCAATTTTTATTTAAAAAGTGATGAACTCGACAATAATTAAAAAGTATCATGTTCGATAGTAAATAAAAAGTGGTGAACTCAACAGTAAATAGTGATGGGTTCGATAATAAAATTTTTGAACTTGACACTAAATAAAAAGGCGTTGAGTTCGACAGTAAAATTTGTGAAATTGACAGTACAAGGGATCATTTAGAAAGAAATCCTTCCACGAGGGTCCTTTAAGTAATTTTCCCATAAATTAATGGTCTTCTGCTTCGGACAACAATTCCTAACAAAATTGGTGTTATTATTGTGCATGTTTTACAACGACCACTAATTTTAAGGGATTGCTTTATAACTAGTGATTGAATACTTCTCATTGGACTAGTATGATGAGCTTCCCAGCCCTAACCATTTTCATTGGTATGAAGTTCTTGTGTCTTTGGGCATGTATACTAACACCTAGAGGCTTGATGCACCACGTGAAAATTGAAAATTTCAATGAGTCTAGGCCCATGAATTTTAGAAATCGAATTTTGACGGTCTAGGGTTGTTGAAATTTTTTATGTTCCCCAGATTCGATAAAACTATCGAATTTCTCATATCTCTCATTAATTTGACGATTTCAACCAGTCAAAAGAAAAGAAAAAAAAAGATTCGACAATGAAGAATTTGACACCTTAGACCATCAAATATGTTTCCGTGGGTTAGTGGTTGAAAATTAGCCCCCCACTCCCTCCACCCACCATCTTCATCATCAAAATTAACCTTATTCCAAACAAATCATATTCTTCCATTCAATTTTTTGTTATTAAAAAATCTCTATAAATATATAAATTCTTAGAATAATTTATTTATATATGAAAAATACTCACACTGATATCTAAGCAATTGATTAAATCAATACAATGAGTTTTCAAAAAATGGCTGATCGGTCGAGTTGAATTAGTTTTTTGATGAGTCATCAAGGTAGGCAATTCACAATGAGAAAAGGCGCAAGCCTTACTCCTCAAGTTGTTGAGATTTTAAAATCATGGACTTTACAGTAAGTATCTAATTAATATATCTATCTACTTAGAATATTGAATATTGATTTAAACCAAGCAATTACAGACTCCATTTGTTGGGCTACTTGCTTTTTCAGTATAACTTTTAGGGAATTTGTTTTATTTTTATACATATCACAATATATATAGTTAAAATACCATGGTCCATTGATCAGTGTATTAGGCTGAACTAAGTGTGTGAATTTGGTATTTTCTAGAGGTGGGCATCAAAAGTACTTATGTATTAATTATAAAACGGCGAATCATCATCTCATCTGGAGCTAGTATCAAACTCGTTCTCGATCCCAAGGGGTTGGCCTAGTGGGAAGTCAAGTCTTGATAAGTATTCGAAACCCCACAAAGCAATGAATTCCTTGGGGGACTCTCCAAGGTCGGGTTGACCCTCAATTCAACCAATTGCATGTAGGATTTTCCGAGGGGACGGTGCGTGAGACCGTGGGATTAGTCTCACCGAATGGTGGGGAAATATATATATATTAATGCTAAAAGCCAATTAATGATAATAAATGGCATTAGTTCACGTATCTCTCTACTTGTCAACCGTTTTGAAAGCTCCCACACCTAATAATTTGTTATTTTCTCTTCCTTTTAAATTAGCTTTTGACTTTGGGAAGAGCTTCCATTCAAACTCTATTTCAATTTCACACACCTTCACCATCTCAACTCGTTGATTTTTCTTCCTTTTTTTCCTTCTTCTTCTTCTTCTTCTTCTTCTTTGTGTTGGCACATCTGATGCCGACAAGACTGAAAGGGCATGAACCTTTGATTTTGTGGCTATCAACAATTGTTCCACATCTGGGGTGGGTGATCACATCTGGGGGTGATTTTTCATGGCCATGACCCATATCCTTGCTCCACTGTCATCCATTAACTACAACTCTATAACTGACAATAAATCATCATGCTTTTAAACTATCTACTCATTTCCATATGTACGTGGGGCTGTCAATGGTTCCATGTCCTAATCATTTGTATACTTTCCTTAGATTTTTTTTAGCCTACATTTCGCTCTCTCATTCATTGTTAACGATTGATGTCAGTCATGCCGTGTGCTGATTAACTGTTTATGCAAATTGTTATTATAGATGCGGTTTTTTGGGTCTTCTATAATTAATGAAGTGATATCGGTTGGTTAGTTGGTTGGTTGGAGTTTCTCTGCAGCTTATCCAAAACTTTTTTTGCTGACATACTCTCTCAAGTCATCAAGCATTCATGACCATTATACATGATTGTTGATGTCTCATTCTATCTCAACTATTAGTGGTTGGCTTCGGGAATATTATAGCCCCAACCATTTCTCTCTATGAAGGACACTAAAATGAAATGTATGATCAAGATTCATGCTACGAGGTATCGAGGTTTTTACATGAATTGCCAAACTGATGTGATCCTCCTTCTTTATTTGGTCTTCGGAATAGTCCCCATCATCATCATTATACCTTGCCCTACTTAATTGGGAAAGCCATGTCCAATGTCCAAGTCTATGGTCCATTTACAAATTCGGTTTCAATCTCATTCATCCCTGTGTGAGTATATGTAACCTGACCCAATAATAAAATGGTGGCCTGGTGTCATGGGGCCTATTGGGTAATGCCGGTCGTGTTAATCCTTTTGGACAGTACTAAAAGTGATTTTGACTAAATTGGAAGAGTTAGAGGGGTTGTAAAGGCCCATTGGAATTAAAAAGCATTCAGGATTTATCCACTTTGGATTGGAATGAACATTGAACCTTGTTAGAAGGTGAAGTTGTATGTGGAGTTGCATTGGAGTATTGACAGTTGGTAGACTATACTATATTGAACTCCACAGTTTGGTTGTCTGCGGATGTTTGAGTTAGAGTCAAAAATCATCATAGGATACCAAACACAGAATGTCAACATCTATCACCATAGTGTAGCTTGGAGGGTGCAGTCGGCCTACGCCACCTATGCAGTCTGGGCATAGGAGAGAACTACCTATGTGGGGTGTTAGGGTTACGAAAAAGAACAATTATGTAATATTTTCTCAAGGATTTTCTACTTTTGGGGGGTGGGGTTCTACACTTAGGGTGATGGGCATGTTTTTCTCTACTACTCTCGGATTTATAAATAGAGATCTCTAAGGCTATAAAACTCAAAAAAAATAATGATTATTCATGATCTAATCTGTGGACGTAGACACACTACCAAACCACATAAATCCTTGTGTTTTTATGTGCAATCTTTGTTCTTTTTGTTGCTTCGGTATTCTCAATGGGCATGTCACTATGTGAAAAAAGCCCATATTTGACGGCCTTAGCCCCGTCAAATTTTGAGAAATTTGACGGACCCTCCCATCAAATATGCCCGTCAAATATTCTCTTGTAGAATTTTTTTTTTTGACGGCCCTGGACTATCAAATTATTGGAGAATGGGCTTTAAAAAAAAAAAAAAAATTCATATAATATGACCGTCGAATTTTGAGGTTTAACAAACAATAGCATGGTCCTCTAATTCACCAATCACGAAATAATAATAAAAAAAATCAAAAGAATAAAAAACAAAAGAAAAATCATAGAATAAGAATATGATGGGCATCCATATTGACTAAAGAACAAAAAAGAGAAAACTGAATCAATATTCATGATCAATATTCATGAATTAATATTTTGAAATTGAAATAGACCCAACTTTACATTAAATCGAAGAAAATTCAGCAGAACCAGATCCTTGATTTACTTCATTCTTGTATGCATCAGCTCTCTTCCTCAGCTCCTCCATAATGGGATTCTCTGGATTGATCACCATTGTCTTCTTGCTTGATATGTACCCAGCCATGCTCGAGTCCCTCAGAGCTGTGCCTTCATTGTCCTCTCCATGTTAGCTATCCACCCATACTCTCCATGTTAGCTGTTCACAGGACCCAATAAAATATAAAGATGCAAAAAGACACCAAAATAGGATCTCAAGCAATACAAACACCAAGGTACCCCACCTGTTTGATTGAAACAAAGTTTGCAATAACAATTTTGTGCCATTAACCAGCAGCAAATAAAATTTGTTTTCCAAGTTAGTTTATCAAATGAAATCCTGAATAACGAGTTAAGCAATAATAAACCTATCGAAAGAAGAACAATAAAAACAATAATAAAGAAGAAGAAGAAGAACGAAATGATATATGTATATATACGAGGTTGTTTGCAGGTGAACGCCAATATAATCCATAACTTACAATAAAAACAAGGTTCACATCATCACTTGCAGCAGCAACATAGTCCCGTAACTGAACCAACTTGTCCAAACTATAAGAGAGGCCTGAAATGCCAGCAAGATAGTTTCTTATCTCTACTGCTACTAAATAAAACAGAAAGAGTTGCAGAATTATCAAATGTTCACCTATTTTACGAGAGTTGACAGGTAAATGTCGAGTTATTGGGTTCTTAATCACACGCAAAAGTTTTCACGCTTGCTACTGGCACTTATACTCAGCTTTTGGAGCACCTGCACTGTGATGATTATTAAGAAAGAGACATTATTGGCATTATACAGACATTTTACACTTATAAAAAAAAATGAAGGAAAATATTGAATAGCCAAGTCCCAAAATTTTCTCCACAAATGCTGTGAAATGACAAAATCAATCATCCCTGTTATATATTGCCCAGATTTATTTTCAGGGGTACAAAAAGGGGTTACCCTATTCACTAATTGGATGATTAAGTGTAACACAACCTCATTTCCAAGTATCAAAACATTCCAACGAGCAATGGATGTAAATTAATAAACTTACACATAATGCCACAAAACCTCTTAAACGTTCTTGGCATTCGAACATGTGGTTTAACTTCAAAGAGAACCCCTTTCTCGATTCTAACGTAAAGGGCTTGTAATCTCCCTGCCTTATTAAGTGGGCTATCTAATATCGCGAGGAGAGCCTGCAAACATAAACACTTACAATCATGATTCATGCAAAACCAATTCTATACTATAAAAACTTAGCAAAGGGCTTAGCTACTAGGATTTGGAATTCAATATTTTGAGTAATTAAGGGTCTGTTTGGATAGACAAATTTGAATATTAAGTTTTCACGATAGAATTAAAAGCCAAAAAACATTTTCCCAAAATCAGGAAAAGTGAAAACACCACCAAAACTAAGAAATTCACCAACCTGGTGAACAATGTAGGGCCTATAATCATTAGGGTTTTGATTATATTTCTGAAGGAAATTAGCGTGATCATCCGAATTCAAAATCTGGTAGGTCTGAACACAAAAACAATAAAAGAAAGAACAATTTAAGTTGAAGAGTCTTAAAGAAGAAACCCAATTAAAATCTCACGCGTACAATTAGTAGCTCAACAGAGAGAAGTAAAAGACAAAAAAAAGAAATCCTAAAGTTGATGAGAGTTGCAGAAGCAAGAGAAAACCTTACTATTTTGAGCAGTGGTGGCACTGGGTCATGTATTGTTTGTGTCATCTTAAGATAAGGATATTCTGGAATTTTACCCCACCCATTTAATGATCATGTCAAACCCTTATACCCTAACCCGACTACAAGTAACAAATGACACAACTCAATCCACATAACCCATTTGATAAACAGATTGGGTTGTGTCGTATTCAGGTTGAGAAATAAATGAAGAGTGCTCACTGAAAGCAAGCTGACAATGAGAAACATCTAAATCTCATAAAAGAATATTGTTTTTTATTTGATAGATAAATCACATAAAATATTTTTAAGGTCTCCAACATAGTTTCCAGTAATTAAAAAAAGCTGTAAGAGCCAAAATATGACATTCAAGGACGCAAAATTTATAGAAAGATAAAATCCATGCATAATTATCAGAAATTTGAAGAACTGAAGTGTAAGATAGTGCTAAAAGATGTGGGAGCACACATTTGTATTAATTCTTGCATTAAATTTGTCATTTGCATCTAAAGCAGTAAAAACAGGATTACGGTAAAAATAGTAATTGTAATTGATGCCCATCTCTAGGGTATAGCCATTGTGATGCAACTTAAGACAAGAACTTACCTATGCCCTCTGATGGAGTTATAGGGAAGTCAGACAGCACACCATCAACAGAGAAGTTATCACTATCAACAAATGATAGATACTCAACTATTGGATCATTACTGTAATTGTAGCTAAAGAGTACATCATTTGAAAAATCTGAAGCAAAAACTTCAAGCTCTTCCCTGAAGTCTAAATAGCAGTCTAGGAGTCAACATATTTGATTTGAAGTTGTTGAAGCACAAGAAAGGTAAAGTATTCAGTTGGAATGGATACATATAAATTGACTTAATTGTTTTATCAAATTGAGGTACCAACAAGTCAACCTAAATATCAAAGTTGCAACAAGGACTCAAAATGTGATAGTGGCATGCATACCTCTTACAAGATGATTCTTGTTTATATGAGAAAAGCAATCTGCAATAACAGTGAGACGTCAGTATCATATAATTATAATTGTGAGTACTATTGAATTTTCTGCATATATGTATTACCATGTTACTCCTTTTTAGCCTTGTCAAACTGCTGATGTCAATACAATAATTTTACAAATCCTACATGAAGAAAGGTTTTTTGGATATAGATCTTGGGAGATAAAATACTCCATTGAAGGATTAGAGACAATATAAATGATGTGCAGGTTTGAGCTTATTCTTGTTATTGTTTAACCCAGATCTGGGACATCAACACAAACATATTAAGCTTCTTGGGAGATAAATTACAAGTTTCAATTAGAGAAAAGCAAATGTCCTAGGGACTTCCATGACTAGATTTTTCTAAAGGGGGACTCTAGGAGAACTTACTAAATGTCTAAAATCAAAGAAGAACAATCTTTGGTTTCAAGCCAAAGTGGCACCTCTTTCATTATTAGAAAGACATACAGAAATTCTTCATAAGCATGCAAATAAGTCTATCTCATTTTTGTGATAATCAGCCAAATCGATAGTTTGAATCATACAATCAAATTAGCTTTCTCTCTAGGAACCTTTTCTAAACACTTAATTCTAAAACAACTTTACTTTTGTAAAATCCCAAGGCGATATATATATATATATAAATAATAAACAAATCATCTAATATAAAATGATAGGAGTTACTGAAAATTATCTGAAATGTTAATATGCCAAAAATAACTAGAGAAGTATCAAATAACCAACCTTCTCTGACACAGCAAATGCAGCCTGCACAGGAGTCATCCCTTGAAATGGAAGTAGAGCTGTCGTGAGCTCCCAAAGCTATACACATCGACTTTCCTTGTATAATTAGGAATTCGAGAATCAGAGAGTGCAAAATTGGCTAAGATACTCAAAAGCAACATTGATGAATATTTTTAGTCCAGTTAATGAAGACTTTTAGCTAAATAATTTTACTAATGAACAATAACTTCTGACAAGGCAATACTCATGGTTCACAACGTTACATGACAAAAAGGACTTGTGCTTGCAGAATATGTAATGAGATCAGAGGAAATGAAAGTTGTTATTTGTTCTATAATTAATAGTTTCTGTTATTTTAAAATTTATCTAAATGTTGAGTTGGTATGGTATATATAAAGAAATAATATGAGTTCTAGCTCTTTGCCGCCATACTTCCCTTGATTTTCTAATGTGGGTCTCACATGAAATCAAATGTTTTTCACTTTTTTCAGAGAGAATCCACACTCCATTAGGGAGAGAAAAAAGAGACCTCATTTTAGACCTTATCAGCCCTTCTCTAGGAAGGTAGATATCTCAGTAGTTGAGTACCAGACCAAACCAAGCTGTCCCAACTCTCATGTACTTTCCTAAACTAGCATCAAAATATCTTGTTCATAACTATTATGATATTTTACGATCTTTATGATTTAAGATTTGCCATAAATCCATGACGTTGTGGGTCATTATTTGAGGAGAATATTTTCCATGGCGGCAGTTCCTTGGTCTACATCTCCCAAAGGGCCAAAACAGTCATACCTGACTTAGAACTTTAGCCAACTAAGATGTGGGACCCAATCAAAGACGCACATGGCAGAGCAAGGCCCAAAACAAAGGGCCCAATCAAAATCTCACAAGGTCCCAGAAAAGGGCCCAGGGGCTGCTATGTATGAGCTGGGTACCATTGGCACTGCCCCATGGTCCCACAATCAATCCTAACATATTGAGTAGAAAAACCTTGGCCTGACCAAGATTAATTTCACTTTTATCAAATTCGTTAACTAACAAGAAACACACATCATGCAGCAACGTTACTAAAATTCGTTCCAATTGACCAAAACCAGTAAAAAAAAATGATCCACTCAATCGGGGACACGTTTACCCATGTTGAAGTTATTTCTTCTTAGGTCTTTCCATTGAAGACCAAGGTCAAGGGCATGTCATCTGTTGAAAACAGGTTCAGCATTTCATTTTCTCAGAAATGAAAAAAAAAAAAAAAAATCTAAGAGGAAGAAGAACTTATTTTGAACATTGGCAAGAATCTGGCTAAATTCCGGCAAGCAGGGAAAATGAATCTAACTGCATCCTTATAGTAGACTAAGCAGAAAAAATGAATGTTAACTGAAGTTATAAATGAAGAAATAACATAGTGTCACCAAACACAAGTCGAAGTTCAAAATACAACCTAGTCTCATCAATAATCAATTGACTAAAGGATATAAATATATGATTGGAAGATAGCAAGCATGTTAACTGTAGTGATTCAGAGGTCAAATGGGAAAAATAATGGAAAAGAAGTGAACCAAAAACTGTACCCTTATGAGGAGAATAGCGACATCTGCTTGAGAATATCAATGGACTGGCTCCCGCACTCAGTGCAATGCACATTGTGACTAATGTTTCTAGTCAGAGCTTCCACAACTTGTACCCCTTCTTCACTGAGTGGTCACCATTCTCCATTGTGAAATATTTACACAAGTCCACAAAAGACTACAAACAAAATATAAGAAAAATAGAAAATAGACTAATTTCTTCTTCTATTATGTCGGTAGAATATCAGAACCTTAAACAAAGTTTTCTGAAATACAAATTATTGTGATGTTTCAGAATGCAACTGAAATCAGATATATTGCTAATAACATCAGTAGGAAAAAAATCAGAACTCAGGTTTTCTACTGGTTAAAATGTTTAGAAGGTAAGAGACACATTTGGAGACACCTTTAAAATTAACCGATTCAAACAACCAAACAAGCCATAAATGTGAAAGGTAAGAGACACATTTGCAGAAAAATGAAGTTTTTTAGGATGATAGCCTTGGTTCCAATTTGATTTGGAGAAAAGACGGCAATTGAAAACAAGTGAAGCCAGACAACATGAGATAACAAGGAAAAATCACTCTCTCTCCACTTGATTTACTGGAAATTGAGATAAAAAAGAACAAAATGAGCACACAAAAAAACAAATAAAAAGCGAGGAAATGTCGTCTTCAGGAGTTCAGATCCTTTCAAAAAGAGACAAAACAGTGAAAAATCACTTATCAAGTAACAGATCGTCAAAAATATCACTAAGAACAGCAAGAACAACTCAATGCACAAACAAATCCTAGAAAAAAACAACTAAAACAAAGCAAATTAACAAAATTTCCTTTTTTCCAACTCGATTCACACAAAAACCAAATAAAAACATCAAATGCAACCAAATCACCAACTTATCTACAGATCGATCAACAAAACTCACCAAACCAAAAGAAAATCAAACGACCTAGCGCCTGGTACACGGTCGATTCACAGTAGAAGCATTAACAGAAACAACCAGATCAAAATAGACAAATAGATCACAAATGGAGAAATCGAGCGATTGAGCGATGACATCGATCCATACTCCAGAGATGAGATCGATCTAGAGATGAGATCGAGGGAGACAGGGAGAGAAATCTATCAACAATGAGAAAGTAATGGAGAGGTCGATCGATTGAGTGTGTGTGAGAGAGAGAGAGAGAAACAGTGAGAGAGAGAGGCAGAGAGTGAGAAGTCGATCGATCGACTGAGAGAGAGACGGAGAGAAATAGTAAGAGAGGCAGAGAGAAAGAGAGAGGTAGAGAGTGAGTGTGATGGACCGAAAACGTGGTCCACAGGCCGCGGAATTTCGGGTTTAAAATTCGACGGGCCATGCCCAACAAAATTTTTTAGAAAAAATTGGGATTTTCACGTAGTGTGTGCAAGCCCTAATTTGGTAAGTGTGTACTAAAAAATATCTGCTACTGAGTCTAAGAGAAAATAGCAACTTCGAGACTGAAGCAAAAAAAATCCTAGTCAGAAATGGGATAATTAATAAAGTTTGGGCGAGGCCTACCCACACACGCACACTGACAAAGGTGGTCAGCTTGAACTGGCATGCTGACACTACTCTGCTAGAGTGATTAAATTAATGAAGTGGTTAATCTGCCTAGGAAATGAGGTAAATTAAGCTAGTCATGTGAACGGACAAAAGGATGCCTACTTATGTCATATATATATATATATATATAGGAAGACTTCGAAGGATGGAAACGTATGTCTATTTAGTCTTGTGTCAATATTCATAAACATAATATTGATCAAAAAAATTCATTATACATCAAAATTTGTTAAAATACTATAAATATGAGTTAATTTGAAAGCAAAGGATTGCTATTCTCACATCTTGAGGCCTAAACTTTTTCGGATATTCAACTGACTTGATGATCATACTGGTTTGGGCTGTAACCACAGACGAAGCAAAGAATTTCCAAATCTAATTCTAGAAGATTAGATTAAGAAAGCTACATAAACTAAAAGCTACAGCAAATTTTATACTCATATAAGAATTGCACTTCCGCCAAATTTGGGAGTTTGGATTTTAGGAGCTGCAACTCTTGAGAGTGCAATCCGACCTCGCCTGCCAAAGAGGCCTTTCAAGTCCCAAAATAGATGCACTGGGCTATAGCCCAAACTCAGGACTAATAACTTAAAGATTATATATGGGCTCGACTGGGCTGACTTATTATCATTTCTTCTCGGGGATAAATGTCATTTGCCAAACCAGCCCATTACATGTCCAAACATTTCAAGTCCAAGATTGACCAACCAGTCATTATATCCCACTCGCCTTACATGAGTAAAATTTGGTGTCTTTGGCTGTGGAGCACTAGTCATAGAATTTGATTTGAAAGATATTGCCAACACTATTTCAGTCCTATTAAGATTTTTGGAAGAATAATGCTGAAGTGACCTCAAGCTGGAACCTCATATCGCACTTCTTGATATGAAAGTCTAGAAATCATAGATGTGTTTCATCGAGATACAAGTGAAAAAGTATCTATGATTCCTATCCACTTTCACGTCATGAAGTGCAATATGAGGTTCCAGTTTGAGGTCACTCCAGCATTACTCTTTTTGGAATTATTCCCAAATCCCCTAACTCCCACACTAGACAGAGATACAACTCCCACCTATAAGGTTCAAAGTTACCTACAACTCCTCCAATAATGTTCCTGGCCATACCATCCAACTATTGGTTTTGGTGTTGTTAGAACTATGAAATAAGTTTCACATATAAAAAAAAAATTAAAAAACAATGACAATAAACATCAAACCAGAATTTTGGAATTGATCAAGGCTTGTGTCTAATACAATGTCTTTAAGGCAGATTTGTTATCGTTATTAGTTCCCACAGTTCTGTGAAACATTGTCTTCCAGGATACAATGATCATAATCGTACAGTGGTAGCACTTCAATCTACACGCCTAGCAACACTTGTGTTTTTTCACTCTCAAAGAATACACACGAAAATTCAAAAAGCAAGAAAATCGAATGAAAACACTAAGGTTAAAATAACCTATTTAAAAGAAATGAAGAGACATGGTGTAAATAAAATTCACCACATTTAATACTAATTTTTATATACAAGTAGGGGTTCGTTGGAGTCGATTTTTTATTCATTCGTTTACTATTTTTGGCAACCAAATATACAACATTATTCTCCTCACATTTTCATCTGGTCCCACCCCAAAAAGTGTGTGGACGCCACGTAAATTTAGGCTTAAAAGAGGCCCAAATGATCATGTTATAATCTGGTTTTTCATCATATTTTATTACACTAAATAGAAAAAAAAACAATGAAATACAGAATATAATTGAAGAATTAAACCAATTAAAGAGATGATCGATATTGCCAAATCAAACCAAATCCAATGAAGATGAAACTTGAATCAATCAACAAATATTTAGATAAGAGAAGGTAGAATCACTTGTTGGTTAGGGTGACAACTTCCTAAGGGAGTTTCACCATCCTCTGCATGATCTTGCATTGGTGCTAAGCCTCTAAAGCTTTACATCCAAGATTCAATGGTTTCTTTTTATTTTTTTATTTTTTTATTTTTTTCTTTTTTTCTTTTTTTTTTATCAGTAAGCTGGGGCTATAGAGGGCCTACCCTTATATTAATAAAATCGGAAGATTCAACAGTCTCGATATGGAAGAGAAAATAATGGTTCATTCTCTATGATCTAATCGAAGGAACAATGTGTTTTACCATCTGATTACAGATTGAATTGAGACCTTATGGAGGGCATCATGGTTGACTCCAACCAATGAGGATGACCCAAGTCAACTGAGGAAGACAAATGGATTAATTCTGTAGAGTACACCAAGGTGGAAAGCCAAAAAACATAAAAACTGAAGATCATAATTATTTATTTAGAAATAAAATAGCACGTAGACTGGAGAGCCACTAAGGAGAAAATTTTCTGAATTTAGCAACATTCCTTGTAATGGCCTTCCACATACAATTTCCTCATTTCAAGTCAAGAAAAAACCCTCATCCATGCCTTGGGTTTTTTCAGATATTACTGTATTTGAACCAAATCTCCTCCCTCTTCTTCTCATTCCCTTGGAACTGCCCCAAAATGCTTTATCAAGATGTCCACCACCAGGGGCACCAAGTTCTTACAAGGCACTGCTTTCTTATAAACATCTCCCAAATGTGAGTCACTCCCAATCTTCCCACCTAAGTAAACATCCACACCTTCACACATTTTCCCATTCTCATCCCTCGTCAGGCACCCCATGAACCCAATGTCGGCTACTTGCACCTGCCCACAAGTGTTAGGACAGCCTGTCCAATGCATCCTCACGGGTTTAGTCACCGCCACTCTCCTTTCGACCTCCTCCGTTACTTTCATTGCCCTTGCCTTGGTCTCGATGATGGCTTGTCCGCAGAACTGGTTTCCCGTGCAAGCCACCAATCCTTTCATTAGAAGAGGGGGCGCGGGCGAAAACTTATCATTCAACAGAGGCTCTTTAAGCAACAATTCGAGTTTCGAGTTGGCGACATTGGGAATTATGATATTTTGCTCTACTGTGAGACGTAGCTCGCCTGAGCCGTACTCATCAGCCAACCGGGCCAACTCATCCATGTCATCAGCCTGGATTCGGCCCACTGGTATGTGGAGCCCCACGAAACTATAGTCTGTCTGTTTCTGTGGGTGGACGCCAAGATAATCTCTCCTCTCCCATTGCTTTTGCACCAGGTCGTTTTCAGATGATCTATCTAGCTCTTGTCTGGGCATCCTCTTCACCACCTCTGACCTGAATTCTTCTATCCCCTGCAATTTTCATAATTGGAGAAGGAAATGAGTTAAAAAAAAAGTGCCATTTGTGAGCACGAAACCATAGATCAAATCACGAGAAGGAATAAAAGTAACTGGAAATACGAACATAACACAAAAAGATCTGCGGTTAGTGTGAAACAATGAAGCAGTGAAGAGAACCAAAAACAGAACCCGCATACAAAAAATCATATTGCCGTTACATTTGATACAATGGTGATGAAACAGGAATACCATCACTATGGAATAATGACACAATGTGCACCACATTACTGGTCGGTGGTTTCTATATCATCTCACACGTATAAGAGTTTCGTTCTAATCAAAGTTGCTTAGCATAAGAAATGAAGAAAGGATAACTCACAAGTTCGTCAATTAACCACATCATCCGTGTTTTCTGACGGTTTCCTCTGGTACCAAGATCTCTGTAAGCCTCTAATATTGCATTACAAACTGGAATAACATCGTCTGCGGGAACCCAGGCATCCAGAGGCACTGCCTCTGCACATCGCTTGGGGCTAAAGAATCCGCCCACCAGCAAATTAAAACCAAAACGACCGTTCTTCATGGCTGGCATGTAAGCAAGATCATTGATGTGGGGATGCTCAAAAAGATCATGAGAGCCCACGACACACACATTCCATTTCCTTGGCCTGCTCACACAGAAACACACATATTGGCATTGATAACATTTCAACTACTTCTTTCCATGGGTTTTTTCTATTGAATTTGCATGCTAAAAATTGGTCCTAAATTTAGTCAACAGTTCTAAATTTTAGGGTCTCTTGAAGAATTCAATACATTACACTAAATTTCCCACCCTTAAGAATGTAATATATTAGGCAAAGGATGAGGGACCAGAGTGGTGTCCCATTCCTATAAAGTAGAAACTGTGTCTACGTGACACTTTTTGGTTGGACTTCAAAACACACTGGGCTTCTAAACAATCTGATTAAAACATAGTACGCAGCCCAATGTGTTTAATCTCCAACCAAAAATTGCCACATAGAGACAATTTCTATTATATAGGAACAGGACACCACTCTGGATCGTGACTTGGGAAAATGCTAAAGTGACTTCCTACGACACTGCATTCAAAACTGAGCTGACATGGAGGTGTGAACTCCACCATAGATGCTATACAAGTGAAAAGAATTTACAGTGGAGTGCACACCTCTGCATCAGCCCAAAGACGTAGGAAGTCACTCCAGCATTACTCAATACATTAAGATTAGAGATATTTATGTCCAAGACTTCATCAGTTTGTTAGCAACCTCCACAACCATGGGTTTTCCATAAACACCCTTGAAAAGCATTCATGGTCTCAAGACGTTAAAAATTTCATTGCATAATGACAAGAAAATGTTAGAACCCAATAACCGTGTGGCCCATTGACCGACACGTTTCTTAGTTTTTGACTTGCACAATGATTCTACACAATTAGAGATGTCAATAATTAACGGTTAATCCCAATTAAATTAGAAATAGAAATACTAATTAGGTTTTAGAAGGAAACCTTGATGGATAGGAATCCTACTAAAAGAGGATCTCTAGGCCCTCTATTTCCATCTATTTAAGTGGATCAGCGGTTTTGAAACGTGATGATCTCCAACAATCACTAAAATCCTAGGCCGAACCAACATAGAGAGGAAAGAGAAGGTGAGTGTGGACATTAGAGAACACGTGGAACAAGGTTCACACGATTTAGGGATTTGCGCACATCGGATCATAAGCACATGGATTGCGAAAGGAACACCTCCCACGTATTGGATTATCGATTTAACTTATGGCACAAGGTAAGTGCTCTAATCTTTAATCTTTAGGAACATGAATAGGTTTCTTGAGACATATGAATGATTCTTGATCTTGGAAAATTATAGACTAATAGTTATGTGGATAGAGATTTATTATGAATTAAATCTCACAGAAAAATCTTACTTTTTGTACTAAAATATAAATAAATACCATTTAAGGGCATTTATATAAGAATGATGGTCGTGCAGGTTGCTAACATTCCAATAAATTTTGAACCTTAGCATATCTCTACTAATTTACACTTCATTAGAATACTAATACTCGATTAATACATAGCATAGTCGTTTCAAGTAAGAAAAGAGCAGAAGGTGAGACACTCACAGATTAGTGAAGGCGAGGTTCCCACGTGAATTAGCAGTGATGAATTGGGATAAAAGGTTGGTGTAAGCCCGGGTGTCGACAATCTCAAGTGGGTCAATACCTGCAAGCGGATTCCCAACGGGGTTCCGCACATTGTCCATACCACTCTGAAGGCTTGTTAGCCCAACTTGGTTTAGGCCATCTATTATCTCCGGCACATGAGGCAGCTCAACCCCACGAATTTGCCAGTTTTGTCGGGTGGTCACATCGGCACATCCATCCTTTCCATATCTCCTTATCACACTCGCAAGATAACGAGTTTGCGAGCTTGTTGTCACTCCATTGGGTAGCTTCAATCTCATCATAAACCTCCCATCTATTCATCACCAAACGAAAACAAATTAAGAACATAACTATCTGAGTTGACTCGGCAAGCAGTTCCAGATTGGTGATAGGGTGGTGGCTTTTTATGTGGGTTGGTTTGCATCAAACATTAGAAACAAACAAGCGCCTGTATCATGGTTTCAAAACTTGGTTTCATGTCTCGTCTCATCCATGCCTGATACCGAGTCGTCTCATATGAGTTTTCCGATATGTTTGAGACGTCTCATCCAAAAAATTTAAAAATGAAATGTGAGGTATTAAATCTCGTTCTAAAAATTGACTTGTGCGGAAGGGCAGAGCCAGGATATTCTTGTAGTGGGGGAAAATTATGGTTACTTGTATAGTTAAGAACTTGAAGATGAATGGTTTTAGGGAGAAATTCGGAGGTTTTCGGTTAAAAGTTGAAGAAAAGGATATTTAGGTCATTTCCAATTAGTATATGAGAAGGCCCGGTTAAGAGACAATGTCATCAACAAAAAAATTGAAGGGAGGGGGCAAAAATTGGAGGGAGGTGAGGGTGTTGGGGCAAATGGGGAGAGAGGTGAGGAAGTGGGAACAAATGGGGCATCTAATTAGTTGAAAATATAGAGGTATCTCAAAGTTCTGTGGGGGCAATTGCCCCCCCACCCCACACACACCAGCTCCTTACTAGCTCTGCCTTAAGCGTCCGTCTCGTTCATGCCTGATACCGAGACGACTCGGACGATACGTTTTGGTCTCAGACAAGTTTTGAAACCATGCCCTGTATTGAAGTGTTTGAGAGTAATTTATTTTAGAAATACCGCTCAGGTTTTTTAGAATATTTGAGAATATTTGACCCACGTCTATTGCCACACCAATTTTTGCTTAGAGCACCCCAATTCATATGATATCTAATACACATGTTGGGGTGCTGTAGGTAAACGTTGGTGTGCAATAGAAGACCTCTCAATCAAACAGAAGAAAAACAAAGTCAAGTTTTCACTAAAGCTTGGTGTGCAAACAAAGAGTATTTTTAGTGTGGGTGGGGAAATTGAAGGGTTGTCATTGAAGATGGGAGTATTTCAGTCAGATTTCGTGAGCCTCTGAAAAAATACCATAGTCAAGGCTTTGACACCCTTGGAATATCACAAATATTCACCAAAAACTCAGAGGGGGCAAATCTAAAATACCCAAAGTTTTACATTAAAAGAAAAAAAAAAAAATTGAAATGGCTATACTCTCATAGCATTCGCCACGTGTCCTCTCTCTCCGTCTCTCGTATCGAACCGCAGACTCTGCTTTCTAGATCGTAACGAATTAAACTGACCAAAGATCCAAGAAGAGAGAGATCTCCCTCTCTCCCACCATAAATCATTTACAATGATGCTCCATCATCACCAAAACATCAATAACGCATTTACAACATCAAAGAGGTGGTCGACCTGTTGAACGGTCAAGATCGAGAAACAGAGGACCAAATTGCAAGAATTGATGTGCAGGTCCACCAAACAGAAATATCCATAACTCAATCGAAAATAACAGAGAGAGAGAAAACTTACAGTGGTGTTTCCTGCGATGGAAGAGGCCAAGCCACTTGAGACGAACATCAATATCGTCCTTAGTGAGCTTCAATTTCTCGATCTCTTCGAGAGGAATCTTCGCAAGTTCGTTGAGCCCTCCCTCCATGACCAGCTTCATAGGATCCTTGTCAAGCTTCAGCTTCTCCTGAGGATTTATTCCTTTTCTGAACTTCTCCTTCAGCACCCAATACCCTCCCTTCTCTTCCACTCTTGGCTCCAACCGATTCAGTACCTCCTCATCGATTGACGAAGGTGCGACTGTCTGACTCACCCGTGGACGATTCGATCGGATCGGTGATGGAACCGATGGTGTGAGAAATCTCAACGAAGAAGATGACATCTCTCGTGAAAAAGCTAAGTAGAACGAGTGGTGGTGATATGCGCACCTCTAGAGAACTCATAGTCATCTGTGGATCTAACCCTTTTTGTAGTGTTGTTTCGATCCTTTGGAAGGGAAGGAAGGACATTGGAAGTCTGTTTGCTTGAGTTGATGATGGGCTCTTCGTTACCGCTAAAGGTCACTTTGGCTAAGAAAATGCCAATTTACTAAGCTGTCCCATTTGTTGGCTTCTAATTACGAAATTAATCGTCACAAGTAGAGTACTTTTAATAAAATCGTGTTGGAGTAACGTTGAAAAGTACATCGATTCTCACATTGCTGATGTGGAGGTGTACATGTAATCATTGATTGCGTTTCACTTGTATCTCGATGAAAAGCATGTATGATTTTGTACATTAATCCACATTGGCAATGTGAGAATCGATGTAAATCTTACAAGGTAATTAAAAAATAAATGATAGATCAAGGGAGATGAATATTATAATGTGATTGATTGCATTAAATTAATTAATTAGGTGTGATCAAATCTCATAAATTTGCTCGTATCAAAAGTGTTACATCCGCCAAAAAAATATGGGCATTAAAGTCACATTTGCAATCAAATCTAAAAGGAAAATGCTGGACTGACATTAAAAGTAACACTGATTCACACATTTCTGATGTGGATGCGTGTACAAAATCATAAATGCTTTTCTTTGATATTCAAGTGAAAATCATGTGGTGCTATTTACGCAACTCTGCAATTGTAATGTGTGAACCGATGTCAATTTCAATGTCACTCCAGCGCAACTCAAATATAAAATGAATTTCTTTACCTCATTTAATAACTTAAGGACTTTTTTTTTTTTTTATGGCATCTTTCCTTTTACATTTTTATTATTTGATTTTTTGTTAAACACAGACGTATAGAAGTAATAAAACCCCTTGGCCTTGATTTTTTTAATTTATTTTTCATAATTTTTGGGATTCAACCGTATTCTTTCTTAGCATTTGTTGCAATTTCCAAGTAAGTGTACCCTATTGTCACACATTGTGTATAGCTGTTCGAGATTAATTCTACACTCTCAATCATAAGTCTCAGTGGTTTTTTAGTATTTGACATAAATTTTATCTCCATTGAGACACTATGAGTTATACTAACAATCAAATAAATCCCTTTAGAAATACTTACCTTTTTACCTATGTCATTTCAACTGAAAATTACAATACATGGTATGGCTCCTCCATGAATTCAAGGAGGCTGTCCTACATGTAATGAACACATGTTGATATTTGATAATACTTACTATTTTATTTAAATATCAAGATACAACTTATTTGGTTTCGTCACTTTTTGTTGTTTACTTGAGGTGAAACACCATCTTCATTTTTTCTTATAGAGATTGGGACAATGTCGGGTTCTACATTGGTGGGAAACCTCAGGAGTTGGAGTTCACACTGCCACTTCTCGGGCTAGTTAATTGTTTAATCCTTTGATGCTAGGGTGTTTTCTAGCCCTATAAAGACAAATAAGAGAGAGATAGACCCAATACAACCCATCCCAGATTCCAATTTAATTGTTAATTTCTCATTGATCTATGAGTCCAATTCCATCTACTGTTATGGTTTGTGGAGTTTGATGGTATTGGTTAAAAAGGAGTAATTTTCATTATTTAACACAATCAAATTCTTAAGGGTATTTTAATAATTTCATTTTAAATTTTTTTGAGATTATGTATTTTTATTTTTAAATAAAAAGGTGTAATTTGTAATTGTAAATTTTTTATTTACAGTGAAATTGGTGTGATATGTGAACCTCCCTCAACCTTCAAGGGATCACATAAAAATATGTGTGATTCCATTTTCATTTATCTTTCTTTCTTTAACCATCGATTTCTCAACACCTAGGGTCACTAGGGCCAACCTACACGTGGTAAGTTAAGAGAGAGAGAGAGAGATTGACCTTGTGAGGACACCAAGGGTCAGCTATCGAGCTGGACACCCTTTCAACACGCGCGAATGCCACTCATGCTTATAACATGAATGAATTTCTATGAAAAATAAAAGAAAAATAGCCTCAAACGTGGTTAAAGACTCTCCATCAAATAAACGGCTGAGAGAGGATTATACTTATTAGTGATTTCCATCCCTATGAAAAATTAACGATTCCTATAAAATTTGTGTTTTTCTTTCCCTCTCAGCCACACGTTTGATCTTGTGCGAGAAATTTGGTTTGAGGGTTTTTATTTATTTTAATTTTTTACTACTATGTTGAAAAATAAAATCAAGTCTAACGGGTCTCTATTTAAGTTTTAATATATAGGAGGACCATGAAGGAGTTGTCAATGGATCAGTCCAGATTGGATCCAGGTGGGTTTGGGACTGATCTGATGGATAGGACCAAACCTAGAATCGATCAATCAGATCGATTTCTTTTTATTGGATCCAAATATTAGGATCTGAATTCGAATCATATTGGGTCCTCCAGATATGATCAAATCTGACTTGATATGCAAGTTCAGGTTTCCACCTCCACTACTACATCACAACATCAGCAATAGATGTTGATGTTGCAAAGATGCCTTTATCTCAGCCATTCGTTTGATGAACAACGAAGTGACACCTCATTACTTACATCCAAGCACTCCTCTTAGGTGTTCAGAGGGTTGACATAAAGAAATGGAGATCATCATCATCAAAGTGTTATTCGAACCTCCATCCTCCATTAAACTCCATCTAAATCAAAACTCAAATAAAATTGTATTCTCTCCACTGTAAGCATGTATAATTTAATTGTTCAATCATTCATCCTAAAAATACCCAAAAATTTATCCTAAAAAGACCTATCTGTGAGAAACAAAGTTTTCCCCAAAAGGAGTTGGGGTTCCCCACAGGTGTTAACTTAACTGAATCAATTGGGATAGATAATGAGATTTCACACCTAAACAAAAATCACTTCCAACTTTGCACATGGGTTGCTCTCCACGTAGCTTCTAAGATCAGCATCCCCGTTGAATTTAAAGGTGTATAAAGCTTGCCTCTGTGTCATTCCGACAGGATAAATTCTGTAAACTTTCAGTTCATCGCCTCCTCTGATGCTTTTCGGTCTTTCCTGTTTCCATATGGGTACATGATTCAGAGACTTGAACTTTTCTAGCACTGCAGACTCCAAGGCCCCCAAGGTCAAATTTCCAGACCTGTCCAACGATTTGTCAGGGATGAGAAAAGTTGTGTTTTTGTTAAAAGCCTTTGAAACCTGACTTCCCCTAAAAACTGGACTTTTGATTTCCAAGTTTAACATAGCTGATCAAGAGATTACCTCAAGAAAATGGACTCCATTTCGAACCTTCCTCTCTCTCGCACATATAAGTGGTACACAGTTTGTAAGCCTCTGGTGCATTTGCATGGTCGCTTCTTGAATCCAAGGCCCTTTTCTTCGGTCTCCCTGATCTTTGTCGCCAGGTGAATGCAAAGACGGCAGGATGAATGAACTGCTGCCATATCCACAAGTGCCTTGAAAGTATCAGATGGACCATCATACTTCCACCTACATAACAAAAAAATCCCTTGTTAGCCGGAAGGGGCCTATAAGAGGAACCAAAATGTGAGAATCCCCCATCAACATTTCAAGATAGAATTTTCCAAAGTATCATCCTGTATTGTTACCTTAATGATTGATTAAATGCATCAGGATTTTCTGCGAGAAATTTCATGGTCTTGGCGACTGATTCAACATCGCTCAACTCCTTAATATGTAAAACTGAACCAGGAGAAGGAGCAAACTCCATGATATTTGGAGCACCAACAACAACAGGGACAGTTCCTACACAGTTTTATTACCAGATCAACATATCAGAAAACAAATTTCTAAGAAGCTTTTTTTATTAAATGATGAAAGGCACCCTATGAAACAATATAACTTCAATGCCACTGATAAAAGAATGGTCAATGCACCACATCCAGAAAAATTATCAGACCGGTCAAAATATCTAGAATGGAATGGAAAAATAGTTTCACAAAGAGAGAGAGAGAATTTGGCATACCAGCAACAAGAGACTGGAAGAATTTCTCTGTGACGTAATCCTCCTCATTAGAATTTTCAAAAGCCAAGCTAAATTTGTACCGTTTCAGAACTTCTACTTTCTCAACTGCAAAATTAGTGAAAAATAAAATTTACTACACTGACTAGAAAATGTTAACGTTACAATCCTCATTAGACCATCTATAGGATGATGGTAAATTGAATCACAATCAAATCCATCAAAGCATTCATCCCACAACAGCGTTTGAAGTATTCAACTTTCTAAAGAAACAATTATGTTCCTTTCTACAGGATTCACAAGTATACTGAGATCAATCCAGGAATGGCAGAAAGTTGACACTGTCACCAACTTTTAATGGGATAATATTTTTTTCCCTCACACTCGTTACTGGTATGAATGAGCTAGCAAGGCAACTCTTTAGGAAGACATAATGTAAACAAAAACCATTACTACACAGGCATTATCTTCACCAGAGCTTTATATCTGCTTCTGAAGAGAACTTGTAGAATAATTTTTCTAAAAAAAAAAAATTTGCAAATCAACCTAGGAAGAGTTGAAAGCCAGAGTGCAAGAAAATTTGCTTTTGATATTAAAATATGCAACTTCCGTTAATTACTAAGTCAATGCTCCGCCTATGTTAGTGTTTTTTTACTCTACAATACTAGTCCCAAGCCTAGAGAAAGGAGGTTCCATTAGGTTGGCGTATGGTAATTAATGCAGGATGCAAATCAAGCCAACAGGCACGGGCTTCAATGGCTATTATTTTTTCGGTCAAGATTTTTTTGTATCACTTTTACTTTTGTTAGGATTAGTTTTAGAGTAGTTAGATATATGATATTCTAGTTTAGACTTTTGAATAGTCTTTTAGTCATTTTAGGATACTATTCACGTCACTTTTCTTTAGGCCTTATTTTGAGGGACCAAACTTGTCATATTATGTTGATTTTCGTGTCATTTAAAAGGTTATTCAATTACCTATTGAACGAGCCCAAGATTTTGTGAATCTGATGTGTTTTGAAAAAGTTGTGACCAAAATACGAATAGGGTATTAGTTTTACACAGGATTTGCATCTCAAGGTCAAAAAAGTCCAAGTTTAAGTCATGTTAGGATCAGGGTTTGAGTCTATAATGTGAGAACACATATATATAGCTATTGTAATTGATTCCTCTTAGTTTATAGAATAAAAAAATTACAAATCCTTTTGAGAAATTCTCCAGTGATTGGATATGGTGTGAGACTTAGTATGATGCCAAGAACCCTTGGTGTGATTCCAAGATAATTCTTCTCTTTTCTATTATCTTTTTCTTCATCTATTTTTCTTCATCTGTTTTTCTTTATTTTCTATTTGAGATCAATCCCTAACCCCAACCTAAACCTAATTACAACAGCCTATTGCAAAACTTCGGGTTTCACTACCCAACTGGCCTTGTTGAAACCTTTTCGACCTGAAACCTTGCCCTTGAAATCCCTTTCTATAATTTTCCGCTCTTGTTCACCACCAAATTAGTCTTTCCCCCACTCTTCCTAAAGGAGAAGACCCATAATTGATAAAACCTACCTAGGTTGTCCTACATCAGTAATAGCCCTACCTAGAAGGAACATGCAAGTTGAAGAGTTCTAAAAGAACGAGAGGAAGATCAAGGACGTGGATAGTGAGGTCTAAAGAGCGGACATGAAATATCCTTTAGTTGATAGAAGACATGGCTTTAACAAAATTGAATCGAGGAAAATGATTCATTAGTTGAACCCAAATTTTTTTGGGATGCCACAGATGATGAGTTAACTACCAAGTCAAGTCACCAGACATCACAGAAAGTTACACAGCTCCGTACCTTTCGTTTGTTTCATCCACAAACTAATGCAACTATAGAAATACTCACATTTTTATTAGTATTATACACACTAAATTAATGCTCATCTTACATGCAGAATGAACATATTAATGTTATCTTTCCTACAAAGAAATAGTTTGTAACTGTAGAAAAATTGAATTTATTGAGAATTCTTGGATGATCATTACAAATGCCCCAATAGTGGTATTTATAGACCAACTATCCTATTACAAGAATAATCTAGAACTTCAAGAATATTCTAGAATAATAAACCAACTATCCTATTGTAGAACATTACAAGAATATTCTAGAAAGTTAAGAGTAATCAAGAATAATCAAGAAGAATATCCTATTTTCTTGATTCTATGAGATCAGATTTCCGGATTCTTCTACACTCCCCCTCAAGTTGGTGCATAGATGTCAATCATGCCCAACTTGCTTATCAGATGTTCAAAGTTAGGTCTAGCAAGCCCCTTAGTCAAGATGTCGGCTGTTTGCTGACTAGAAGGCACAAACGGCAAGCAAACAGTTCCAGCTTCAATTTTTTCCGTAATGAAATGTCGATCAATCTCAATGTGCTTCGTCCTATCATGCTGGACAGGATTGTGAGCAATACTTATTGCAGCCTTATTGTCGCAGTACAGCTTCAGAGGAAGTTCCACAGTCATCTTGAGTTCTTCGAGGATTCTGTATATCCACAATACCTCACAGATCCCTTGAGCCATTGCTCTAAACTCAGCCTCTGCGCTACTTCTGGCAACAACATTTTGCTTCTTGCTTCGCCAGGTAACCAAGTTTCCTCACAAAAAGGTGCAATACCCTGAAGTAGATCTCCTGTCATTCACTGAACCTGCCCAATCTGCATCAGTAAATACCTCAACATTCCTCTGATTTGTCTTTTTGAAAAACAGACCTTTTCCAGGAGTAGACTTTAAATATCTCAAAATTCGGTAGACCGCCTCGAGGTGTTCTTCATAAGGTGCGTGCATAAATTGACTAACAACACTGACAGAGAAGGCAATATCCGGTCGAGTATGAGATAAATAGATTAGTTTTCCAACCAATCTCTGGTATCTACCAGTATCAACAGGAACACTTCCCTATTCCCAAAGCTTTACATTGGGATCCATGGGAGTCTCAACCGGTCTGCAACCACTTAACCCGGTTCCTTCAAAATCAAGAATATACTTTCGTTGAGAGACAACGATTCCTTTCCTTAAACGAGCAACTTCCATGCCAAGGAAATATCTTAGTGCTCCCAAATCCTTGATTTCGAATTCTAAAGCAAGGCTCTTCTTCAATCTCTCTATTTCGATCACATCATCACCTGTGAGAATAATATCATCAACATAAACTATTAGCACAGCAACCTTTCCTTCATGAGAAAACTTGAAAAACAAGGTATGATCAGCTTGTCCTTGAGAATATCCTTGTTTTTTGACAGACTGTGTGAACTTCTCAAACCAAGCCCTTGGAGACTGTTTGAGACCATACAGGGACTTTTTTAGTTTGCATATTCTTGAGCCAAACTTCTCCTCAAAGCCCGGCGGACTATCCATGTACACTTCTTCCTCCAAGTCACCATTGAGGAAGGCATTCTTCACATCTAGTTGTTGCAAGGGCCAGTCCAGATTAGCAGCAATAGATAAAAGTACTCTCACCATGTTTAATTTTGCAACAGGAGCAAAAGTCTCAGAATAATCAATGCCATATGTCTGGGTGAATCCCTTTGCCACCAACCTAACCTTGTATCTTTCCACTGAACCATCAGAGTTGTACTTCACAGTGAAGACCCATTTACAACCCACAGTGGTCTTCCCAGCTGGCAATGCCTCAACACTCCAAGTATTGTTCTTCTCAAGAGCTTTCATCTCTTCAAGTACTGCTTCCTTCCACTTTGGAACCTTTAGAGCCTCCTGTACACTATTAGGAATTTCTACACTGGACAATTGAGAGGTAAAAGCAGCAAGAGATGATGACAATTTCGAGTATGATACAAATTTAGACAGTGGATGACTAGTATAAGATCTAACCCCTTTACGAAGAGCTATAGGAATGTCTAAATCAGAAGGCTTAGACTGACTGTTGGAAAGAGAAAGAGAATTACCTGTAACAGACTCAGATTGTTGATTCATCCTTGGTTCAGAATCATGGCTGTGCTGTAGAGTCAATTCGTCTTTCCTTTTCTTATGATTTTTCTTCAAGTAAACAATCCCTTTCCAAGTTCGGTCACCATCCTTGAATCTATTATCATGTTGTGACATTATAGTAGGTTGTTCCTTATTTTCGGTTTCCAAAATTTGTTGTTCAGAATTCTGATTTTTAAATTGTTTTTCAAATGTAGGTCTAGACTCAGGGGAAACATCACTCATAATAGGAGGATTTTCAAGGAATGAATTTTGGCCATTTATTGTAGGTGCAGAGATACTAGACTCAGATTCTTGCAAGAGAAACACATCATCTGAGAGAAAAACATTGCCCGAGTTAAATGAATCTTCCTTAAAAATCTCCCCCTGAAGATGAATATCCTTAAAATATGATTGTTTTTCAAAAAATGTAACATCCATTGTGACAAAACATTTTTTCGATATCGGGTCAAAACATTTATAGCCTTTCTGAGTTGGGGAGTAACCAATGAAGACACATTTTATAGCTCTGGGCTCAAGTTTTCCAATTTTTCGATGTTCATGAACAAAAACCGTACAACCAAATATTTTTAGAGGTAGATCAGCAGAAAGTCTAGTAGTTGGAAAACAATTTGTGAAAACTTGGAAAGGAGTTCGAAATTGTAAAACTTTGGAGGGCGTTCTGTTTATTAAATACGCAGCAATTAAAACAGCCTCTCCCCATAGATACTTGGGAACTTTAGTTGTAAAAAGTAATGCACAAGCCACCTCCAACAGATGTTTATTTTTTCTTTCTGCAACACCATTCTGTTGGGGTGTATCGATGCAAGAACTGTGATGAATTATTCCTTTTTCAAGAAAAAAATTTCCCAAGGTCGTGTTAAAATACTCTTTCCCATTATCACTCCTGAAAACTTGTATGTTAGTTTGAAATTGAGTCTGCACCATATTGTAAAAATTTTTAAAAACGCGTTCGACCTCTGATTTTTCTTTCAATAAATACACCCAGCAGAGTCGAGTATGATCATCCGTAAATGTGATGAACCATCTCTTGCTAGAAGGTGTACTTATCTTATTAGGACCCCAAACATCACTGTGAATAATAGTGAAAGATTTTGATGGTTTATATGATTGTGAAGGAAAAGATGTACGGTGGTGTTTTGCAAATTCACATATTTCACAATGAAACATAGATGGATCTTTATTGCCAAACAACTTAGGAAATAAATGTTTTAAATATTTGAAACTTGGATGACCTAATCTTAAATGCCATAACATAATATTATTATTGGAAACAGAAATAGATTCAAAGCAGGAACTTATTTGTTGAGATTGTCGCCTCGATTCAGATCCATCATCAAGGAAGTAGAGTCCTCCACTCTGTTTAGCACTGCCAATCATCCTCCCCGAGGTCAAATCCTGGAACACACAATGAGTTGGGAAAAAATTAGTTTGACAATTTTGATCACGGGCTAGCTTGCTGACAGACAAAAGATTACAGGAAAGTTTGGGAACGTGAAGAACATCGTGAAGAGTGAGTGATGGAGATACTATAATAGAACATTTTCTTGCAATGGCTGAAAGAGAGCCATCTGCAATCTTAATTTTCTGATTACCTGCACAAGGATTATACGAAGAAAAAAGATTTGACAACCCTGTCATATGATCGGTTGCACCTGAATCGATGATACAGGTGCGATCAGGGTTGACACCAATGAGAGCTGTTTTCAGGTAATTACCTTTTTGAGCCAAAGAACAAGTAGGATTTTTCTGAGACTCGAGAATCTTGTACAGTTGGTCTATCTGCTCCTTGGTGAAAGGAAACAAATTTGAAGAAGACTGCTGCTTTTGATCCGAGACACTGGCCTGAAGTGCACGCCCCGCTCCACCAGACATCTTCTTCCAGTTTTGAGGCTTGCCATGAATTTTCCAACAGGTTTCCCGTGTGTGCCACGGACGTTTGCAGTGATCGCACCACGGCCGTTCAGAACGCTTACCATCCTTCTTCACCTCCTCCTGAAAATCTCGAGTTACAAGGGCAAAACTTTCTACTTCCGAGTTAGTAGTACTAGGAACCGATTTGTTGTTAAGCATCACACTCTGCCGTGCTTCTTCTCTCCGAACATTTGAGAAGGCCTCACGAATTGTTAGCAGAGGAGTTTTCCCTAAAATTCGGCCCCGCACCTCGTCTAATTCTTTGTTAAGTCCTGCTAAGAACATAAATACACGATCATTCTCCTGTCGTTTCATGAACCGGACACTATCATTCGCACACTCCCAGACATCATCATAACAGAGGTCTAACTCCTGCCACAATGTCATCAACTCGTTGTAGTAGGAGGTTACATCTCGGTCACCCTGTTTCGCGTGCCAAAGTTTGGATTTTAAACCAAAAATCTGCGAAGAATTTTCTAGATCGGAATACGTATCCCTGACTGCTTCCCAAACATCTTTGGCCGTCGGCAAGAACATGAAGGGCTTGCCAATTGCGGGTTCCATTGAGTTCACTAACCACGCAATAATCAAAGAATTTTCTGATTTCCAGGTCTTGAGAGTCGAATCTACATCGGCAGGTTTTGTCACTTCTCCTGTCAGATATCCAAGCTTCCCCTTGCCTTCCAAAATCAAACGAACGATTTGCGACCATTCCGTGTAGTTTTTTCCATTTAGACGGTGGATATTTAATTGGAACGAATTCGTGGACCCTTCTGAACCACTAAATGAGATGGAGGAGTTCAGGTTCGGACTTGTGGTGCTTTCCCCTGACACCACTGAGTCCTTACTAGTCGCACCGGTTAAAGCCGTCTTCCACGGATTTTGACCCGCCATAGGTAATCCCTAGATCAGAACCTAGTGCTCTGATACCATGTAGAAAAATTGAATTTATTGAGAATTCTTGGATGATCATTACAAATGCCCCAATAGTGGTATTTATAGACCAACTATCCTATTACAAGAATAATCTAGAACTTCAAGAATATTCTAGAATAATAAACCAACTATCCTATTGTAGAACATTACAAGAATATTCTAGAAAGTTAAGAGTAATCAAGAATAATCAAGAAGAATATCCTATTTTCTTGATTCTATGAGATCAGATTTCCGGATTCTTCTACAGTAACATTGTTTTTAAACACCAAGGAGATTCACTAGCCAAGCCGAGGTGTGAATCTGAAGACATAAGGAGTAAGCCTTCAAAGCATGCATTTTTTAAATAGATAAATAATTAAATATGCAAATTAATAAATAACAAAAAATTATAATAAAAAGGAAAAAAAATCAAGAAAATATCTAAAAGGGAAAAACGAAAAAATTATTATAATTCACAATTTCACAAGCTTAATATCCAAATCCAAATACTAAACTCATCAAAATCAAATTAAATATTAACACATCCATAGTTTCATACTTTCCAATATTCTGTGTCTTAACCTTCAGCATTGGAACATCGGTCTGTAAATTGATTCTTGATTATTATAATGCTCTAGTGTGGATAGGGATTAGCCGAAATCTTCTCAGAAAGTATCATTTAAAGATGCCAGATTGCAAAGATGATGTTTTCACGAAGATCCTCACCAAAGCCTGCTTCCCAAGTTACCCTTGCTATTTCCAAATTATATAGTGATTCCATAGATTAACTATCAACACATTGGATAGGTAGCTAGAAAACTCTTCAGAATGGTTTCATGAGAACATGTACAAAAGACAAACTAAAACTACACCCTACTCTCAAGTTCACAAAAGATACCCAACCATCCCCAAGGACCTAGTGTGATTTTTGTGTCTTCCACAATGTTCATAATTTGACAACGGGATAGAAGTTTTTAAGCACTGATTGCTTTTTTTTTTCCTTCCCCCTCCCCCCCCTTTTTTTTTAGTGGGTGTGGGCAAGTGAAGAACTTTATTCAAAAGAGCAGGAAAATATTACAAACTTAGGTGTTGGGAATTTACCTCAAGAGGACATAAATCTGGGAGAAAAAGGCTCCATTGCTCCTGTAGCTCAAGCAATGGAGATGGAAAGAACATTACTATAGAAAATTGAGAAAAAAAGCTAATAGCCCCAACCCATTATGAATGAAAATGAAAATGAGACTTGGCTAAATCACCTCACACAAGAAGTCGAGGTTAAACTTGGTATAGTTTTACAACCCAACAAATCAAGTCATGTCATCAAGTTTTTGATGAAACTTGAAGGAATCATGATAGACCTACTTTTACTAGAGGAATAACAGAAAAACAATCCATGAGTAACGGAAGATGGAACTTTGAAATTAGTCTACTACGGTTAAGAATTGGCCCAGGCGGTTTACCTGAATAGGACTTATCAAATACCAGGATTTGAGGAAAAAAAGAAGTTTTGAACAAGCACATTGATATTACAAAGGATATGCATAGTAGATTGTAATCAATGATAAACAGTTAGTGGTTGAACAAGTGAGTTTCCCGTTACAAAGGGTTTGCGCAAATGTTCAAATGAATGGATTAACAGCTCCTATACAATGGGAGGTCCTGTGGTGCATGATATTTGCAGATGAAGTGTTGCTTGATTAAAGTAGAGAAGTGAATCCAAACTAGAATAAGGAAGGAATATCCGGATACTGAGGGTTTTAAGATAAGTAGGACCAAAACAAAACTTATTTAGTGTGACTTTAGTAAGAAAATCCTAGTAATTAAAGATATTTAAGATTGAAGGGATGGAAAGACACCAAATGAACAATGCCATTATTATGAGGCGTTCAAATGATTTCAAAGATGTTCGGTTAGATGATTTCGCCTTCCATTTTGAGGACCTTGTTACGAGGCGTCTTTAGTCCCCCTCTTTTTTGTATTCTTGTAGTTTCTTGTACACTATGCCTCAAGGGTCTTAGCAAGTTCCTATCACCAATCCCTTCCTTGTTTCACCTATTACTAAGAGTCGTGTTGTAGTGACCTCATTTCACATTTTTCTAACTTGGAGGTGTGCACAGAACCATAAATGCTTTTCATTCGTATCTTGACGAAAAGCATATATGATTCCTACACACTTCCACATCAGAAAAGTGTGAAATGAGGTCAATCTTGAGGTCACTTGAGCATTATTCTTTTAATAATCAACAGAAAATAATGCCTCGTTTGTAGAACAGAAATGAAGGGAAGACATAAAGTTACCATTGCAAAAACTGATTTGTTAAAAAGGAGGGTAAATAAACCTACTTTTGTTTCCAAGGCCAAAACCTCCTCCTTAATAATCGCCTTTTACAGATCAGAGAGTAACTAATGCTCCTATCTACTTTAAATAGAAAAAAAAAAAAAGGAAGAGAAGATACTTAGCAAGCATATAACTCCCAGAAAAATATCAATGGTAACTTACTACTTCATTACATGAAAACTTATGTAAAGAACTTAACACCAGCATTATAAAAAATTATGTATGTAATCGTCAAAACTCAAGATTCCTGTTAAGTGTTCTAAATCCACAATTATTTCTTTCCACACTACGTTAATTAACAACAAAACAAAACTGCAGTAATGCTTGCCATAATTACCATTTCCATCACGGTTCCGGTGACAACCACCATAAGAATCTATCTTGATATTCAATTTTTCTAGCATTTCAAGGGCTTGTAAACGAAAGTTGCGTGCCCCGCAGTTGGAAATGAAAGCAGCTGCAAGGGCACTCTCACTCTTCGGTTGCAAAGGTGCCATGATGTCATACTCAGCCCATGAAAAATAACCAACAGGAACATCTGATGAGAGACTAGTTGTCATGATGACAGTATACCCTCTCCTAAGACATACAAAAAGTTAATAAATATCAGTTCTTCAATGAGTTTCATTTGCAAAGAGAAATTTTGATGTGTTGATAATCCACAGCCAACAGAATAATTGTGAGCAGATAAAAGTTACAACAATTTTTTGCAATTCCCTATAATTGTTATTTGCTACTTTATTGTTTACCGTGAAAGAATTGTTTACCATTATTTAGAGATTTTATTTTTCATTTAATTCCTATGTATTAATTCAGTAACATCCCCATTTTGTACCAGGCTTTTCCTGTTTCTTGATTTATCTGTTTCCCATCAGCAAGACTTTGTTTGAGCATTTAGATTAATACATTTTCTTATCAAAGAACATTGCTCATATAATTATTATGATAAAAACCAAGCTAAAACTAACTTTCGACACTCAGGCCTGTTTATAGACAAAAAATATATATTTTAGATAGTGCTTACCCACCGTCGTGCCTGAGCAATGTTGTTCTCTGCATAGTAATGAGAGGATTCCATAGATCGAAGGACGCCAGCTGTTTCTGCATCTTGAACTACACCAAATGAAGCATCGGGCCTCTTACCTGATCCAGGGTTATATCCAAACTTACATCCCACGGCGCAAGAGCGCAACTCCTGGATAGAAATGCATTATAGCAGTATAGAACTTCAGATATATGACGGGGGGGGTGGGGTATGCCCCCAGTGTCAGCTCTAAATAGATCTAGTAAAAAGTGGATGCAGCATGATAACCTCAAATTGGAATTCAACATCATAACTGAAAAGTGAGCTATAGTACCAATGAACAGGAAAGCAATAAGGGACCTCTACAAAAAGACACACTTATGGGATTAAATGATATGGGTTTCATAATTTTCAACCAAAAAGAAGGTTAGATTTGTTCCTGAAAAGAAAGTCCAAGAAGGTTTGCGTGTATAGTAAGGCTTTTGCAAACAATTTCTATGGAGATAAGATGAAAGTATCTAAACTTTTTAAGCATACTTATTGCTATTATGTATAATGAAACATGTTATTCTAGGAAAGCCCGAACCATGTCATGGACTCTACTTGAGATTGGCTATTAGAAAGTGATTTAAGTATGAAAATCTTCCAATTTCAATCTCAAGTCACCATTATTCAAAGAAGCACCAAACCATAAGCTAATTATAGCTTTTCCATGATTCTTGTGCTTACTGTCAATTTTGCAAAATAAGAATTAGAAAAAGATGCATGTCAGACAAGTATGACCATAGAGTGACCTCTTTTGTCATGCATTTTGAAAGTTGGCCTCAGAAGAAGATAATTTAAAATAACAAGATTATAATTTCTCGGAAAGCCTTCTTCTTCATCTCTCTTGTCTCATAACACAAAAGTTAGTGCCCATGGTTCAATGATGACGATGTTTAGTGCTAATTGTCCAACTTGTAAGAAAGTAACGTCAAGGTGCTTTAAAACAACCTTAGGTAATTCTATAAGGTCAACTACTACGTTCCTCAAGGTTAACGAGACTATTTGGATGTCATTTACCTAGAGTTCCACAATGGCATGGGACGCAGTTAGATCAAATTGCAACCCAATTCCTGGATCAATGCCCTGAAGACCCTGAGCGCTTTTGCTAGGAAATTTGGCGCTCTTGCTGACAAATTTTCAATAATTTCTAGCCAGATTCGGAAAACAATTGATGAGGTCATAAACATTTTCATGCTTAATAAGTAAAAATGATTTCATAAAGCCCAAAAATATAACAAAAAGAAGGGAAGCATGGAAAAAGGTCGAGGAGAACTACCGAGGAACAAAGACCCTAACTAACAAATGAAAATTAAGTGATCCTTGAATTACAAACATGAATGAACCCATTTCGGAACAATTTGACTCCATGATTTTTCTATACATACCAACACCTAAAATAAGAGCACTCAATCAATTCAGCATTTCTGTAATTCGTTCCCCAAACTCAGATTACAATTTAAATCAAATTTGCTTTCAAATTAATTTACCAATTCAGTTTTACAAATTAAAACCCCAATCCACAATTTTTTCATTCAAAGGAGGAATATATACAAGAGATTTCAATAAAACATACATTATCTGATCAAATACAAAGTATATATTAAAAAAAAACCCTATAATTGTATCATAATTGCACTAAAAAAAACAAAAAAACAAAAAGGCGAACCTGATCGGAACTAGAAATCCAGATGGGTTCCTTCTTAAAGTCTCTAGAATAGGCCACGACATCTTCTCTCTCCAACCAATCCTCGCAATTCTCCGCATCTCGATCACTGGTGTTGTCAAGAGCTAATTCACTCAAGGAATCTTGCTCTGACACGGATGCCTCACCCAACGAATCGTAATAGAAGGATTTGGTCCAGGTGTGGACCATGGCTGCGTTCTTCACCATGTCGAGTCGACCCAGAAAGGCGATCTCTCCTATGACGATGACGGCGACAATAAAGGGCATCAGATTCGACCATTTCTTCTTGTTGTTAATTGTTGTAGAAACCCCACCAACACCAACACCAAAGCCTTCTGGGTTCGTCGATGTTCTTGTTGTTCCTCTATGGCTTGTTACGATACCCATTAATGATCTCTCTCGATCGATCGATTCTTCTCTGTTCTCAGAGATGCTAGAAAGAGCAGATGATGATGAAGATAGCTCTGTAGAAACCCATTGATGATTCTTCAAGATAGAGATGGAGAGACTAATTAGTGATCGAATGGTCGATCAGAGATTACTTGTGTTTGATCGTGCTCTCAAATTCGGTTACTTCTGCTGCTTTTGCTAATGTTTCCAGTTTCCTCATCTGAGTCTTGAGTCGTGAGTAGTGAGTCGTCGGGTGGCTTTGTATTGCTGTCCACTAAGTCCTTGTGTTACAGTAAAGTCCTGCCAAGTCTTTATATCGTGTTTGACTTTGAGCACAAAAGATTAGTTGAATCAAATCTAGGGTTTGATAGATTCGAGAATTGGGGATGAAAATGCAATATTGCCTGGGCTGGGCTGGGCTGGGCTGGGATCACATCACATGAGATTCAGTGGAAAAAAGCCCACTTAGAAGTACAAAAGCTTAGCCCAATATCAAGTTGTGCTCGTTGAGCTTAAATAAGCCTAGCTGAGCAAGTGTAGGAGATGTACTTATTAATAGGGCCCAAAAGAGACTGATGGAATGGGGTTTTACCTGGATTCGACCAAAATACTATTTTTCTCCCTCGTTTAATTTACATTGAAGCGTAAAATATCTAATTCTATAAAGATCTAGAAGTTTTCTATTGTCGCCTTTTTCGTCCAAGTTCTTTATAGTTATATATTCATGATTAATCAAGAAACCTCTTTCAATTATTGATAAAAAGAGTGAATTCTTCATGAAATGAAATTAGTTTACTTCGTAATATATAGATATATAATCCCATAAAAGGGATGCATTTTCTTCCGTATAACCATATGCACTCTACTATTATTATTACTCATAATTACATGTGCCTTTTATGATATCAGGCTAATGTCTCCCACCCGTTCAAAGAGTACTTCTAGTGATTTGGCTCATCCCAACCTTACATATCATTCGATTTCTACTTTCCAACTAATATATAGGTCTTGGATACAAAGTAGAAAGTAATTGTAAGAAAAGTAATTTTAGTAGAATTATTTGTAAAAAAGTAGAAAGTGATTTTTTTTTTTTTTTCTACTCTTTGGAAAATTTTAGTTTCTATATCTTTTAAAATTCAGCTAAACAAATTTTTTTATTTTTATTTTTTTCAATTTTTAAAAGTAATAAAATAAAATAAAAAAGTAAGTGTATCAAAATTGGGTCGTAGGATTGGGCATCGATTGAAGTCTATTGAAAAGATTATTAAAATCATTTTAACGGTCATACATCAAAAGTAATAAACAAATAAAAATACATTGATGCTAAAGTGACTCCAGCACGATTCATGAAAATATTAAAAGGGCAAAGGTTTGGTTGTTTTGCAAGTAAACTAATCATACATAATTTAAAACTCTTGACTAAACGCAAATTGGTTCAACGAAATTAAATCATGGTGGGATCCAATCATCAAGTTTCGTTCTTAAAACATTTTAAATTTGACTAGGTCAAGGTCAAATATCTTAAAAGTCACCACAAATTTTTTAATCTTAGCATGTCAAACATGCCTCTTTTTCTATGCAAGGATGTAATCTTGTACTGATTAAAAAAACAATCTAAGAAGAGATCTACGGAAATTCCTCAATCATAATAACAACATAACACAAAGCTTACCTAGAAAGAAAAAATAATCTTTAATCAAGATATCATAAGACTTAGCGAAATTTGTTTTGTTTTATTGTGTTAACCCTAACTTTTCCATTGGAAAATGGGTGGAATTAAGATTTTACCTCAAAAACACAATTTTAAGTCAAATGATTTTGCATTTTTCCACTAGAGGCAATAAAACAATATAATTCATTTCCCAAAGAGTGGTGCTGGAGTGACCTCAAGCTGAAACATCATATCACACTTCTTGACATAAAAGTATATAGGAACTGTAGAGGCGGAAATCTGGTGATGCAATGATGGATTCTGTCCGATTGATTCAAAGTTGCCCATTCCTCCTCTCTGTAAGCATCGGTGTGGTACCTGCCAAGAATTCTCCAACGCTTAAATTAGAGTTGCAAAAGAATAGCAATAATAATCGATAAAACTTTGTTCTTCCTTAATTGGCCAAAAGATCATTTAACCTCTTTTAATTCTTCTATTTATGGGTCATTCCTCTGAATCAGGGTTCCCCCTCTAACAGGATATGATCTAAGAGAATCCCTTGATTACCAGGATCCTAAAAGGAATTGAGATTTTATTGGGTCCAAGATTCCAAGGAGATCTCCTCCGAGAGCTCTAGACTTGACATGTATAAATCAAGATTGTGCAACCTCCCAGGCCAGACCTGCCCTACCAGACAAATCAAGTATATACTAATGCTACCTTGTCTTACATGCCAAGTTGGATGCCTTCTACCTTGGTTTGTCCTACTGTTGGGAATGCTAACTTACACATGATACCACTTAATCAGCGTGGACACGTATATGGTTTGGATAATTATGTAATTATTATTTTTTATAGAAATCATAAATACTTTTCATTTCACTTGTATCTCGATGAAAGCATCTATGGTTTTCATACACTTTCACGTCACGAAGTACGATATGAGGTTCCAACTTGAGTTCACTTCAACATTATTCTTTCCAAAAACAATTGATTTTCCTAAAGAATTCATTTTCCCTTGAATAAGGATTTTGTGGAGGGCTTTTTGGACATCACTCCTCGAGATATACAAAATCTTTTATCTAACTTTGTAGAATCGTGATTCCCCTGACTTTGCTCCTTTGGCGTTTAATGCTCCAATCTTCTTCTTTGATAGTTGCCGACATGGTTGATCCCTTGCCTTTGGAAGGTTGAAGGATAAAGGATGGGGGGCCTGCCAAAAGTCCTCCAAAGATTAAGTCAGAAATTGAGATGAAATAGTAAATAAACATTAGTATGAGTAAAGATGAAGAAGATGACGAATAGTGAGTTACAGATTGAATTCCGAATTTTTTTTTTATTCACGGGATTCCACCACTTCTCCCACTTTGGGTGAGAGTTTTATAACTCCGAGTCTAAGACAAGTGTTACCACATGATTTGTCCAAGTGTATTGCCAAATGGGCTTTGAACTAACTTCAATAGCTGACTACACCCTTGGGTCTAACACCCAACCCTCATTTAACATGTGCACTCGAATTTGATTCAAAGTGTCCCAACACATTAATTACTAATTTGATTTACTATTTGGAGGGTTGATAAGTCAGAGAAAGTAGTTATCAGCACAATTTTGATGAGCACCGTGGATATCACATTAAATGTTGGGATTTGGCTCATGATCAAGTGCGGACTAGTATTAGGTTTTTGTCTCACTTCACCCAAGCTAAACGAGTCCTCGCCCCAAAATCATCATTCTCGTTCGATAGGATTTTCCAACTATTCGATGCTTATCTTATCGTTTTGACATGAGTGATCTTACTTATTGGTTAACTATGTGATTTCTTGAATTGCAAGATCTGACACCGAGATTATAAAAGGACGCGTGCCCTTATCTCACGGAGTGATGGAAATGGGCTCCCATGACCCTCTTAAGGTTAAAAAAGAAATACGACATGCATAAGAAATAAGAGTGAAATTCATACCATCTTAGAAACCATTATGGTTTTGATCCTTTAAACATTTAAAACAAATAAAAGAGTCGTCATAATCCTTATAGTAGAGTAGAGTGAGAGTGAGAGCGAGAGCGAGAGCGAGAGACCCATTTGCTTTTGATCTCCAACTCCAACTACCAACCTTTTATCCTACTACCACATTACAGAAACTCCATCAAAACCGTACATTATTATAACTGCACAAACGGTTTCCTTTCCTAGTAACTCTACTTACTTTTACTCCTTTTTTTTTTTAAACAAAACAGGAAACCAAAGCATGAACTATGGTGCGCATAGAGCTTAACATACGCACCATCATACAAAGTCCATCAATTGCAGACTTTGCTGTTATCACCCTGCGAAGAAGAGATCTTCATCCACGGCGCATCATAGCCAATCATCTTCATGTCCTTCATTGGGGGCAGCTCCACACCCCTCTCATCACGCCCTCTCTTGTTCCCTTTCATCCAAACCCCAAATAGCTTCAAACATTCCTCTTCACCTTCTTTTTTTGACTCAACATCATCTTCGTCAGAACAAATCTCTACTAATCGATCATGACCGGGCCCACCAGTTACTCCCATCATGACTCGATGCAGCTGATCTGGTGCGACATTGACGCACTTGGAGAAGAACGCTGCCATATCTTCGCATTGCTTCTTCGCCCGCGCCAAATCTGAGCTGAGTATCAGATTTTCTCTTCTCAATTTCTCGTTTTCACCCGATAAGTTAGTTAGCTGGGTAATCGTTGTAACAGTCGTTTCGTCCGACACTTGGTTTTTCGTATCGGGAGATGAGGTCGAGCTTGATCTTAGATCATCACCCGAATTTGATTGGGAAGAAGGACCACCACCGTTGGATTTTCCAGCAGCATGGCCCGGAGGCGTCCATACATGAACCGGTTTTCTACGGTGAATTTCGCACAGGAGCTCTTTTTCTCCTCTTTTGAAAAACTCGTTCGCGAATTCCCATTTGTCAGGCACTATCTTACGGAAGGCCTGCAAATTACAATTTACAATTTACACCCAACGAAGTCGAAAATTAAAAATAAAATATTTATTTAATCATACAAAATTAAATAATTCCATGTAAATTAGACAACGCGTTTAACGTGCAAGTCCCGTTACTGGTTTTGGGTCAAAGGAGCAAAACAAGAAACGCTTTTAGAAGTTTCGATATAGGAAAGATCACGCGCAAACAAACGTGACACGCGTATAGAGTTCCACGTGTCCATTGATAAAAAATTAATCAAATTGGGAAAACGTATAATTTGATAAGATCATAGGGTGGGACCGTATGAGTGGGCCCACATACTAAAAATCAAAACGATGACTTCAATGGATAAAGATTTATTAAATTTTGACGAATCTTTCCCAAGGTTATAGTTTGCTACCAGCACTTCACATCAAGCCATATACACGACATAAACCTATGAATATTTGGAAACACACCAAAGATCATCGTGACCTTTGATCATTAGATTTATATATTAATCATGTAAATAATTATTTCCAGCCATGGCAAAATAATAATGGATCTAGAAAAAGGGGATCTAAGATACTACATGGGAGATATCAAGTTTTTTACTAAAGATGTTTATGAAAACGTGATCAACTTTCACTAGAGTTATCATTCCGGCTCACTGTTCATTTTAAAATGACTTTCACAAGTTTAAAATGACAAATTTGAATCATAAATTTTTCACAACGAAATAATAATTTACCCTTTTTTCTATCATGCAAAATAGCAAATTCCTCCTATAATTCAAAACATAGTAGCAAAATTCAGATTCCACAATTATTCAGTAAAGGTTCAATTTGATTAGTTCAAATAAATTTAAGAAAATTTTGAAAAAAATTCTATAAAATTTAATTTTAAAAATTATATAAAATATTTTATTGAATTTTTTACCAAAGCCTATCATCTTTAACGTCTCTCTAAAATCCTATATTCTTCTTGATGTTTGAATGTTAAAAAAACTAAAATTTTGGAGGTGAAGGATTAAAATGTTATCATATTTCATGATTGACGTTAATTCGTTGAAGTTTAGGAATATTTTTAAAAATCCATAGTATTTTATGATTATGATTCAAGAAACTGCTTTTTAATCCCAAGTTATTCTGATGATGACTCAGAACCATTGATTCGAAATCCAATGATTAGCGGTAAAGTGAAAAAAAAAATTGATATTTCGATGGACGAAAACTTACATAGGTGTTAAGTTGGCGGACAAAGCTTGAGAAATTGTTGTGTTTGAAGTAATTGGGAAGCAAATCCCTAGCGAACTCTGCCGGTTTCCACACCACGAACGTAGTACCATTTTCGCCCCACGATATCACATCGTTCGTGCTCGGATCTTCCACCAAATCGTACGTTTTCGTCAGAAATGGCGCAGGAACACCTTTATTTCCCATTTTTACCCCTCAACTATTTTACAATTAATTCTCCAACAAAAATTTAACCAAAAACACAGTTTCTTTTCTTCTAATTCAGATTTTCAATCTTCGATCTTCAAATAACTCCTAACCCTAACAATAAACCAAGAAACTGAACCGTAATAACGCCTCTCTTTACTCCATCACTACGCCTCTTGCCTAAGAACTCGAATCGAACCAACCTCCATAACCCTACTTCTGGAATTTCGCTTCTTGAAAGATCCAACAAAACCCATTTCGCCAGAAGAAAAACTTGAATAAAAAGGGTACAAAGTTGGATTGTGTTAGTGGTTTTAAAGGAGAGAAGAGGTCTGGAAACATGTACGTTATTTCATAAGAAGCTTCCTGGCATTGGTGGGAGAGAGAGAGAGAGAGAGAGAGAGAAAATTCAAGAAAACCTTTGCCAGGTGTGAAAAAGTCTAGCTGTTTTTGTAAGGTACTTCAAAGGTACCCTTTCCTCTCTGTCACAATAAAATTTTGTTTTATTCTTGGATTTAATTTATTTTTGAGTTGTTCTAAACTGACTACCTTCGATATTGCGCAGACGTGTCAGTGTGGAGAACCACAAAAAAAATTCTCGAGATAGCTGTCAAACAAAAATATATGGTTTTCTACGTACTGCCACGTCAGTATAGTGTTGAGCGCAGTGTCGAAATAAGTCGGCTCAGCAGTTTCGTTTATAATTCTCTGGTGGCGTGAACAAGGAAGCTTAAACGTTTTTTCTTTGCAAGCAGCGATGTTGGAATCTTAAAATTGACTTTAGAGAGACTGTTTGTGGAAAATCTATTTGCTACAATATCTTAATAAAAAAGTTTGATGTCATTCGTGATTCCCCGTCCGATTTGAGAATTTTGATCTTGGGCCTGTCCACAAAGCTCAAGCTCATATCCAAGAAACTACAATCAGTGTGATGATTGGTGATTTGGTGTGTATCAAGTACCTCATGCTACCATGCTACAAGAATAATGCTAATGTGATTTCCTGCAACATTGCGCGGAAGTGTAGGGGTATAGAAGACTATGGATGTTTTTCCTCGAGATATGAGAGTAAAACATCTATGGTTCCGTGCATACCATAACATCAGCTCGGTGTCCTGCGCAGTTACTCTAGCATTGTTCTATTTATGAAGAATTGAAATGGTCCGTATTTTTATTTTGTTCTTGGTGAAATAGTCCCTTTGAAGATGTTGATAATTTTAATTTGAAGTTTTTGCAAATATAATTTTCCTTTAGAGACTTAATAAGTTCCATGGAAATTCAATCATTTGTCTTTTTTAAGTTTTGTTATGTTTACAAAATTTTGATTTAGGTAATGAAAACAAACAGGGGCGGAGCCAGTATTTCGTCTAAGAGTAAGAGTGGGAAAATTTTTGTGGGGGCAAAAGAAAGTAAAAAATAATAATAAATTGTGAGGGCAATGACAACAAATCTTTTTAATTACCGCTATTATCTATCGCAATAGATCATAGTCCCTTGTAAACTTTACAAAATTTGTTGGGGTCAAACGCCCCCATTGCCCTCACTGTTAATCCGCCTCTGACAACAAGATCTTTACTTTTTTCCACTAAAAAGAACATAAGAGAAATATATTTCTAAAAATAAAATAAAATTAAAATTAAAATTCCAACTTATATATTATCCTAATTGTTGGATTTGGTACAAGGATCATGTAGTAGGTAAAATCGACATTAGACACATGACGTAAATAAGGTGAACATTGATCACATAAAAATTTTAATGCGTATCTCAAGGCATTGATTGGTATATCTTGAATTATATTTGTTTAGTGAAGATTGTAGTCTTATTCATAAATAGAAAATCTCTTAATTGTTTTACTTTCCTTTTAGGGTTTGAAAGGAAAGGAGGTTTGGTTTTTGTAAATCTTGTATTTGTTTCAAGAATAGTGGAATCGCTTTATGGAGCCTGGGGATGTAGTCCAGATTTGGGACAAACCCCGTGTACAAATATTATTTTTTATCTTCTCTCTCTTTTTTACCTTTTCTTTAATGATTTTTTGTGTGATTTTGATCGTTCATGTGCATCAATAACAGTGATAATCAATTGTTAGGGGTAAATCTCAAGAAATCGACGATATCCGAGATTTTACTTCTACAGATCTTATATATTTTTATTCCTCTATTTTGGATCTACTATCATTGGTGAAAACATGTATCTTCATATCTTATCATGTTCCATATCTTGTTATATATATAGATTCAACTTGCCATCAGTCTATATGTTATCAATCTTCTATATAAGCAACAAAGTTATCTTAAACAATTACCCTCAATTTTATCTCTAGTTGGATTTATTTTTATATTTTCTATTTTTCCCTTGAATATTCTCATGTTTTTTATTCTAACCATTTATCTATATTAATATTCTCATATTTATTGTGTTCCTTTGTTCTATGGATATTTTGTTTTGGAGTCGGGCTAGAGTAAAATTGAAATTGACATCATTTGGGATATTGGTATGCATAGAACCATGCATGGATACTTCTCACTTGTATCTTGATGAAAAATATTTATGATTCTATGGACACATCCACGTCAACTATGTCTAAAACGATGTCAATTTCAATATTACTTCATTATTTTTCTTTAACTGACAACTGTTCAACTCATTCAAACATCATTGATGATATAATTGATTTCATGCACACAAAAATATATGATTAATGCTGGAGTGACCTTAGTGGGCAACACACAGGGGGACTATATTGACGTGGTGGCATGCGCATGCCCGTAGATGTGTTTTCTCAGAGATAAGAGTAAAACGCATCTACGAACATGTGCGCCATCACGTCAAGGTTTCACCTGATGAGGTCACTCAAAAAAATTTAGTTTGACTAGTACACTATTGCATAAAGAATCGTGTTGGAGTGACATAGAACTGACATAGTTTCACACATTGGTGCACTTAATTGTATATGCTTTTCACTCGTATCTTGATGAAAAGTATCAATGGTTCTGTGCACATATTCACATCAGCAATGTGTGAAACAATGTCAATTTCAATATTAATTCAGCATTTTCCTTATACAAAACATCATAAAGAGTTCCTCTACTTTATCCATCAAATATTAATCTGATGGGGTCACACATCTTCACCAATCTTTCAATTATCATGGACAATTGAATCTAAATAACGAAAATGGTTACTTTGAGGTAGTAACATTATGTACACATTGATGGCATAAAACATCATAAGAATTCCTCTTCTTCAAGGATAAAGATTTTGACAACAACTCCAACTCTAGTTCCATTATTTTGATAATCAAATCCGAATTAATAGGAATTGAAATGGATAAAATTTAACAATTCTAGTTCCAATTTCTTTAAAAATTAAATTGGAACCAATCCATTAACACATCTAGTTGGCAAGGGCGGAGCCAAGATTTTACCCACATAGGGACAACTAAGAGTAGAAACAAATTTGTGAGGACAACTAAGAGTGAATTTTTTTTCGTGGGGTAATAGTGTTAGAATTTTTTTAATCTGTTGCAATAGCTCATTAATCCATAGACTGTTGGGAAGTGTCAATCCGCCTTGTTAGTTGGTAGTTTGTTTTTCTTGTATAAAAGAAGAAAATAAAAAATAAATAAAAGGTGAGAGAAGAAAAATTAATTCCCTACGTAACTGAATCACACTTACTATTTCATAAGTGACCTCACAAGAAATTCTATGTCAAAAAGTTAAACAGTCATTACAGCCAACTTTGGAAGAAACTGGCCATTATGGCGCATGCCACTGACTATTTTCCTTCTTTAATTTCTTTCTTTTGAAACTCATTATTATCGTGGACTGGAGAAAATTTTGATTCACTTTTGGACTTGAGAGAACTTACCCCAAAATACACCATTAATAGACCTAATTAAATGAGCCGTGACAATACGACACCCCCCTCTAACACACTCCCCCCTACACCTCCATTACAGATTTGTAGATCATTTGCCTCAGGATACACAAGAAAAAGATTTAGGATTATATGTATATTGAGGTAAATGATCTACGGTTCTGTGGTGGGGCGTGTGTTAGAAGATCAATATACTTATTATATATTGTAAACCTCCATTGGATTCAAGCATTAATAGACCCACTCGTGGGCTTATCCAAAGCCCACTAGTAAGATAATTGAATTCGTCAAATCGAAATTATTCACTTGTAAGAAAAGAAGGAAAAGAAACTACTATCATAACTTAGATTCAATTGTTCTATTTCAGTTTTGACGATAGTTTAATCTTAAAACATGAAAAATTCTACTCATCTCAGATATCCTTCTACTCATCCAGCTCATATATATATATATGGGGATGGTTCAGCGGCCCTAAAGTTTGCCAAGTTTGGTGCCAAACATTTTTCAAAATATGGGTTAGAAGCTTTGGAATGAGCTGATTTTTTGTGAGGATGATCTCTATGAAAGGGGACAACATCAAGGTTCTTGTCTATAAGGGGACAACAAATTACCCGTTCGGAAGTGTTTGGTGGTTAGCGACCCTTGAACCTTGAAGCTACCACTAAAGAAGAAAAGAACACACATTATTATCCTTAAAATAATATGACCAAAATAATCCTATCAATGTAGAAATATCCACAATCACGAGTCAAATAAAGGTTTTGGATTTATTATAGTCACAAATTAGACTTGGTGACTCAATTGTAGATGTGTTCAATATCTGGACACCTTGATATTTAATCGATTTTATTCTATGACTTGATATTTTACTTAAGCCATTTAGGAGTGGTAATCTTAACACGATCGGCAAAAAACTCAAAATGACTTGAAATTGGTGGGTATTGATTAAGCTTAATTGGATTTGGATTATAATAGTATTAACCCGTCTAACATATTATTAAATGGGTCAGGTCTAGGTTAAGGATGTCAACCTGTTTTGACACGTTTAATTTTTTTGTCATTAACATTTCATTTTAAATCATAAAATATAGATGATGTTTTAAGATTTTTTTTAAAATAATTATCTATTTTATTTTTCTTCTTTTTTCAACCATTCAATTTTTGTGATAAAACTTAATTTATGTTGATAGATATTGGTTTTATGGTTATGTGAAAATTATTTTTTTATAAATATATTTTTTATTTTTTTCAATAAATAACAGAATTTTATTAAATAGATTATATAAGTCAAATCAGATTACCTATTTAAAAAATATGTCAAATTCAAATTAAAGTTTTTGACACAATTATTAAATAAGTCAAGTTTAGGTTTATTAAATTTTCATAACATCCTTACTTCGACACAACATGACCTGATTCATTGTCACTCTTAAAACTATTGCTTCGGATGGCTTCACTTGTCATCCTAACCATGAATCAGTCATGAATCGTCGCCTATATATGAAGATTGAAAGAGAGCCAAATCAAGAACTCAAAACCATGATCGAGTTTAGACCATCGTTGTTACTAGTAGATCCATTGGATTCATGGTGATTGTGATTCTCATCCGTCCAACAGCTTGACGTGAGACGACTACAGCCGTCCTTAATAAAATTCAAAACCTTGTATCATCAATATTGTCCTATAGTCCCATTCATTAATAACTGGTTGACAACTGGCCAATTTTGAGTTGTCAAGTCTCAATGTAACAGTTTGTCAAGAACAGAATTATAAAAAATATATATATATATTGGGTCGCGTTATAACGACCCCCTTTGCGACACACCTTTTTGACTTATATGGGAAAAAATGTTTGGAATGGGCTGATTTTTTGTGAGGATGATCTCTATGGTGAGGGGATCATCCTGGAAAAAAATCATCCCATTCCAAAACTTCTAATCCCATCAAAATTGATTTACAAAAATTGGACGGTCTATAATTTTTCAACAAAAATCGGACGGTCTAGAAGTTTTGGAATGGGATGATTTTTTGCCAGGATGATCCCCTCACCATAGAGATCATCCTCACAAAAAATCAGTCCATTCCAAACATTTTTGCCCATATAAGACAAAAAGGTGTGTCGCAAAGGGGGTCGTAATAACGTGACCCATATATATTTATATAAAGAGTTTCGGTTTTCCCTATTGGCCGAGGAATATCAGTTGGTGGGACCATGTTGGTCTCTGTTACGTACGTCAGATGGACCCGCAGCTGAGGAAGTTTCCACGACCACGCGAATTCTTCATTCAACACTATATACATACACATTCTTTTATCTTTCTTTAAGTTTAGTCTCCATCCAATGTTTAAAATAAAATAATACTTTTGAGTTAGTTGTCCATCACCCTCTTTTGAGATTAAAGAAAATTCTCTGATATTTGGGCTTCTTCAAATTATTATTATTATTATTATTATTATTTTTATCTTTATTATTATAATGAGAGGATCAGGTGGAATAGGTATTTTTTTACATCAAAATTTGAAGAGTGGTGGTAAATGACGTGCTATCATATACGTGATCTGTATGTGATAGACGTGGCAAGTGCATAGAATCATAGATGGTTTTCTTTGAGATACACAAGGGATAGTTCTACAGTTATGTGCACTTACCTACTTATCATGGTCAACTTGTCACATTCCTTTTTTGATGGTTTTAGATATTTTCATGGGTCTCATTCTTGTGATAAAACTCACCATTAGGCTATTTGATTATTGGATCAATCCATTTGGTGAATTTATCGACATGATCATGAATTAACCCTTTTTATTAGATTTGTAGGTCCAATACTTGATATAGATCAATTTGAATATGTTCCATCTATGAATTTCAAAAATCCAAGTTCAAGTCACACAAAATCATTAGTAGTTGTTGGACTCAATTTAGATGCTTGGAAACCATTTATAACTTTTAAGGATTTGCTTATGATTTATGAAAGGCGTGGGGATAAATCTTTATTTTTCAACATATATAATAGTCTTATGGGGGTGTTCAAGGGACATAAGTTAAAAATATATGTAAAAAACATCATTTTTCAAAACATGGCTTAAAATTTTCGGATTGAGTTAATTTTTTATACCTCACAAAAAATCAGTCCAATTTGAAACTAATACATCCATTACAAGTAGTTTACAAATTATTAGTAAAAATCAACAATCCACATTCTAAATCACTTTTAATGGTGTTAGAAAGTTCAGATTGGACTAATTTTTTTGTGAGGATGATCTTCTCATCATAGAGATCATCCTCACAAAAAATCAGCTCAACCTGAAACCTCTAACTCATATTTTGAAAAATGATTATTTTTACTTATATCCCTTGAACGATCTCCTAATGTTTTATATATATACATCAATAATCTTATAAAGTAATATAAGATGTAATATACTTTACAAGTTGAATAATATTAAATTTTTATTCTTATTATTATTTATAAAATAATATATCAAGTGGTAGTTGATATTATTAACTGTAATAAAAGTGAGAGACTTTAAAGTTTGAACGCGTGTTTTGGGTCTTCTATGGAAATTGTAAAGAAGATGTATCCATTAAATGTTTCAAAAAGGTGGTACCAATTTCTCCAAAAGGGTCTAGAATTTTTAATAATATTTTCATTTAAAATAAAATATATTTTTAACAATGAATTTTTCATTAAAGGAATTTCTTTTGGTCCTATTTGAGGACCATCATCCTTGATGCACCCTACTCTTAAAAATAGGAACAAACTGATCATTTTTCAGCTTAAATCTTATGGTTGAGTTTAAGGAATGAATTTCATACTGTATATAATCAGCATATTATAATTCATACAATTTTAAACTTATTTACATTTTTTTTTCTTTTTTAATTAGATGAAAAATCAGAAGAAAGGACTCCACCTGCTTTGGTTCCGCCCAAATACAAACCATCCTTAAAAATTTAAGGAAAAATTACTTAAGAAGACCTTAATGGAGAGATTTTTTTCTAAATAATCCTTAAGTTTTGGGCATGTATCTTAATAGTCAATTTAGTAAACTTTTATTTTCTTACCCATTCGTGAATCTCATCTCCCACATTTTTCATGATTGAATACTCTAACCTTTAGAACTCATGGTTTTCATCCCAAAAAATTAGATTTTTGACATCTCAGTCGAGTTCAAAGACTCCATTATGTTGGAAAGGAATTAAGAAGGAAGAATAATCATTTTCAAGGATTTTTTCAAATAATTAAAAGATGTATAAAAAAAATTAGATATTTTTTTTTGACTTTTTTATATTATATAATTATTGAATGAAAGTCGATTAAGAATGGTTGTTTTGGGGTTGAAATCATCTAAAGAAGTCATTATCTCAAGTTTTTAGTCGATATTTTTATATATTTTAGTAGAAAAATCTCAAATTTTGAAAATTTGTGGGTTTTATCAGTTAAGTTCCCCACTTTTTAAGTTGACAATAAATAGTGGTGAGTATGATAGTAAAAACTATGAACTTGACAATAAATAAAAAAAGCGTCGAGTTCAATAATAAATAAAAAGTGGTGAACTCGACAGCAAATAAAAAAGCGGTGAGTTCGCCAATAATGAAGGACAATTAAGAAATAAAAAGTTTACTAAATATCATATCAAGTTAACATGCAAAACTTAAGGATTATTTAGAAATAAATCTTTTTGTCAAGGTCCTTTAAGTAATTTTTTAAAATTTAAAAATATTTTCTGTTTGAGATATTATTTTGTGATACCATGCAAGACAATTATCTTCCATCTTCGTTGGAGCAAACGGGTCTAATACTCCAATGACTAATGATAAATCAACATGGCAAAACATACACAATTTGTACGTGGGATACAGAACCGCTGAAGGAAAAAATCAACGGTTCTGTATCCTTCCACATCAACTGCATTCAGACTATGTATGTTTTGCCGCGTCTATTTATCACGCCTCTACTCCAAATTCCTGGGGCCCATCATGGAGAAAATTTATTTAATTTCTATAAAGAATTTTGATTGATTCAGCGAAGTACATCTGCAAATGAAGCTCAAGTATTTGTCCTACTTAGCCATCTTTTAGGGTTGGCGCACCCATCCCATTGGTGTTTGTGAGTTAAGGCACATGTATAACGTGATAAAACGAAAGTTGAAACGTATTGCATCACTATACCAAATCGAAGAAATGCTTTGCTTAATGAAAAAATTGATATGGTACAACTGGATATATTATATACTTTGATACATATTAGAAATCTTGAAACATTCAATGTTTTGGAGTCAATATTTTGTATGGGTCTCTATGATACTTATCGACCAGTACATTTTGATATTTTAAACTATAATTGTAACTCTCAATAAAAGGGTCAAAGTCAAATCACGACCCCTCCATCTCATCCATCGGTTAATATATAGTACCTTGATTACTTATTATGAGCAAATCAAGAGTTAAATATTTAAAATTCATTTGGGAAGTTGTTGTTAAATGTCAACTCTCGAGACCCCAATTTTCACAACTAGGCCTTCCAAACAAGTCCTTATGTCCAAGCCTTATAACCCTTTGTTATACTTTCATTTGAAGTTATATGTTCACTTAAAAGAATGATCTCATCAAATAGGAAAAATGAGGGAGAATGGGTCAAGAGATCCTCAAGTCATGGATTGAAGAAAGGGGCTCTTTGCCAAATTTGTAATTTTATTTTAATTCATTTAGAGGATCAAATTTGTAATTGTATTAGACGTTAGCCTCTGTTTTTAATATTATAAGGTGGGGCCTTCATAACCCTAGCTTACCGACCAAAAAAAAGAGAAAGAAATACGTCCCAATATAATTAATTTTTGGAATGACCGATACATGGGTTGATAGGTATTTGGAAGCAACATCTTAGATTTCCCATCGAGGACTTGAAACATTAGTCAAATATTTGATTACAAATTAAAACTAAAAGCCTAACCAACATATTTATTCTTCTCTCAATTATCAATCGCTCCTAATTTTTTAATTAAAATCTAAGTGGGGATGGAAGTCCTATTGGTCTAATAGTGCCCTTCCGTATCCCACCAAATCGCAATCCCACAGCTAAAAAATATAGAAAAAGGGTTATAGAAGACCAATTCCATATGAATAATGGTCTAGTTCCTATCATATATAACAGAGTAAAATTAACGCCACTTACATACCTCATTTTCTTTAATACTTGAAAAAGAAGGAGAGGGAGTGCTTTTCTAAACATTCTAAGCATTTTCACACCTCAAATCTTAACAGTTAGATCTCTTCATTAATATGATAAAAGAAAGATATTATTTCTTTGAGTCGTGCTGGGGTAACCTTAATATTGTACCTCATATCGTACATCTTCACGAAAAAGTGTGTAGGAATCATAAATGTTTTTTACTGACTCTTACACGCTTTCACATCATGACATGCGATATGAGGTACAATCTCAAGGTCACTTCAACATTATTCTATCTTTTGACAAGCGATGAACGTGGCAAGATTTGAGATGTGGAAGTGCGATTTCAACCATCCTCCCTAGGTGTATAGGGTCCAAATTCAAACATAAAATAAAATAAAATTGATATTTTACATATGGGTTTTCTTTATAAAAAAAAAAAAATTGGGATGGGGGAGGTTGTCAAGGTTTGTACTTGTTTTCAACGATTGTGGGGGGCAAATAGAAAGAACATGAAGGGGTCCAATTAATGTTTAGTAGTCAAAACTGATTTATATGTAATAGTGTAAACGAGTTTAGAGAAGAATTGGTTAATTAATTGGATCAGTCAAGGTGGAGAAAATACAATAGGTTTCTTCTAATAAATAATATGTAGGGAGAGGGATTGTGATGGTAAACCATATTAAGATATGTCAGTGGATCACTTCCTCTAACCTAACTAATTTTATAAGTAGTCTGCTTTGCCATCGATGTGGAAAACATCAAAATAACGGATATAATAGTCATTATTTTCTTAAAAATTATTATAATTTATGATTGAAATAGTTTTTTTTTAACACGACAAAAGCCTTTATGAGCATAAAAATTCCTAATAATAAAATGATACATTTAAAAAAATGAATTCTATTAGATAGGGTTGTCAATGAATGGGACCAAACCCAAAATCTGACTCATTCCAATTGGATAACCTTGGGTCTTGATCGATGTTTTGGATTCTGATAAGGATTTGACTTGATATTTATCGAATTAATTTTGGATCCGATCCTTATTGAATCGATACCAAATAGCATCCGATTCAGACCTAATCCATTGGCAACCCTATTATCGGGGAAGAGAGGGAGATTGAAGAGGATGAGGAGATTGAAGGGTTTTGATCGAAGAAAGATAGTGGGGGAGAAAAATGGCAAGTAAAGGTGAATAAGAGAAGAGAGTCAAGAAACAATCCACGTCATCCAATCTTAGATTTATTTTAAAAAAATTCCCATATCTTAAATTTAAAATTGTGTTTTGGTAAACTGCCACTCAAAAGTTATTTTTGCCATTAGAAATTTAAAGCATAGGTAGCTCATAACCAGACAAAAGTAATAACTTTTATCAAAGAGAAATATAAAAAAATTGCATTTTAATATAATAAGTGCTGATAATTTAACGTACTTTTTGGGCACGCACGCTAACGTGGAAGCACATAACTTTCTTTTTTTTTTTTAAGAGAGAGAGAGTTTCTCTCTCATGTCCAAGTGAAAAAAAGAAACTTTCAGATCTGATTACATCGTGACATTCAAAATCATAATCAGATGAAATGGGGTTGTAAAGGATAAAATTATATTAGCTTTAAAAAAACAAAAAAATATTATTTTTCACCGTTGAATTTTATTTTTAAATTTGGGTACTCGGTAGCCATCCGTTTTAAACACCTTGGATCTAGTTCAAAAAACAATTGTTTTTTTTTTTTCTTTTTTTCTTTTTTAATATGAATGTTTTCATGAAATCTAGATGACTGAGTTGTTGAATTGTCAATGTTGTAATCAATGTGGGCCCAACGATCTTTTTAAGATTTGAAATCTAAAAAAATAAATATATAGGCAGAGAATGGGTAAGAGAGAGAAACTTTCTCGATTTTTTTTAAAATAAGTTATGTGATTCAACATTAGCGAACATCAAGTGCATGTGCCAAAAGTCCGTCTAATTATCAACACTCTAATATAATCCAATTAGGGTTGAATTTGCGCAGATTATCTGACGCAGCATAAATTGTCCATATATACATCGGAGGCTATTTGATTAAGAGAGTTGATATTGCCACACCAACTGTGTGCAATTCTGTGGTGATTTACATAGGAATAGGTTTGGCATTAACAAAAGTAGGTGTGGTAATAGTTACTCTCTTGATTAAGGCTAAAATGAAGCAAGGGAGATGAGAATATACTTTCAAATTAGAGCAAATGTATAAACTGATTACATCCATGAAAAGCAAATTTGAAATTCCAATCAAGCAGTAAAAAATTATCCGTAAGACTGAAATTATAAAATTACTCTCCAAACATAAAATAAAAATAAAAAATAGACTATCAAAACGACTTCAAATTGTGATTATGAGTTATACCAAGAAAACAAACAACTATAGACGAAATGGATAACAAAACTAATTTGAGTTTTATGGTTCAACATCACTACTATCCTTATAAAAATTCAATCCCCATTAATGACATTCATAATCTCAAGAAAAGTTGATTTTGAAGTTAAATTGGAGTGTTCAATTTACTGAATTTTAGAACAATTTTACTATTCATTTTGTACTTGAGGATAAAATCTTCTAAACACCTCAAGAGCGTTACAAGAAGTAAGGTCCGTTTGGTAAACTCTTATCTGATCATTCTCTTATTTACAAGAGGTGGTAGTAATTTACACTTTAAACCGTAAATCAGTTTCTAATTTCACAGTGTTAATTTGGGTTAGAGAAAATTGTATAATCATCATGATGAGGATTACTCAATACTCAGTGTGATGAATCAAAATGTTTTCCACATGACCTCACTTGAGGGAGTAAAATGTTTATAATCAATTTATTATGAACATAGGCGCACTATAAGGGACAAGCAAGACTTGAGGGCCGTATGAGTTTAAGGTTGGGTAAGGTTTAGTCCACCTCTTTTGGTTTCAGCGTGGTCCGATCCAAGTCCATGTGCCTTTTGACACCTTAACAAAATGTGATTAACTCATCGATCTCTCGTGTCAGTTTTCTATTTTAATATTGTTTTGGATTAGAGAAAATCGTATACATTTGTCTTTAAATGGACTTAAAAGTGGATAACTATCATTTTTTCCTTATCACATTTTGAGGTTTTGCGGGAGCATTCAGCACATTTTTGAGATGATATATGACATTTGAAACATCTTGACATAATTGACATTTTGAGAGCCCTTTGTCATGCGAGTTTTATGTACATGCAAGCACTACGCTAGGACTATTCCTTTCAGTGGGATATGGCATGTATTGAGGTGTGGGAGGAGGGTTTCAATCCGCCACCCTAGATGAATAAGATCCCGACTCCTCCAACTTATGGGCTTCGTGTTAGGTCACCCATTTCATATTATCAGAAATCTTAGGGAAGACACGTAAACACCAGAGATTACATGTCTTCTTTTATTCTTACAAAAATAATAATGTTAGAATGGACACTATTTTTTACCCTCACAATGATCATAATGATGTAGATTCTTCAAGGCTAGGTTGGATCACCGAAAATGTTATCCATATAAGCCCACAACTGTGACTAAAAGTTTTCACAATTAACTTTATCAAGCATGAGTCGAGGACGAATTTGACCCAAACCCCATAGAATTTTAAGGGCTGGCTAGCTAAGGTACAATCCAGCTCTTTAGGATTGGGCATGTCGCGCATCTCAAACCCACCCTTTGCTATCGGACTTCTTTTGCAAAGTATATATTAATCGAAGAGATATTTAATAGGATCCACAAGATTTTCATCATCATCAAAGCCTAAGCCAAGAAATTAGGATTTGCTAAATGAATCATATTCCTCTATTCCACTTTGTCCATAGCCACATTATTATTATTATTAGAGAAATGCTAAATGAACACCTTTTTTGGCCAACGCTCCATACACCCTATGACGTATTGGCTCACAGCCCAACAAACGTTTGACCTGTGGCACAATGACATCAGCAATAGAGAGAGCTTCTCTCTCTTACCTCCTGCCTACATTTTTTTTTTTTTTAGATTTCAAATCTTATAAAGGGTCGTTGGGCCCACATTGATTATCATATTGACAATCCAACAATATAGTCTTTTAGATTTCATGAAAATATTCATATTAGAAAAAGAGAGACATTAAAAAAATATTATTTTTCGAACTTGGTCCAAGGTGTTAGAAGTGAACAGCCACCGAGCACCCAAATTTAAAAATAAAATTCAACTGTGTAAAATAACTATTTTTTTTTTAAAGTTCATATAATTTTGTCCTCTATAACTCCATTGCATCAGATCATGTTTTTGAATGTCACAAGGTGATCAAATCATAAAGTTTGCTTTTTTTTCACTATGAACAAGAGAGAGAAAGAGGCGTTGGCCAAAAAAAGCGTCCATTTAGCATCACTCTTATTATTATTATTATTATTATCAAATGTTTGTTCATGTCACCTTTCACGATCTCAATCCACATTCTTATGGATCAAGGATACACGATGCTAATAGAGAATAATGCACATGACCTGGTTACAACCGTTGGTCTAGGTCAGAGTGACCTTGACCAACCACATCAGAATCGTTCCAACTGTAACACCTGTTATGGCTTTTTCTTTCTTTTAAATGTCTTGCCATGAATCGGTACAAGGGAGCACGTCTTGTAATTGAACTTCAATGAGGTAGCATCTTTTGGACTTGGGCTTCACTTAGGTCCACCCAAAACTGTCTTCACTGACCCAAATTAACTATGACCTACCTCTTGGAGCAAACTACAAAATGAAATCAACCTGATTGGAAATTTTGGACATTGGAAAATTGGATTTTAGATTTTCCATCTTGGGCTTTTTTAACAGGTCCATGTTTGGGTCCAAGGCTCATGATGAAAAATGCTTAAACACAAATAAATCCCCTGGAAACAAGATGACAAAAAATTTCATTTATTATTTTACATACCCATATCCAGGTCCACGATCGTATGGACCGGGATGAGCCCAAACTTGGCCAATTACAAGACTTGCCTATATTTATGTATGTAAACAAGAAATATATCTGAATCAGTAAACATAGTAAGATACTTCAAATCAGTGTTTCAAAACTTCATTAAAAAAAAAAAACTCAGCAACATTTAACAATTGGAAACAACTCAGAATTTTACTCTCTTTTTTCAGGAAAAAGAAACTCTAAGTATATAATTTACGCCTAGAAATTAAAGAATTCTTGATATATGTTTTTGATAACGGGGTATCCCTGTAGATAGTGGACCGAGCTCGTATATGGGCTTTTCCCAGTCTATAGACCATGGTCTTGTCTAAGGATTAGTCCCGAGGCACGTACAACACCCGCACATCTCACTCGCCAGGTAAATGAGGGTGTACCCTTGCGGGTAGCCCCTGAGCGATTAATGCTTATATTAGGTATCAAACTCACGACCTATGGTCATTAATTTTACCCATACTTTTAAATCTTTAGAAATATTTGAAAAACGAGTGCGGATCAGGTAGCCAGCTCAACCTCCAATTTATTATTCCACGTGACATATTCTTCTGGGTACATTCATATTGGAACAGCCCACTATTTGGTGGACCTCCACATTTAACAGCTTTATTTCTGGCTTACAGAATATGAATTTAAAATTTTGTCTATCACGGAATTGGGCCCATCATTGAGCCCATTCCAACCAACTATTGATAGAATATGTTTGAATCCATGGCTAGAACTCAACAAATAGGCCGATCTTAGGTATTGAAGAGCATCAAATATGCTCCTTTTTTCACTTCTTTACTTCACTTATTTAAAGTTCCATTTTTTAAACGTGGACATATGTCCTTCTGTCTTTCCGCATATTGCAAATAAGAGGTTTTGTTCAACCTTACATACCAAAATAAGGGAAAATTACTTAAAGGTCCCTGGTGGAGGGTTTTCTTTCTTAATAATCCTTGAATTTTGGGCCCTAGCTTGGTAGTCCACTTAGGTGTTGTTTGTTAAACTGAAAAAAATAAGTGTTGAAACTTATAAATTCTGAATTTAAGTGTTGAAAAAGTTATTTATTACACATTGCCGAAATTGATAAATTATCTTTTTTACCCTTACAATTATATTATACATTGTTTACATGTTTCAAATGCCTATTTCTTATCAAACATAGTAAAACATATTATTTCTTATAAAATTAAAATACAATTCATTTTTAAATAATAAGTAATACTCAAAATTTTAATTTCTAAATAATAATTTTAATTTTTAAAACCCCACAAATTTCAAATTAAAAATAATAATACCATACAAGTTACAAAATTTTGAAATCAACATTGAAAGAAGTTATTTTTTATGAATAATTTTCGATGGAAATGAAGGATGTGTAATAATAAAAGCACCCCACAAATTAATAAGGGCAATCCAAACCATATAAATTTTTTTTTGTCTTATATGGATTAAAATTTTTGGAATAAGCCAAATTTTGATGAGGATGATCTATATGGTATGGAGATTATCCTCACAAAAAATTAGCCCATTCCGAAACTTCTAACCACATCAAAATTGGTTTCCAAAAAAAAAATGGACGATTTATGGTTCTTGAACTTGCTTTGATGTGGTTACAAGTTTCAAGATGATGAGATCATCCTCACCAAAAATCAACTCATTCCAAAACTTTTAACCCATATAAGACAAAACAATTCGGTCATGGTGTGGGTTTATTAATTTGTAGAGTGCTTATATAATTATCCATGGGATATAAAAAATAATATCCTTTTAAGTATATGAACATGCTTGTCCATGCTGAAAAAGAGAAGTGATTATTGCTTCAACGCAAAAATTAAGCATCAAAATAGTACTGAATTTTTTTCACTTATTTTCATTTATAAACGCTAAAAAGATGGAGTTAATAAATATGCTAATTTGACAAAAAGTACTGAATTTTTTTTCTAGCATTAAACGCTAAAAAATAGCACAAACAAACACAGTCTTAGTAAACTTTTTTTCCTTCTTTTTAACGGTCCCTTATTATTGTCGAGCTTTTTATTGTTTTATTGTTGAATTTGACAATGTAAAAGCCACTTGTTTTTTTTTTTTTTTTTTTTAAAGATCGACTAAAAACTTGACATAATAACTTATTTAAATGATTTCAAACCAAAAAAACCATCTTTGATCGATTTTCATCTAAAAACGAAGCAAAAAAATTTGAAAAACCCCTAGTTTTCTACATACATTTTCAAAACCCTTGAAAATGATTTTTTCTTCCTTCTCAAATTCTTAACGTCAAAATGAAGTCTCCTAAATTTGATTGGAATGCTTAAAATACAATTTTTTGGATGAAAATGTTAAGTTCGAACAGTGAGAGCACATTCAATGTTTCAATCTTGAGAAATGTGAGGTGAGATTAGTTCAAAGATTGATTAGAAAGAAAAGTTTTACTAAATGGGCTATTAATAGAGGGTCCCGTTCGACACCCAACCATTTACCCAACAATTTGCCCAACATGTTTTGTCCTACATGGATTAGAAGTTTTGGAATAAGTTGATTTTTGGTGAGGAGATCATCCTCACCAAAAAATCAGCTCATTCCAAAATTTCTAACCCCATCACAAATGATTTACAAAAAATGGACGGTCCACGATTTTCAACTTGTAAACATGGGGTTAGAAGTTGGAATGGGCTAATTTTTGGTGAAGATGATCTCACCAAAAATCAGCCCATTCCAAAACTTCTAACCCATGTAGGAAAAATTGTTGGGTAAATGGTTGAGTGCTGTACATTTCTCATTAATAGAAGCCCTAAAAGTTATGGACTATTTAAAAAAAAAAATTCATATAATAGAAAAAGGAAATATGTTAATAGAGAAAACCAAGTTGATGTGATCCCCGACTCCACAATAATGAACAAAAATCTTATCTTACTGTATTTTCTATTGACTTGATTATTAGAGTGATATAACAAATAAAACATGAAAGGAGAAACTTATATAAACTAAGTGGAGGTCAATATCTCAAGGAATGGCTGAAAAATTATCATCATAGCCTTACTTGCATGCCCTTGCCCTTGACATGGTATTGGGCAAGGGACATTTCACTCTTTAATCATTTAAAGTTTTAAACAATAGTTGTGATAATACGACTCATTAGGTGGCATACTCGATCTACTCCTTGACGTGACAAGTTCAAGAATCGTAGACTTGTACATCCTGGGAATTAGTTTCCCATAGAAAATGTATCCCAAGACATACATATCAATGTTAGGAGGTGGATTGAACATGCCATATGGAGAGTCATGTTATTAGGTCTCTTAAAACAAACAAACAAAATAGGAAAGAGTAATGATATTCGAACTCAATCGGCTGATGTGGCATGGACAGAATCATAGGTTCTCGAGATACACAACTGCACATTTTTTTATGGGGATTTAGAATGTGTTTCCCAAATAAACAGATCTATTGTTTTTTCCCTCTTATTTCAACCGTCTGTTTGATGGAGAGCCTCATCCGTTTGGTTGACGTTAGTAAAGTTCACAGAATTCGGCATCATCACACTCGGAGAAACACGCTTAAGGACAAAGAATTTTGTTTTCTAAGTTACAGTTAAAGAGAGATAAATCGAGAGAGAGAATCATTTTTAGTTTTTAATCTAAAGAAGACGAAATATAAGAAACAGTAAAATCAGAAAAAGTTAATCCAAATCATTTAAGTTCTTTCTTTCTTTTTCTTTTTTTTCTTTTTCCCTAATAACACAGTTGTTTCGCATAAAATCAGGAAGATTGGCGCACCGAGCAAGCTACTACTTGGGCCCACTGCCTCAATCTTGTCTTCACCAGCTCAGGATCATCACCTTCACATACACATATATATAGCAACAAATAAAGGTTAGAACGCACACAACATACATATACGATCAAATAAATCAATTACAGACAAGATCTTAGCCGTTGGATCAATATTACGTCAATCACGACGCACCGATTCATAAATCAATGCTAGAAAACTAATCAAATAGAAGAATTACCTGGATCGATTATGGTGTGAGGACTATCTAGCGATGACGATGCTTCGCAATCAGAGGTCGTCGATGACGTTGAAGAAATCTTGGAGAAGCTATCGTTGTACTGTTTGTTAACAGCATAGTAAAGTCCCAAAGCAGGTAGGGTATCTGAGAGCTTGCGATCCAACTCGGGTGAGTCAAATCCAAAACCTAACTCAATACAAGCCTTGAGTTCATCGAGATCATCATCCGTAACGCTCTTACTCTTTCGTCTCCTATTGTTATTTCCTTTACGTCTCAACCACGCCTCATCACGATACGCATCGGACGACCAAGATCGCTGCCTGTACAGTGGGAGCGGTGCTTTGGGTTCTGACATGGACCCACCCTCCAACCCCTTTGAAGGGGCTGTGTTGGGCTTCGTGGCTCCCTCTCCTCCTTCCTCTTTCGCCGTTTTTGAGGTTTGGGCAACAAGAGGGGTTTTAAAGGGGGGCGTATATCATTTGTGACTTGACTTAGGGTTAGAGAATAGAGAATAGAAAATGACAAGTTTAATTGGTCCACGTCATGATGACCTGTCATTTTTTTTATTTTTCGATTCGTAAAGCTTCCTGTTCCTTCTAAATTTATCAAAGAAATAAGGTGGAATTATTATAGCAAGGTGAGGCCCACCCATAATGGTGCGACAACCGTTGGTATGGCCCACGTGATTTGCTACTAAAATGGGTCCAACCTTGATCACGCCGCGATGATTGTGTTGCCCTCCCCCACCACTTTCGCTTGGTAGAGGTTATTATGGGACCCATATTCTTTGCAATGTATTAGTGGCGTACTATGAATTAAGGGTGCTTTTGGCTGGGTAACAAGTTACCCCCCATTAACTAACGTATACGATACAAAGTAGTTGGTTCTGGTTCGATCATTATGTATGCCATTATTTATTTATTTTTAATTTTAAAATATAATATATTTATAAATACATTGAATAATTTAATTAATAAATAATGCACAAATTAAAAGTAAATATATTTTCATTCAAATTAGAATGCCAACTCTTTTTACAACTAGAAACAACAACAACAACAAAAACTTCACATCCTTATTTTTTATGATTTTCTTTCCAAAGTTTGGTTTACTGAAAATTCTATAGAGAAAAATTTTTCCTGTTAAGGGTGGTTGAATTGAAATGAGTTATTAAATTGGCAATCCAACGTTACACCCTTCTAGATTTTATGAAAAATTTCATATTAAAAAAAAAAAGTATTACATTTTGGACTTGATCCAAGGTTTTAAAAAGGATGGTTATTGAATTCTCACTGAACTTCTAAATTTAAAGTTAAAATTTAACAGTGAAAATAAAAAAAAATTATAAAAAAAATCAAATTTTGTCCATTGCATCTTTCGGGCATCAAATCATGTTCTTGGATACTACAACGTAAGCTCAACAATCCTTAATAAGATTTGAAATCTTACCAAGTTAATGAGATTAGACTTAGGATGTGTTTGATGGAGGAAAGTTTTTTAAGAGACTTAGGAAAGTTCTTAAATGTTGATGGTGAGAATTTATTATAGTTTTTATGTTTGGTTGTTCTAAGAGTTTAAATTACATCTTATATTTTTTTTTTTTCAAATTGCAAAATCATATTCGAATTAGGATTTATCTTAAAATTTCATTAAAATATTAAAATGGTAGAAGATCAGATCTCCAACCTCATTCATCTACCTCACATGAATTCGGTCACTCTCAAGAGAGAAAACCTTAGAGAGAAAGACTATATGATGGAGTGAAGAGTGTTGAACCCTCGAACAAATGTTCTCAACTTTCACCTTGAGAGGTGAATATTGAACTACACAAACAACAAGAGACTTTGAAAGTTAAAAAATTGCCAATTTGCATTTGTTAACTTTTTCAAACGTGTAAAGTTGAGCAACTTGCATAAGTTTCCAACTCGCATAATTACTTATTAAACATATATATCATTACTCTATTATATAAGTGGAATTTAATCGAAATTGATCTAAATCGCTCCTATGAATTATCATATGGGAGATGACTCGGGTCATGGTAAATTGACATATTGGCCTGGATCTATTTAAGGGAAGGACACGTGTCGATTGTTTTCAGTGTAATTAATGTAGAATCCGATGGAATCCCTAACCCACGTTGTTGGGTTGGGTTGGGTTGAATTCAATGCTCAACTAAACCCTCTAGCCGTCCTATGGTCCCATTTTATTATTTTTCCGATGCGTGACATGTACGCGTCGGGTACGAGTTGGTGGGTTTAGTTCAATAAAGCAAGTCAATCCAACGTGGAAATGGACCCAGTGTGGTCCAGCTGGCGTCAGGTTGGCTTATTAGAATAGAGAATAAGGTATTATGCTTTGTACTGTAATTAAATTGCCCAAAAATAGTTCAAAAATTACAAAGACACCCTCCAACTTTATAAGTCGTTGACTTTGACTTGTATATTGATCGACGTAGATTTGGAAACTAGAAGATTGAAGAAAGAAGGGGGAAGAAGAAAACTTAATTAATTATTAATAATTCACGTTTATTGTTTATTAAATAAATTACTACTTTAAATGTGATTCCCTCGAAATGGATTTGGTCAGACCTCTGAGGTAAGACTACAATAATTTAGGTAGGGTGAAACTTTGGCGGGCCCAACCCAGATATGTGTTAATCCTTCCTCAAGGTTTGGGTTGATTTTTTTTTTTTTTCTTATATTTGCAGTCCAACCTGCCCCAAGCGACTTTTATGTATATTATATATAATATATATGAAAATACTAGAATGACACAGGTATTTTATGTGATTCTCACAACTCTTACATGGAATGTGCACATAACCATAGATGTATTTCTCGTAATACGAGTAAAAATCATCTACGGTTATATATGCATCTCCACATTAGAATTGTGAGAACCACAATAAATCCTGTGTCACCACAGTACAACTCATATATATAATATAGGTTATGAAAAAATCTGATTATATTAAAAAATATTGGGCATCAAGTATTACAATTGCATTTAAATGATTAAGGTCCCGTTTGACTCAGTTGCTTCAATTTGCTGTTAGAAATTGAAATATTGAAAAATTTGTTTGATAGAGATTTGTAAAAGTGTTATGCTGTTACCAGAATCTGGTAATTACTGTTTGATACAGCTTCTAGAATCTATTGTATTAGGATATTAGGATAAAATGACCAGAATACCCTTAAGGTTGATAGTGCACTTAGAATGCATTAAAAATTACTAAAATACCCCTGTAAATATATAATTACACTAAATATAATAAAATTATATAAAAAATTTAAAAAAATAATTGTATTAATTTTCAAATATTTATAATTTAAAAAAAAATATAGAAAAATTTATAATTCTATAGAAATTTCAATAGCATCTCATATTAAAAATAGACATATGAAATATTCTTGATAAACGAAATACCTGCATAACACTCAGTCCAACATAATGCATAAAAAACTATCAGATTACCCTTATAAATGTATAATTACAAGTTAATTCTGAGAGTTGGGTAGCTTTACAATCAGAAAAATTACAAGTTAATTTTACAAATAGAAAAACTCCAAGTTAATTCTGAGAGTTGGGTAGCTTTACAAATAGAAAAAAGTCAAAGTTAAGTTACAAACAGAAAAATTCCAAGTTAAGTTACAAACAGAAAAATTCCAAACTAATTCAAGTTGTTGATTTTTAATTATTATTTTATTTAATTGGCTAAATATTCAAAGCATGCTTGTTATTATAATATTTCATATTTTAATATATTTTAGTGATTGATTATATATATATATATATATACAAAGTATAAAAGTTTTAGTTAAGTCAATTTGAAGTTGGGGTTTGTTTATTTTGATTAACCTTTTTTGTTGTTAATTTTCTAAAGATGAAGCGTTGGAAACATTGGGAGAAAGAAACCCAAACCACCGAGTAACAAGTTGCCAATGGTATGTATTACAAACAAAAAAATTCCAAGTTAATTTTGAGAGTTGGGTAGCTAATTTATAAACCGAAAATTTTCAAGTTATTTTTACAAATATATGAAATCATGTCTGTGTGAGTAACATTCACACAAATTCAAACAAAAATTAAACAAAACAAGCAACAATTAATTGATAAATTAAATCGAATAACAAAATAAGCAACAATTAATCGATCAATTAATCAAACAACAAAACAAGTTCTATCTAATCAGATTAACAACACTAATCCCTTATCTATCTAAAATCTTTTTGTTTGAAATTGCCCCGATTAATGGTGAATATTTATTATTTCTATTATTTTTTATAATAAAAATATACCAAAAAATTAGAAATTAGAAATTAGAAATAACCTTAATAGAAAAATTTATGTTAATCCAATTTTCAACATGCAATTTTGTTAAGAATTAGTAACAATAATTGAAATCGATGAGAGAGAGAGAGAGAGAGAGAGCTCATAGATCGTGTTACAATATATTATGTGGGAAGGAATCGAAAGGCGTCGATCGGAAAAGGGGCAAACGAAGAGATTGAGTTCAATTGAACTTCGAATTGTCATCGTCAATGGCGTCGATCACAAACGGGTTGTCAATGGTGTCGATTGACGTCACTGTCTTGATCAGAGTTAGGTTCAATGATAAAAGGTGTCGATAGGTTTCGAAAGCCTTGCTGTTTACCATCATTGTCAATGGGTTTCGATCAGAAAAATGGTTGTCGTCGTCAAGGTGGGTCACCGTTGCTATCGAAATCAATGTAAGAGAAAGAGATTGATAAGGAGGTACGACAGTCGATGAGAGAGGTTTTATCGTGGACTCTCGTTGGAAATATG